>NC_044051.1:20899633-20904633 GCF_902167405.1 Gadus morhua | reverse complement strand
AGAGGAGAGTGTCAGGGAAGGAGCAAAGGGCCTCTGACAGACCTCCACCTGACCGGGTGGGTGGTCGGCCACACCATGGGTGGGAGGAGGGCTGGGAAACAACACAAGATTTCTCTCTGCCGTCCAACCCACCAGAAGGCACTTCTCTTGGAGTCCATCTGTCAGCCATTCCTTCTGAGCAGGTATCCCGTTCAGAGATCATGCACCCCAAGGTGGAGGGTGATGGTGGGGACTGGGGATTAGAGGAGAGAGGGGAACTGAGGGAAACGTCTTCATCGCAACCATCTGAGCCGTATTGGTCCTGCTGTTCAACATAGCGACACATCTCTTCAGCACACAGGTCTACATCCTCCACAGTCCTGTTATTTCCCCCCTGAGGGAAATAAGTGGCTGAGTGGCAGCACGGGGGGGGCCTAGCTCCATGTGGACCCATCTGTTTGATCCGGAGACACCAGAGAGAGGCCCCGGTGCCTCAAGCGGTGTGTCAATCAGACTTAACCGTCCCCTCCTTCGCCCTGCACAAAGCCAGGGGCTTTGCAACGCTATGGAGAGTGGCTTGAAGCCGGTCCACCAGCCAACGTTAAAAACACCACACATACCCCCCCCACTGGCTAGCCATCAGGAGCCTCAGCTCCCCTGGTTCCCAGCAGCTTCCGCTGCAGGAAACCAGTCAGCTGTGTGTGCGGGGGGGGGGGGGGGTCATTGTTTTGACACTGTTGTCTGAGAGATGAGGACTGTTAAACACAAGCCCTTCCTGGTGAGGGCTTCTGCTGCTGTACACACTGGGGGGGGGGGGGGGGGGGGGGGCTCCGCCACATCATATAGATTACAATCTGCCGAGAGGGCCTTTTTATTGTGCTTTTTCTTATTCTTTAATCTTTTCTGATTTCATCCATATTGGACCCCGTACTTGTCTGTTTTGGGATACATAAATAAAGCACCTATTAAATCTCAATCAGTGGTTTTCACTGTTTCAGAAGAACACCCCCCCCACCCCCACCCCCCGAAACACATACAGTCTGTAGAATCAGCGGAAAGAAGTTAGTGTGTGTGAGTTTGACTGTGAGTGGGAGTGTGTGTGTGTGTGTGTGTGTGTGTGTGTGTGTGTGTGTGTGTGTGTGTGTGTGTGTGTGTGTGTGTGTGTGTGTGTGTGTGTGTGTGTGTGTGTGTGTGTGTGTGTGTGTGTGTGTGAAGGAGTTCCGGCATGGTTTCTAAAGATAATACTGATATCATCTAACTACACTAATCTGAACTGACTACACTTGAACTTTGTCCAGGCACTTTTTAAAAGTACCAGTTTAAATAGAGAAAACAGAATCGTATAATGTAAGATATAATAACATATACATAATCAAATGCATGTATCTTCTTATTAAAGATACTCAAATATATGTAATATATGGAACCTGCCCAGTGCCTTAATGACTAGAGGCCTACGGGCCCCTGTCGTCCCCTAGAGGCCCCTGTGCCCCTGTCGCCCCCTAGAGGCCCCTGGGCCCCCTTGGACCCTAGAGGCCCTGTGCCCATGGGCCCCTGGGCAGGTGTCCTTCTGATCCACAACACGCTGAATAACAAGGCTCTGTGATAACAGGAAGAGGAACTCCAAAAGGACACAGTCAGATATCTATTTATTATCTGATGGGATCGGTGGGGAGGGGGTCCACTCTGAGGTGACCCTCCCAGGTGACCCTGGTAGTTTATTATCCCACATCCCCATTGTTCAGCCTGCCTGCGTCCCGCGGGCCAACCGCGGGCCCCAGCAGCTGGCGGGACAGAGGCGCTCCATAAAAAGGGGACTTTATGATACGCTCATCAGATTTATTATTTTTGGATCCTTTTTATTTATTTTCCTTCCAGTATTATTTTGTTTCATGTCTGGTTATGTTTTTTCTGAAACATGTTTCCGAGCGATGGAAGGTGTGTTCTTTTTTGCCGACCCTGTTTATACAAATGGGAACACATGTTTAAAACAACACACAGCAACAGAGAGTTATAGGAACACAGTGAACGTCCCCGGGAGCCCATAAAGAGTAACAGTAACAGCACTAAAGCAGAGCACTCGGGTGTGATCGCTCCACGAAGAGCTGCTAGTCGAATGTAGGAAACAGTGTATTAACCTTGCGCTGACTTTACACAGACATGCTTTTATGACTTGGTTATGTTGAAGCTCTACTGTAGCCTCACCTAGCGTGTGTGTGTGTGTGTGTGTGTGTGTGTGTGTGTGTGTGTGTGTGTGTGTGTGTGTGTGTGTGTGTGTGTGTGTGTGTGTGTGTGTGTGTGTGTGTGTGTGCGCGCGCGTGTGTGCGTGCGTGCGTGCGTGAGTGTGTGAGTGTGTGAGTGTGTGAGTGTGTGAGTGTGTGAGTGTGTGCGTGCGTGTGTGTTCAGTGGCTGCAGACAGATGTTTTGGTTTTAATCCTGGTGATGCCGGAAACAGAACGATTTACACAAATAGTCCAGCTACAATTGCTCATTTGATTTGATACATTTATGATATTCATAAAAGATATTGAAAGAGTGTTTTGGGTACCTTTGCTGCGTTGTATAGTGGTTTGCAACACGACGGCAATACAATGGATTGACTTGACCTCATTGGGTAGGCTGTTCTGTGGCTTACAGAGAACATGTGATACCAAAAGTTGGAACAATGTTATCCAATTGTGGGTCCAGTTGACCCACTCCAGATGAAAAAAAAGCTCTACTTAGTTTAAATCCAATGCTTAGACGAGGCTTTGTTATTGGATAATGGAGTCTGCAAAACTAAAGTCATCAATTCACTAGACAAGATTTAATTGACGTTTGACTTGGTTCCCATAACTGCCCGTCTGTGGTGTGTGTGTTTGTCTGTGTCTGTGTGTCTGTGCATGTGACTATGCCTCTATTAGACATGTCTTTCATTATGTTCATCACTGAGTCTGGTTTGTCTGTGCCAGGGGCAGCGATGCTGAGCGGTAGCCGCTAATCGCTAACAGTTGTAGCCTTGTTTGTGCCGTATCTAACACCATAATGTGATCAAGGCGTGGTCTAGGCACTCAACATGGAGTGGATTTAGCACTTCATCAGTCACTTAGCAGGGGGAACATTTAGAAACTCTAATTCTAGATATTAGATGAAGAAGACATTTGGTTTTGATGCCCCCCAGTGGGTTCTGAGGACCGCCTGGTCTCTCTCCATACTCTCTGGGTAGACCTCAGGGGAACTGCACTGTGATGGCAGCAGGGCAACTTTCAATTACAGAGCAGTAGAGCTGTGTGCACAAGCACTACAAATTGCCACGGTCGAGGAGATTTTCTTTAAGCGTTGGTGTTACCTAAACCCCCTCCTTCATATACAGTGTGAGGGAGAGAAACCGGGAGTCCATTTAAACTGGAGCTCTTCACCGCCACTGAACCCTCTGTCAGGCGCAGCGTGGCCGCCCTGTGCGCTCCTCAGCCAAAGCCTCGGTTAACCGTCCGATGCTTATGTTGAGGGAAAAATATTAATACAAGTACTGTTTTGAAGTGGGGGGGCTGTTTTGAAACTGTTCCACAGCTGGCGACTGAGGGTCAGCCATTATGAGGGGGGTGAGAGATGTGTGTGTGCGTGTGTGTGTGTGTGTGTGTGTGTGTGTGTGTGTGTGTGTGTGTGTGTGTGTGTGTGTGTGTGTGTGTGTGTGTGTGTGTGTGTGTGTGTGTGTGTGTGTGTGTGTGTGTGTGTCTGTGCGTGCGAGTGTGTGTGTGAACTGCGGCCGTCGGGACCGCCGCCACAAAGGGGTCTTTCTTACAACTCTTGAGAATGAGATCGGAGGTGCGGGATGGAAGTGGAAGGGAGGAGGGGAGGGAGGAGGGGAGGGAGGAGGGGAGGGAGGAGGGGAGTGAGGAGGGGGAGCGGGCAGAGCGGGGGGTTAAGCGTTTCTCAACATGTATCCCATAATGACGTGGTGGTGGCGGCCGCGTGGGCTCCAGATATAATATGTTATTACGGTACAGGCCAATTTGTTAAAGTTGGTGCTGAAGAGAAGTCAGATGAGCTGTTGGATAAAACCGGGATGGGTGGGGGTGGGGGGGGGCTAAAGGAGAGAGTGGCTACAGTGATGTGTGGGCGGGTTTGTTTCTGTTGTTTCCCCCCCCTTATGTTTCACATTCATTCCCTCACTGCTGTCCAGCTCTCTGTGTCTCTGTGTCTCTCTCTATATGTCTCTCTCTCTCTCTCTCTCTCTCTCTCTCTCTCTCTCTCTCTCTCTCTCTCTCTCTCTCTCTCTCTCTCTCTCTCTCTCTCTCTCTCTCTCTCTCTCTCTCTCTCTCTCTCTCTCTCTCTCTCTCTGCCATCTCTCTTTGTCGTCGCTCAACCCAAAAGTCACGGGATGCATGTGAAATTGACCAGCCTTCACATTAATGTTACTCACTGTGGAAGCCCTCGAGCACACGCACACACACACGCAAAAACTCGCACACACACACACACACACACACACACACACACACACACACACACACACACACACACACACACACACACACACACACACACACACACACACACACACACACACACACACACATACATACTTCATCGTAGACAGCAACAACTTAATCCCCAAAGTCCTCAAAATGTAATTTGTATTTGCTACTAAAGGATTCCCTCAACAGATATTTAGTTGCTCGTTGTCACCCCGATGTGGGGGACAAATACCCGAGAGGACCTCGATGAAGACAAACATGTCATTCCTTTTGCTAAATTATTTACCTTAACATAAACCACATGGTAAGTAATAAAAACAATTACTATCAAACATGACAATATTTTCTGTTCTGTTGCTTGAGTAAGACACCATTCAATTAAAGCAACGTCATTCTTTACTGCGCTTTAATGAAGAATATTTAATCAAACATACATAGTGTGAATATCAACGTCACACCATAACATCTGTTTCTAGGTATTCAAACACAATGCATACTGTGAGATCATCTGTAAGGAAATTAAACAGGATGGAGAACATCCATGCTTCTCCGACCAACCATCAC
>NC_044051.1:20864633-20889633 GCF_902167405.1 Gadus morhua | reverse complement strand
CACACCCATACACACACACACACACACACACACACACACACACACACACACACACACACACACACACACACACACACACACACACACACACACGAACACACACACACGCGCGAGTGTACGGTAGCCACATATGAATAGCAGACAATGAATGAAGACCCCGCAGAACGTGGACTAACAACGTGGACTAACCCAACTTTGACTTGTCTGAGCACATGCGATTATATGAATGGCAAGGAAAATAGATTATAGTTTGTGGTTATATGTTACAACAATGACAACAATTGTTGATACATATAAAACACGTTTATTACGAATGACTTCACAAAGAGAAAAAAATCACGGCAAGACTTTGGCAGCAGCGTCTGTCTGGTGGGCTTCCCTGCTGCCACGAGTCTCCCTGAGAGACGAGCTGCTCCAGCCACAGCGAAACACAACTCAATCCTGCTCATGGACTACTGCACTAACAATATATACTTAACACCAGCCCGTCGACCCGCAGGCTCCTATAGTTACACAGACGGTCAATCGATTCGGGTACGGGAGGGTATGGAGAACTTACGTCTGGTCTGGTCGGGTTAGTTGGATGTGGGCTGCAGAAGGTTCAGCAACGCTTCAGTCCCGATAAAGAAACGCATTTGAAGAAGATGTGGAGTCCAATAATGGTTATTTTTGCTCCGAATGTCCTCATTCCCCGTGTTGTCCCTCACCACGGACGAGTGGCTGGTGGAGTCTGTCTACCAGACTTCATCTGGGATGGGTGTGACGTCACCCCTGCTCCCTCCCCCAACCGCTGCCTCTTCCCCACTCAACTGGAATGGTGTTAGAAATGGCCCTACACAATTTGTTGTGTTGTGTTGTGGTTTACAGTATGTGTGCAATGCATTGACAACGCAGTTTAAATATATACAATTCTCACTTTTGAGCTTATTTGGCTTATTATTAGCCTTGCAAAACATAATCTACAATAGCTCATTTTAAAACCATTTGCTTGTATAAATTAGTGGATTAATTTACCTTCAATAATTGTACTATTCAATATTAGTAATGCATGATTATTGTAGATAGGCCTGTCATAAATACCGATATATCATTGATGTAGGCCTAATTCTTAAGTGTGAATTAAATTCAGGTAAACATTGAAGATCTCAGGACCCAATAGGCCTACATTCCTATCTGTTTATCTATATAACTACCAATAACATTATGATAAACCCCAAAATACATCAACAAAATGAAAAATATTTTTGATATTGCATTTTTAAATATGAGGGCCGCAGCAGGTTTCAAAGTGTGATGAATCAGGGCTAAAGCCTCAGCACACACGTTAACGCTAAGTCTAGCAGAATACCAGGCTCCATCTTCTTCTGAGTCCTATTTTTATGGGTCGACAGCTGAGGGCCCGGGCTGGAGGACAGCTCCATCCCCGCTCTCACATTCTCAAGGCACACTAAACTATTTAGGTCCGGCCCACGAAGAGGTCTAACATTATTCAAACGTGCCATGCGTGCTTGCCATCTGCTATTCATGCACGCCGGTCTTTATTGAAAAGTAGAATCTGAATCGGGGTTGTCGGGTTGTGTTTTGGTGTCCATTCATAAAGACTTTGTTCCGATGGCGACTGCCGAACACAAAACTAGCCCCCCAAACAAAAAGCTTTGTGTATGTATTTGTCCTTGCCTTTGTGTGGCAAGAGGTTGATGAATGGACTATTCTGAGTCTATTGTGAGTCAGGGGGTAACAACTGGTGCCAGGACCCCTGTGGTGATCAACTTATCTGTGCTCTTTGGTTTTATCATATTAGCTGTTTCTTGTATGGTTTTTCAACTAAACAACAGTCTGGGTATTCAGTGGTCAAAACAGCCAAGATTGGATCCATTAAATTCCTGTGGTCGCAGTGGTAAACTGAACGCACAGACTTGGATCACCTGGGATCACCGAGTCGGGAAACCATGAATGATACATGCATCTTATCATCTTGAAAAAATCCTATTCTAAAATAAGACATTATTAGTAATAATATTCTAATAATAAGTTAGTATAATAACTAAAAGTAACTCTGTTTTCTACTCTTGGTGCAAATTTTAGCCTATAAACCATGAACACACATACGCAATTACGCACACACACACACACAAACACAGACAAACACACACACACACCACACACACACACACACACACACACACACACACACACACACACACACACACACACACACACACACACACTACTATCATAATTATGCATTAAGCCAACATAGGCATTTTCAAATGTTCTGTTTTGTAACTAAAATGTGCTGTTAGTTTGCTCCGGAAAGACATGGCATGAAGCATGTCTACTCCTGAGTGGAAGGTAGGCTTTTGGCCTCCATATTAGCATGTGTTTACTTAAGATTGAACCTACAAAACAAGATCACTTGGCACATTTTCAGTTTCTTCAATAACCGGACACTAGATGTTTACTCTGAACCACAAGAGCTTGAGTTGTTGTCTCTGTAGCATTGTGAACTCTAGGACATTGTCCAATTTTGTGTTTAGCTTACTGGGATGAACCACCAAAAAGATGATCACAATATAAATAAAGTTTCACTCAAAGGTCCTGTATAAATAGACTAATATTGTAACTCTATAACTATCAACTCTTATGCTGATAGAGATAGGCCTGAATGTTTTTATTGTATCGAAGTTCATCCAAAGTAGAATGATCATTATATTGCATGTATTTTATTCTTGCATACTGTGACGCTAAGCTTGTTGATTGTCGCACTTTGAAGCCTTCGGGGTCACCTTCACCAGACTGCCCTGCACTGAGACCGCAATCTTTTCACAGACAGAACACAGACACAGACTCAATCCTTTTTGGAATTTCATTCCGGGTCTGACGTCAGAGATCAGCTACCTTGAAGATGTTGCAAAAAAAAGAAGCAAGGATGACACACGCACGCACACACACACACACACACACACACACACACACACACACACACACACACGCACACACACACACACACACACACACACACACACACACACACACACACACACACACACACACACACACACACACACATCCACTCACACAATCTTCCATAGCCCTCGAACTGTAAATGTAGAAGCCTTCCTCATCATATGTCTGGGCCGGTATTCAGGGAGCAGAAGGGTCCGAAACGCCCACTCAAAGCAGTGTCACACACACCAGAGAGAAAGACTGTACCTTACAGAGAGGGTCAGCTCATCAGGGTAAGAAGTGTGAAAGACCCAAAATAAGCCCTCTGTCAGGAGAATGAGGACAGAGGAGAGGAACACAACCACTCTGGTATAAACACACTCACACCTTCAAACTCCCCCTGCACTGCAACCGTGGGTTGGAGGAACGCTGCAGGATGAATCGCGTTCAGATGATGAAGACGCAATCATACTGCACTGTATTTAAAAATACACACAAAACATCAAATGAAAAATAGAAATGATCGAAACGCTACCATATTGAAATGCTAAGTGATGCTAAGAATGAATGCTATGAGAGGAAACAAAGGAACTACAGTTATAACAGTAGTACTGTGTGTCTTCAGCAATGCAGAGGGCCGTAACGACCTTTGACCTTTGTGAAGTCCCTGGTAGAACCTAGCTTGAGTCTAACAACGTGGCAGCGTTGTTATCTGTGGTTTCTCAGCTACATTCTTCTCTTCTCTCTCTCTAGGTCGTCCTCGGACGAGCTTCCAATCCTCTCGATCCTCCATGCATCTGGCTAGTTTGCCAGGGCTTTCTGCTCCCACGTCTATCAGAAGTATGTCCACGTCTGTCGTCCTCTTGATCAATGCCTGTGTGTTGGTTCCCATAGCACCAGCTTGCTGGAAGCTCGCGGTGTCTCTGGCAATGACCAGTCTCATTCTCCTGGCTGCTACCTTCTCGCTCAGCCCTGGTAGCCCACCATAAAGATGCTTGTTGGTAACATACACGTTCTGGTTGATGTTAAGTACTGCGCGGAGCATTCTGGTGTGGGCTTCAGGGTCCAGGTTTCACAGCCGTACAGTAGAACAGACTCCACTGTCGCATGAAAGAAGCTGAGCTTGATGTTTCTAGGGAGGTTGGATTTCCATACACAGGCCATGCCATTCAGGGCCCTCCAAGCGAGCGCCTTCCTCGC
Source organism: Gadus morhua (assembly GCF_902167405.1). Classification (NCBI taxonomy): domain Eukaryota; kingdom Metazoa; phylum Chordata; class Actinopteri; order Gadiformes; family Gadidae; genus Gadus; species Gadus morhua. The sequence goes on along the minus strand of NC_044051.1, from coordinate 20,885,487 downwards.
GTTCAGGTCTTGCTCTGATGAGTTCACCCATGAGCCCAGGTACTTGAAGTCATTGACTGCCTTCAGAGCAATGCCCTCTGTTGTAATTAGAGGGGAATGGTCCGGGAGGATGTTGTAGGCGATTACCTCGGTGTTCTTGGCATTTAGCCTCAGACCAACCATGGCACATTCCGTCTCCACTCTGGTCAAGAGCTCCTGTGCCAGCTCTACACGATCCGATATCTCCCACTCCTCTAATTGGGAGGAGTGTCTTCTGGGGTTGGAAAGCATAGTCTAGGTGTTCACAGCAGAGAAAAGGGACCCTGCATACTATACCATCAAAATAACGCCGCAAGGAAAGATTGAGGAGATTCCTCATCGAGTACATTTGCCATTATATGCGTTCTCGTTGTTGCCCATAAACAAATTTCTGTTTACCTTAGCCAATCAATTCACCTCTGGATGTCAAAGATCAAAGGCCACATTAGGTCCCCGTCACCCACTCTCAGCAGGGGGGCATTTCCTGTGGTTGTCAACACATTGACGACGAGGGAGAGCGGAGGGGGGGTCAAACGGCAGAAACCAAAGGTCAGAAAGGTCTTAGATCAGCAGCGGTCAAACCTCTGTGTTGAGGCATTCAGATCCAATAGCGCTGGAATGCCTGACCCCAAAAATAGCACCAAAAGCACAAGAATCGGCAGGGAAACAGAGTGGGGACGATGCCGAGAAATGACCAACTTTTATTCAAGCATTTAATATATCCATAACACGCTTGTAACAATGGAAATCTAGGAAAAATAAAATTTTGGAAGAAATCAAAAGGCTTTTAATTGTTATTAATCCACCAATAGGAGCTGGTGTTCCTAACAAAGATGGAGTCCACACACGATTAAAAGGGTTTGATAAAAATTAATTTATTAAGCCAAAGTAACCAATACGATTAGACTGTTTTATGAGGACATTTATCAGAATAAGAAATATAATTTCCAATTGATTGCATTTGGTTTATCCAAAACCATAACACATTTCAATAAAGCACACACTATAAAACACACATTATGAATACAAAACGTTTTCTGTGTTTACTGTTAAGGGTTAGGGTAGCCCTAACAGAACAATTATCTGAAAGTGCATAGAAAATATGAACAACAATATGAAGATGATTGTCCCCCCGTTTGAAAGCTCATATCATCCTCAAGCCACCAAGCAAGAATTCAGTGTATTCTTGTTCCAAACCCTCACAACCCATCCTAGTATCTATCTATCTATCTATCTATCCATCTATCCATCTATCCATCTATCTATCTATGTGTGTGTTGTGCTCACCAATCACGCATAACAGATCCCGGCCCCCAGTAACATGAGGAAAGTGAGGCGTGTGCAGCAGACTTCAGCTTGCCTGTCTTCAGATGTCCCTCTAAAGTCTGATCAATGAGGCCAGGGGGGCTCAGGCCTCGCCCTCTAGGCCCAGGGGGGCTGAGGCCTCGCCCTCTAGGCCCTGTACGCCCAGGGAGGCTGATGCCTCGCCCTCTAGGCCTAGGGGGGCTGGAGCCTCCCCCTCTAGGCCCAGGGGGGCTCAGGCCTTGCCCTCTAGGCCCTCTAGGCCCAGAGGGGCTCAGGCCTGCCCTCTAGGCCCAGGGGGGCTCAGGCCTTGCCCTCTAGGCCCAGGGGGGCTCAGGCCTGCCCTCTAGGCCCAGGGGGGCTAAGGCCTAGTCCTTTAGGCCCTCTAGGCCCAGGGGGGCTCAGGCCTTGCCCTCCAGGCCCTCTAGGCCATGGGGGGCTCAGGCCTTGCCCTCTAGGCCCTCTAGGCCCTCTAGGCCCTCTAGGCCCAGTGGGGCTGAAGCCTAGTCCCCTAGGCCTTCTAGGCCCAGGGGGGCTAGAGCCTCGCCCTCTAGGCCCAGGGGCCCCAGGCACCGGTGGGCCCCGGGTCACAGCGGGGGTCCTCCTCCGGGAACACAATGGGCAGAGCCGTTTTCTGGTGGTGGTTGAGCCGACGGAGGAGGAACTCCACCACAGAGGGGTGGTTGTCCGACACCTCCGCCCGCTCCTCGGGGTCGCTCTCCACGTCAAACAGCATGACGGGCTTCAGGGCCCCGGCCCTGGTGCTGTTGGGGCCCCCGGGCCGAGGGAACCACACAGCACATCCTGGGGGGGGGATATGAAAATATATATGAAGGAAGAGGTGTGAAGATATATGGGGGCAGGATAAGCTGGATGTTGGTTTGACCCCAGAGGTCAGAGGTCACACTGACCCGGGTATCCCGTGAGCAGCTTCCAGTTGGAGTAGCGGATGGCCGCGTGGACCGAGATATTGAAGCCCAGAGACGACCAGCGCCGGTCCTCTCTAGAGGACCCCTCACCCCCCCCCGGGCCTTATGGAATGAGAGAGTGAGAGAGTGAGAGAGTGAGAATGTGAGTGTGTGTGGAGAGAGTGATTGAGTGAGTGAGAGTGCGAATGAGTGAATGAGAGAGTGAGAGTGAGAGAGTGAGTGAATGAGAGAGTGAGTGAAATAGAGTGAGTGAGTCACAGAGACATAGAGAGAGACAGAGAGAAGAGATGTTAAAGGAAACCGGCACCAGGATTAAGTGGTTCAAATATAAACCACTTAATGATATATATAAATAAATATATTGATCCGAGACAGAACTTTCATTCTTCCTCCCTTGCCGTGTTTGAGCCAAGTCAGCGAGAAAGCATTTGGGTTGTAAAGGTTCCAACATTGGTAAAAAAAAAGAAAAAAAAAAGGAATGATATTATGCAAGACTTTTAACCTTGTGGCTGCAGGAATCTATTCTTCTTCACGTTGTAGTTCCACTATGTTCCTAGATCCCTTGACAGCATTTTTTTATTCAAAGTTATTAGCAAGGGGGGGGGGGGAGTGGATGGATCTGGGCAGCCGTTTCCTTTGACCACAGAGACACTTAAAATGTAACAGAGTTGACCCTTTCTGATTGTCCCACAAGTACTTGTGGCGTGTTTGAAAAAGAAACAGAAATCTGAGGCTGTTAATAAAGCAATGGTATGATGAGAGTACAGAAAACAAGAGAGCGATAACACGAGGGACATTAGGATAGATGATTAACACTAAGGGATCGATAGTGGAGTTTAGGATCCAACATTTTCTCTAGTGAATTGAATGATAGAGGAATCCACTTAGTTAGGAAGAGAAGTGAGAAGAAGAGAAGAGATGAGACGAGGAGGGGAAAGACGAGACGGAATGAGGAGGAGGAGAAGGAGGGAGAAGAGTTAAAGAGATGAGGGGAGGAGGAGGACGAGGAGGAGGACAAGGAGGAGGAGGAGGGAGAATAGGAAAAGAGATGAGGAGAGGAGGAGTAAGAGGAAGAGAAGAGGAGAGAGGAGGCTGCTGAAAGTGTTTGTAAAGATGTGTTCTTTTTGAGAGCTAACAAGAAGCCAGGAAAATAGAGGGGGCGTGAGATACAAACATAAAAACCACGGAAAATAACACACCGTACGATAGGGCAGTAAACAAAGAATGAAAGAGCACATTTGGACGGTCAGAATTGTTGTCCCTATGGTGACAGCCGTTGCAAACATAACGATAGCTGGAAACATGGGCTGCCATTGTCCTATAATCAAAGTGAGATCATTGCTGACATTAAACATCAAAAAAAAAATCCTTGTTGACATGAGGTGCAAACCCGACATTGTACAATAAGTCATCTCAGATGCAGTATTCTTAATACTCTATAGCAGAGATTCTGGGTGGAGACGGCAGGGTCTGGAAACAAGAAACCCTGCGCTTGTTTCCTGTTTTAGCCCACAAAATAAAACTCATTGGAGGATGGAGCTTACAGAAGGGGATTTTAATATGTCTATTACTACAGTGGCCAGTCCACAAGTGTTGATTTGGAACCGGCCAATCTTATACAGTTTACTACTGCTGGCCGAGTATGGCAAGCCACTTACAAGCTTACAGATCCCGCCTCCAGCAACATGATTGGTCAAAACTACTATGAAGCAAAAAACAGTGAAACAGCCCGCTCCCTCAGGTCTGAGCTGTATGCCATCAGGCCGTAGAGATTACTCTACAGTCTGAAGGGTGCGACTGCAGCCTGCTTAACCCCAACCTGCTTCTTCATGACATGCATCTCAGATCTGGAGGGCAGCGATTCAAATGCTACGTGCCTGTTCAGGATTCATTTGTAACGTGTTTAAAAACTGAACTCACATGCTCCCATGTCCACAAACAGAGGGTCGATGTTGTGGAGCAGCTCCACCCGGGGCGAGGCGCTGCCATGGCTGCAAGACAAACGCAGAATTATAACGGTGAGTGGCAGGAACACACACACACACACACACACACACACACACACACACACACACACACACACACACACACACACACACACACACACACACACACACACACACACACACACACACACACACACACACACAGAGCCTGGACCGCTGTGCACCACAGAGAGGGGCGGCACCGCTCCCCCTCACCGCAGCGTCCGACCGTCTCTCCCCTCCATCCATCCCTCCCCCCCTCCCTCCCATGTCCCTCCCTCCCATGTACCGCGTCCGGTTCCATCACATCCCTCCGTCCGTCCGTCCGTCCGTCCGTCCGTCCGTCCGTCCGTCCGTCCGTCCGTCCGTCCGTCCGTCCCTCCCTCCCTCCCTCGCTCCCTCCCGCCCGCCCGCCCTGCTACCGTCCTGCGGGCCGCGTCCCGTCTCGGTTCAGTCGTCTAGATGACAGAGCTCTGGGGGAAAGAGCTAACTGCCAATTAAAGAGAGAGGCAGGGCCAGTAAAAACAATGGCGGCCAGCGGTTTGAGCCGTTGTCAGGGTCACACTGCGACACGTCACCTCCACCCTGCAGGAATATCACAGTTTAACCAATTAGGGGGAGCGGAATTTGTGAGTTGTAGGTTATGCACTGAAAGTCTGTATGACTGGGTGCCATGTTCCGCTGAAAATATAAAGTCATGCACAGTCACTCTGAATGGGCACTGGTCTGCGGAGCCAAATAAAACTCCTAAAAATTATTTTTACACAAAAAGTTTATCACCGCCAGTAAACCGTAAAGTTGTGCCTTGTGGTATCAACTCTGTCTCAAAGCGTGCCAGTGGGTCTCGGTTATGTCAGCCAAACAGTTCTCTCTCTAAAAGTAGAGAATAGGTAGAGCAGGATGGTAGCCTTCACTGTGAGGGAACCACACACCGACATTTGTGCTTTATACAATCCAACGGCAAGCCGATTTCTGGAAGAGAGAGCGGAGAGCGAGAGGCGGTCAGAGGAGAGACGGAGGAATACACTTTTTGTGTGAGAATGACCGATGGAATGTCCTTTTCTTTCGGGCTCCCAGGGTCTCTGCAACAAAGGCCTTATTGAAGAGAAAGGGCTCTTGTAAGAAGAAGACTGGCTTGGTCTGGGAGAGGAGAAGATACAGAGAAAGCGAGAGAGAGTCAGAGACAGGGAGAGAGACCGGGAGAGACAGAGAGAGGAAAGGGTGAGGGAGAAACATACAAGAGAGGAGAAGAAGGAGCAAAACAAGTAGAAGAAAAAGGAGACTGAGAAGAAGGAGGGAGGGTGAAGTATAGAAGTGGAGGCCAGGCAGTCCAACAGTATACAGGGTTATATAAAGGCCTAAGGCCTTTATATAACCCTTTATATACCCCCCCCCCCCCCCCCTCACCTGATGGTCTTCCACACGTTGAAGCCGTCCAGGGGCTTTGTCCCGTTCAGCGTCCCCCCCGCCAGACCCACCAGGGTGGGGAGCCAGTCCGAGACGTGGAGGAGCTCCCGGCTGACGGTCCCGGGTCGCTGCAGCAAAGGGCTGGCCACGAAAGCCACGCCCCTGACCCCACCCTCCCACAGAGAGACCTTTCTCCCCCGCAGTGGCCAGTTGCTCCCCCCCGAGAGGGTCTGCCCGCCGTTGTCTGGGGGCGGGAGGCACAGGAATGTACCAGGTAAACGTGTGTGCCAATAATGATGTTAAACTCACATTTTGGACAATACCACAAAATGGTGGCCCCCTACATAGCGCACTCTATAGGGCACAAGTTCACTCATTGGAACAAAGCCCTTGTGTTTTGCTCTACTCATCATCGCCTGACAAATCCCCCAGTCTCAATCACCACAGCACGGGGTCGCTGCCACACCACCACGTCGCACCGCAGGGAATCCAACTTGGACAAGGGATGACAGCCTGGTTTCTGGTCAGACATGGCTCACAGCTTGCAGAGTTGAATCTTGGTTTCATGGGAGTGAAGCCTCTAGTTCCTTCTGGTCAGTGAGTCATTTAGGTGCCACAGTGCAAACGCTAAGCAGGGTCTGCCTTGTAATCAGCAGTTTCCCCCGTCTAGCCTGATTGGTTGAAGAGTTGGAAGCTTTAGATATTCATAGATATTTTGGTACTCTGCTTAGATTGTCCTTTAAGAGGAATAGTGGGTTCAAAACTTCTTCAAACTGAGGGGCATTACCTTGGCGGGTAGATGGGGGCATTTCATTTGATACTACTGTGATTACACATGTATCAACGTTTTGATGTTGCAGCTGTTAAGAAAGTGGAATTAGAGACGGCAGAGTTGTTACAAAAGATTCCCAATCATGAGTCTACAATCGATGCAGAAATGAGTTCACGTTCTCAGCGCTGGAGAACAGGGTTCAGGCCCAGGCTAGGGACGGTTGAGTTCAGCTTGTAAGTGTTCATTGATATTGTGTGCACTGCGTAGCTTCACAAGTCAACGCAATGTTCCCACACAGATTCTGTCAGTGTACCAACTCTGCTGGCAGGAATGACATCACCCCTTGCAGTGAGGAGAAAGGCAGACATCTTTGTTAACCAGCTTCACACCCCGTCAGCAGAGCTCGCAGTGTCTGTCTGGCACATGGCTGGAGACCGGTTGCCGAGAAGCTTCCAGAACAATGAAAACAGGCCATCTAGCAGCGCAGCACCACAGGCATAAAACACTCCACTTTACTTGCGCAGCATTGTTGCTGCCCTCCTAATTACCCTTTAAAACATATCCCTTAAAAAATAACGTCATTTTTCCTCCTCCTCCTACCCCCCCTGTTCAAAGGCTCCTACCTACTTCAGATCCAAACTTCTAAAATGGCCCCAGATGTGGAAGTCCGAGTAGCGGCGGAATGAGAAACCAACTGAGAAATGCTTACATAATAGTGTGCTACACTGTGCTGCACTACTTATATGCCTCTCACAAAAGTAAATCTTACACTGGGGTTTTTGCTTCCATATTATCTCCATAAAACATTGTTGTAGGAAGCGACGTTAAAAGAATATTGAGGTTACCGCTGGACGTGCCAGGAGAAAACGAGTGGAAAGGCTGCCCTCTTGTGGTTCCTCACAGTACCACCCCCCCCCCCCCCCCCCCTTTAATATTGAAGGACAATTGCAGAAATAACCCTGCGGCCCAGTCCGAGCAGTACCTGTTGAGAACACCAGGACGGTGTTGTTCCAGAGGCCCGTCTCCCGCAGCGCCGCCGTGATGTTCCCCACCGCCTCGTCCATGGCCGACACCATGCCCGCGTACAGCCGGCGGCGAGGGTCCTCGATAAAGGCATACGGCGCCATGTAGCGCTCGGGGACCTGGAGGGGGCTGTGGACGGCCTGCAGCGCCACGTACAGGAAGGCGGGCTGAGGGGAAGGACATTTACACCACATTTAGGGGATTGCTGAAACTTTTATCCAAAGCGACCTACAACCATTCATCCACACATTCACACACCGACGGCGGTGTCAACCACGCAGGGCAACAGCCAGCTCGTCAAGAGCAGTCAGGGTGAGGCGTCTTGCTCAGGGACACCTCGACACTCAGCCAGGAGGAGTCGGGGATCCAACCAGCAACCTTCCGGTTCGGAGCCAACCTGCTCTATCTCCTGAGCTACTGTCGCCCGACATGACAATGTGCAAAACATTGAGACATCATCTCACCACCGAGTTTTGTGTTGACAAGGCAGCGTCCTATGTCTATCCCCTGGCGTTGTCAAATTGTGGGCGGAGTGGTGTCCAAACTTGCAGGACAGAGGCGACCTGTCCGTCACACAACCGGAAGGACTCGCCCACTTGTGATGTCACAAATGGATAAATTTACAATGGCTTGTGATGGGCCACACAAAATAGGCAGCTCTTTAAAATGACAGCTTGATTACGCAGCACCTGACGTTTAGATGAGAGGGGTTTGTGTTGAGATATCAACATAGAAAGAAAGAGCATCGTTTGAATAAGCCCATAGGATTTTACATTTGTTCAAATTAAGCAGAATTCTGTTTTTGAGATTGTGTTTGCAAGATGTTGACCAGTTGATTGAACATTAGGAAGCAAGTGGAAACCAAATAATCTCAAATAAAGTACAGTAAAGTAGTACAATAAAGTACACAAAAACTACGTAATCGGTTGCAAACAATAATTAGGGAGTAAACTAATTGTACAGCACTGCCCACCACTAGAGGATGCTCGATACCTTCACATACTGTACACACTGTATGAAGGCATTACCTTCCTGGGATCCTGATTGGATATAATCTTGACGACTTTCTCAGTCAGCAGCTCAGTGGAATATTGTCCTTCGTATCCCGTGGCAATCTCTTCCCCATCCCTCAGATCCAGAGCACAGCGGGTGAGTTTGGAGGGGAGGGGGTGGCAGCGCACGTGACTGAAGTAGTCCTCAGAGCCGGTCAGGTAGCCTTGGGGAGGAAAGGTCAAAAGGTCATCCCTGAAGGTTAGGTAGACCCCAAAGTAAAACCTTTTTGGTTGAACTCTGCTTGGGTCCCACGTAGTGTGAACGTTTATGTTAGGAATTTACAACCAATATGGAGCCAGGAAATTGCTCTCTGAACTCTATGTTGTGTGTTTCTGCGAAAAGTTGTGTGAAACACTGGCATAATAAACTGTGTACACCTACCAAAAAAGCTGTCGAAGCCCCGTCGGGTGGGCAGGCAGTCCTTCCTGTACATGCCCAGGTGCCACTTCCCCACCATGTGGGTGTCATAGCCGGCCTGCCTCAGGAGCTGAGGCAGCAGCTTCTCCTCAAGTGGAACACAGTATGGCTGGCACGGCCAGATGATCTGGTGCTGCATGCCTGTGTGGATCTGCAGCAGCAAGGAAGGACAGTCTCAAAACAATGCATGTTTGAAGTCAACTTATCCTGCCCTTTAACAGCGCAGCCCCGTAATATTGTGGCATTCCTCTGTGAAAGGGGAATGGACGACCTCTGGTGGTCGTCCATAGTTACATCCCCAGGGGTGTACCCACCTGGTATCTCCCGGTCATGAGTTGATTCCTGGAGGGGGTACACAATGGCTGGACATAGTAGTTCTCCAGTCTGACGCCAGTGGCAGAGAGTGCGTCTAGGTTGGGTGTCTTGATCTCTGAGTTGTGATATCCGACATCATTCCATCCGAAGTCATCGGCCAAGATGAATACTATGTTGGGGGGCTGGCTCTCCGCTCTGAATAACGGTATCATGTGAAGGAGTAGCACTACGATACTGGGACGGGTACATTTTCGCACATGCATTTTACTTCCACGGATTTCCTCTACATTCAATTTCTTCTAAACAAGGAGGTCGGTTAGCCGACTGGTCTTCTGCTTTTCAAATTATAAACAAGGAAGTGGATTAATGTAGCTCTTCGGTGACTGGAGTCATATGGGTCTGGAAGTGGGCGGTCTGAAAGGAGTGGGCGTTACGAAACAAGTTGGCGGTGCGACAGATTGTTCCTCATCATTTCTTGAACCGGGTCAGTCAGACTTTGGTTTTTGAAATCCAACACAACCCAGGACTGTTAACAAGGGAGGGATTTTGTTTAGCTTTTTTAAATGTAATTTATTTAGTATACTTTTTGCATTAGCCCTACAGTGTTCATCTCAGAACCTTTGGTTAGCAGTGATGAGAGTGATCGGGCCCTCTATGAGTCATTCTGTGTTCTTCTATATCTACTTCTATAGCTAAAAGAAAGGGAGACAAATGTTGACCCTGGACAACAAAATGCAACAATGTGCAAGCAGTTTTCCAATTTATATGCCAACGTCAAATTAAAAAGCTTTATAAAATCTGCCCAAATAACAGCAAACTTATTATTATTGTTTTGGAAAACAACGTTTTCTAACTATTGCCTTTTATTTAATACATTTTAAATTAGGCTTAAATTAAACAGGACCAGTTTAATGAACATCAACGGTATTGTGAAAATGTACAAAAAGTAGTGTGCTGTAAGCACTGTTCCCTTTGTTTCTTGCTGTATATCTGACATTGTATTTTTCATTTTGTTAAATTAAAATCAATTGAACGACTGTGTTCAACACATCCATGAAATGTTATCACATCTCAACTGTAAATTATGCAAACTTAAGCAAATGTATGCAATATATTAGACCTACCTATTGAAAAATACTATTTAGTTTTCCCTTCATTATAAAAGCTTATGATTTAAGATGTAGGTATTGAATTCTTCAAGATAAAGAATAAGGCAATTATGCATCAGGAAGCAAATATACATTAAGCATCACCACCGTCACAGTAAAATTTAAGAAGATCAACTCCATCTAAGACTTCTTTAGAGAATACTGACAAACAACTTAGGTCAACTGCACCAATGGCAAAAAGCTGAACAGGAAGTGACTGAACCAAAGAGGGCCCTTTGTGACATAACCACAGCTTCAGTTTCCATGCCCACTTCCCCTTCGAGCTGCATGTACCTTCACATCATTCAAACAAAAAGCTCAATGCATTGGAAAACCAATACAAACATCTTTGTTTTGTCTTTTTGTTCTTCATAAACCACGTGTCTCCTCATTCACGGTAATTAAAACCAGAAAGAGAAATAGCTCATCGTCGGCTAGTCAAGGGTTGGGGATTCTGCTCAGGCTTTGCTCTTGGACTTCTTCTGCAGCCTGGTCCTCGTAGGTTCGGTGAGGACGAGAGGTTCCTGGACCACCATGGCGGCGTACTTCCTCCCCAGCATCTCCACCTCCACCTTCTGGCCCACGGAGCACAGCTCCACCGGCAGGTAGGCGAAGGCCAGGCTCTGCTGGGTGCTGTAGCTGTACGCCCCAGACGTCGTGTTGCCCACCACCTGCCGAACAACACCAGGGCAACGTGTCGGGTTAATTCTTCTGGAATATTCATCAGAATATTGGGTTCCATAGGACATTGTGAAGGCGTTGTCCAGGGCCAGCGCTGACCGTTTCGGTCCCCTAGGCGACTCAAAGTTAAATTGCGCCCTGGACAGGGCTTCCCGTGCCCCCTCCCTTCTCCGTTCCGTTTGGGAACATGTTTGGTTTCATTTCGCTTGTTTCATATATTTCTATTAATTAATTAAGGGCGCCACCAGAGAGCACCCCCAACACATTTGCCGCCCTAGGCAATCACCCAGGTCGCCTATGCTGAGCGCCGGCCCTGGCATTGTCAAACCCGTCACACTAGCTTCAGCTTGGGTGCCCAACCAATAGAAAACCACCACTCTGGAAAATATATTAATGAGGAGCAGCAGACAGTTTATAATTTAACTGGAATTCTGCTTGTTTAACAACTTTATAATTTTTGGTCGGACCCAAACGGAACCGTATTAAAGTGGAACTCTGAGGCATAACAAAGCAACGTGAAGCCCACCTTGCCATTGAGCCAGATGGTCTCATTGCCCTCGGGGTCCACGTTGTCGGTGTCCATGGTGAGGTAGGATAGCTTCCTCTTTAGACCCTGGGCCTTGACCTCCTGCAGGGCTGCCTTCCCAATGAAGTCTGCGGGCTGCAGACCAGCACAAGACAAGAAAACAAGTTATCATCAGCAGCAGCAGCAGCAGCAGCAGACTGCAATATTGGGATCGAAGCCCGTACATAAATCAGTTGTTACCTTGTTCAGTTTGATGAAGTACTCTAAGCCTGCCTCCAGAGGATTGGTATCACAGTTCATCTTGAGCAAAGGGGGAAAACCATGTTAATTTAATCATGTATAATAATTGTATATTTAAAGTTACATTGTGTAACATATAAAGATATATACCGTTTAAGTTCGTAGCTTAAAATGCTTGTAGCTTTAAGTTCGTAGCTTAGTCAATGCTGATCCATAGTGATATCAATAATGTTAAAAATAGGTTAAAATGTTATCAAATGTCATGTTTTTAAAAAACTATAAAAATGCTTGCCAACCCGTACCTCTCTCTTTGTTTACAAGAAACATCTCCCACTCAACTTGAAACCCCTCCGACTCACCAGAAACCCCTCCCACTCACCAGAAACCCCTCCCACTCACCAGAATCCCCTCCCACTCACCCCTCCCCGTAACGCCACCCAGCCGAGCTACGCTAGTTCACATCCAACAGCTCTAAAGCCATTCAGAGGGGACACAACTCTGAAAACCTCCGGCCTACTAACGCTGAAAGGTCAAAGATCATTCTATCAGGGTGGGCAGTACCTCGGCCCCCCATCCTCTGAAGCCCTTCTCCAGCCTCATGGAGTTCATGGCGTAGGTACCGAAGTTATCGATGCCCTCCTCCTGGCCAGCCGCCATGATGGCCTGGTACAGAGCGGCCATGTCCTTCTGCTCCATGTACAGCTCCCAGCCAAGCTCCCCTACACACACACACACACACACACACACACACACACACACACACACGTACATACACACACACGAATGTGCACACACGTTAAACACGCACACACACACACACACACACACACACACACACACACACACACACACACACACACACACACACACACACACACACACACACACACACACACACACACACACACACACGAGTCAGTGTGAGTGTGTACCAAAAGGGTTCCCAATCTACGGGTTCAGAACATCACTTTGAGTCACTAGATATGCATATGAGTTTACAGGAGATGGATTATTTCTAAGATACGTTTTTGATTTACAAATCTATTATAATCTCAGCTCCTGTAGACAGACGGATCTGCCTAAAGTTCTGGGAGTGAACCAGAACCAAGGGAACTGGGTATTAAATCCCAGAAAAGCAATCAACTAACTAAACTTGGAGTAGTATCTCTACATATGTGATATAAACGGTTCGGAAGGTGTTCAGTACCTGTGTAGGAGATCCTAATGGCCTGCGTCGGAATGCCCGCCAGCTTGATGGTCTTGCAGTGGAGGAACTTGAACCCTGCGTCGCTCAGGTCCTCATCGGTGATCTTCTGGAGAACCTTCCGGGCACTGGGTCCCGCTACGCCCAGAACGCCAAAGTCCTCGGTCACGTTCTTGATGTCTACCTCGTAGCCGCCTTCCATGATCTCCTTCTCCATCCACCTGGGGAGACGGAGGTGGCGAGATGGGATGATGTGGAGTGGTAGGCGAGGGGCTGGGATATCGACCCCCTTCCGAAGGGTTGTGTGTTTGAGCCTTGGTTTGCACGGTCTAGCTGCGGGCCTAACCTTCATCTGTTCCGTACCGACAAGCATCTCATTGCACTGTAAGTTACATGGACTGTAGCCCCTGCTAGTTTATTGTAGGAGTTCCTTTAAAGGACTAACATATTAATAAGGGAAATGTATGTCTTAAGCTCAGTTCACCTGATTTTCTGATCGCCATGATTTTCAGAAATCAAAGACAAAAGCCCGAGCTCGGATGCTCCGGTGAGTGCTCCGTTGAGCGCTCCGGTTAGCGCTTGGAGCTCTGCCGACGTCTCACAGAGCTCCAAGATATCTAGCAGGTTAAATATATCTATATTTATAGATATAATCTATCATTATATAAACACAATGAGGATAACCACCTTCTTGCGGGCGTTCTATTTTAGTGTGTGTCTCTTTGGCGCGCGTTTTGATGACTTAAGGTGGCAGGACCAGACAAAAGTTAGTGGAGACCAGACTAAGGTAGTAGAGAACGGACTAAGGTGATTTGGAGACCAGACCCCATGTGGAGCCTTCCTCGTGCAACATTTTCAAATGTGCCACTCCCTGTTGCAAATCAGTCAACAGGAGTGCGAAATCTCAACGACCTCAGGATACCCGTGACAAGATGTTACAAGTTGTCTAATATGTGCATTGAAGCGATCTCGCAGCTAGACCAGTTGTGTAGTGTGTAGGGCCTACGGCCACACACATACGTTTCAAAGAGCATGTTGTGAACAGAGGGCGTGTCTTGAACATATAAACTAGTTTTTCTAGTCCATGCTGTAATTAAAGTGTCAGATTTAACCACTCTACTGCAGCAGGTAGTTATGTAGTATTAGGGTCATGGTGTGTTATGTACTATTATGTACTATTAATGTGTGTGTTTGTGTGTGTGTGTGTGTGTGTGTGTGTGTGTGTATGTGTGTATGTGTGTATGTGCGTGCGTGCGTGCGTGCGTGCGTGCGTGCGTGCGTGCGTGCGTGAGTGAGTGAGCGAGTGAGCGTGTGTGCATGTTGGTGCATGTCGGGTGTGTGTTTGTTTGTGAGTGTGCTTGTGTGTGTGACGTGTCTGTGAGTGCGTGTCTGTGTCAGGTGAGTTAGGTGTGCCCATGAATACCGGTGGCCCCCTCTTACCGGAGGTCGTGAAGCTCGGACCCAGAGCCGGTGATCAGCATGAACTCGCCAGGAGCCGACTGCGTGATGGTGACCTCAGCGTACACGTGCCCGCTGGGGGTCAACATGTGACTGATGTTGGTCAGACCCACCTGAGGAAAATGGGTGCAGATAAGTGAGGAGGGGCACGCCATATAGGACTCAAGCTTAACCTTGAGGAGGTACGCAGAAAGAGGGACGGATCCAGGGATGTTAAGGGGTGTAACGGATACTGTACTGGACAGTAGGAATGTGCGATATAAACGATATAAACGATAAAAAATGGCCTACGATAGAGATTTTAGTTATATTGCTCTATCGCGATAATGCATGTTTGACGCGATCTATCCATGACCCGCGAAATATAAAGAGCGGGTCATGGGTAGAGCTACGAGCTGCAACCGTCTGCAACGCATCGTCCGCGACCCGCGGAATTTAAACAGAGCCACGAGCTGCAACCGGCTGCAACGCATCATCCGCGACCCTCGAAATTTAAACAGAGCCACGAGCTGCAACCGGCTGCAACGCATCGTCCGCAAAATTTAAAGAACCACGAGCTACAACCGGCTGCAACGCATCATCCGCGACCCTCGAAATTTAAAGAGCCATGAGCTGCAACCGGCTTCAACGCATCATCGTCATCTAAGCAAATATGGCTGAAAGCGAAACGGAGGAGCTGGTGATTGCCCTAATTTCATGTTCAGTTTAAAATTGTATGCGTTCACTTTGCACCTTTATGTTTTAATATCAAGTATCTGTGCACACACTTGGAAGATTTTTCTTTATTTAAAATAGCCATGCCTAATACGTATTTCCCTAATTCACAGTATCCGTTTCTTTATTAACAAGACACCACCAGTTTTAATTTAATTAAGAGAAGCATACGTCATTACACAGAAGATTTTTTTCTTTGTTAAAGTATCTGCAGCTGCAACATTATGTTGTATGATTACAGTTTTGCACAATAAATGTTCTCAAAACGACATAGGCCTACAAAGTTTCTTTCTTTTGTTTTATACATTTAGCAGTTTGGCTTTCCTTAGAGTCTATGTAACCTGTTCTGAAATGGTTCTATTATGATTTATATATCGTGATATATATCGTTATCGCAATAGGTTGCAATGTATATCGCAATATGGATTTTAGGCCATATCGCCCATCGCTACAGATAATGAAAAGGGAGCCACTCCATAGTATGGAGACATTGATACATGCATCACCAGTCTATAACTAATTTGAGTGTGAACACTACACTAGGAGCAGGTAAGGGGGACATCAGGCAAACCACCGAGCTGAGGTCCCAGCACACAGCACAGCACTTGGATCCTGCCTTTTGATTATGCTTCTTTAATTACTTTGGATCAATGCTCCTTCAAGTCAGTAGGTGAAGCAATATACTGTTTGCAATTTAAAAGCTGTAGGTACTTTTTAAAAGTTATCATTTGAGTTTAATAGGTAAGAAATACCATAGCCATCTGTCCGCTGTTATGAGTGAAATTTTCAGTGAGAAGATCTGTTTAGAGGGGACTGCGCCCTCCTCTGTGAGACCGTTAACATTTTGGAAGGCTCCCGACTCATGAACACTTGGGGAAATCCATCTTTCCTGTCAATCATATTCGTGCCCTCAGTGTTATGATCTCAATGGCAGAGGGATGTAGGGAGGGAGGGAGCAGTATGGGAGGTTACATTTTTTAGGGTTGTATAGTTTTCGAAATCTTGCTCTCATCCGCACTCTCACTATGTAACTCTCAAATCCTACCTACCGCCACTTTAAGCTTAAAAAATAATGAAAAAATTATCCTAGTATGAGGGGCTCAAGTAATTGTACAATACTGTGCAGTTCAGACATTGAATTATTTAGTACATCGATAATTAAATAATGAAGTAAGACCATGGGAATTGTACCTTTGGCATCGTGTTGGCAAAAAGTCTATCCAGCAGCTTCTGGGAGTCCCTCCCCTTCACGGTGAACTTGCCGAAGGGCGTCAAGTCGATGACACCAACCTTCTCCATCACCAGTTTGCACTCCCGACCGACCGGTCCAAACCAGTTGGTCCGACGGAAACTAGGCCTACGGAACACCAGACAAACATGACCATTAGTGATGCCCCATTAGGGATGGAGGATACAGGAGCAGTTTACAGGAGTTAATTCAACCTCACCAGAGGTCACCACCTGATGCTATTTGTAATGTCAGTAATGTAGGTTATTTAAAGGTCCCATGGCATGCAACTTTATGGATGCTTTTATATAGGTGTTAGTTGGCCCCTAATACAGTATTTGATGACGTTCAAGGAATTTAGCCTTGGTGCAGAATAACAGCCACAACGAGCCAGTCCCACAATGAGCTTTCCACAAACGTGCCGTTTTTTAGAGGCGGGTCAAGGTGGAGGGTCAGGGTTTGGCCCTGAGCAGCTTGCGGCCACGGTACTAAGCACAAGTGTGTACAGTGGATGCATCGCAATGGCTCGGATTCATAATATCATCCGGAGGCGCACATAGCTTTTGGCCGTGTTCTGTTAATATAATACTCCAGGTAGTACGGCAGGAGTCCTGGAGCTTTATATTCGAAATAATATCATATCATATAGAGTTAGCTATATAATATAATATATATTAAACGACTGCGTCGGGTCCTCCGACATCTCTAGTTCTTCCACTTCCACATCTATCTGAAGTACAGACTGAACCGCGTCATGGAGGAGAAAGGGATTGTTGCCATTTGTGGACTGCCGGTACTTCCACAACGAGACTCGTAGTGGGGGTTATTTCGGCCAAGGTTAAGAAGGAATTGGGGGAAAGGAACTCTGGCTCTGACTCCCTGAAGTCCAGATTGAACCGACATGGAGGAGAAAGGGATTGTTGCCCGCGATTGCTGCCCAGGATTGTCTCCTGCATGGCTTCTCGGCAGCGGGGCTCCGGCAGCGGGGCTCCGAGGGAGAGAATCGCAGGCAACAATCGCGGGCAACAATCCCTTTCTCCTCCATGTTGCGGTTCAATCTGGACTTGTGGAAGTAGGCTACCAGAGATGTCTGAGAACCCGACGCAGTCTAGTCTTTTCACCCAATGGGAGCATTACGCAGGCTTGCGTTATTGTGTGTGTATTCACACACACATGTGGCGCTCGTACAGTCGTAGCTCATTGTCTCATTGGCGGGCCAAATTCTCTTGGCGGACAAAGCAGAGAAAGGGGAGTTAACCTGGCCCCATATGACGACACATGGGACCAAATTCCAAATCGGCGCGTCTGAGCTTTAATTTTTTCAAAGGGGGAGCAGGATACCTAGTGCTCGTTTTACATCTAACGCCATTTCTAACCACTGGAAGAACATAGGCAGGCTAGGGGAACTCATATTAATGTTAGAAAACCTCATAAAGAGACATTTTCATGCTATTGGAACTTAAAAATAATAAATGATAAAGGCCTTATAATAGCACTGTTTAATGTAAATACTAATGTGAGAATAAAATTGAGAAGAAATGCAAGTTTAAATAACATTGTTGTGTGCATGGGAATGCAAATTATTAGTCATTCCATTTCTAGAGGCAGAATAGGAATGTAATCTTACTAGAAATTCCTCAGATCCATCTCAATGCTTTATAAAAGGTAGTGAGCTGATTAGAACGTGGGGTTGGTGGTGTTGAGGTGGGGAGCAGACAGCTGTGGTTTTGGATCCATAATCTCAAAGGTGGGCTTGTATAACATGGGCTCTGAGTAAGCATGGGGTCGCTGACACATTGACAGAATCCACGTCCCTGCTGGAGGTCAGGCCGAGGTTATCTGGTCCGCTGAAGGACAGCGCCACTATTCTCACAGACTCCGGATTAGTGATAAAATAACTAGTGACTTGGATCAGTAGTAACGCTACACAGTGGTGGAGTGCTCCGTTAAATAGCCAATCTGCTGAGACATGGTTGAACAAAAGGGGGGATCGTTGGCACTACCATTAAAAAATGCATGCGCGTGTGCGTGTGTGTGCGTATGGGTGTGTAAGCGGCTCGCAGCAATGAAACCGGAGAACAGAATTTCCATTTCATGGGAAACTGACTCTATATTTAACAGTGCCACACACAAAAGCATTTTAGTTGCAAAAGGAGCTGTTACTAATGAATAGTGAACACTGAGTTTGTCTCTGAACTGAAGATGTGGGTAACGTTACTTGTATCCGGCGTCGTCTCCATCCTTGCAGAACCAGTGGGGCTGTTCCCATCCGGAGTGGAAGCCCATGGAGGCCTTGTCCTTCAGGAGGTTATACACCCCGCTGGTCCTGTAGGTGGGGCGGCCAGCAAAGCGCTCCTCCTTAGGGAAGCCCACTGAAGTAATCAAGAGCAGAGCAGCGACAGTGTGAGCTTCTAACAACAAAAAACATTATTATCATAAACATTGTGAGTTTATTGGGCGTGTCGCTGACGTGTTGATGACGTTTCTATCATGAAACTGGCACGAAACCAGGAGCCTCGTACTTTTCGCTTCTCGCCTGTATTTGCGTTCTAACTTTTAACTGCTTTCCACTCTTCTGTAAATAAAGTGGCTCAGCCGCCATCTTCTAAAACAAAACAGTGCGACTTGCGCTGCATACATTATGCGTCACGTCCGGCCTCCTACACGCTCTGCCCGGGCGCAACCCCTCGCCTACAGTTCCGGAGTATCTCCAGTACGCGTGATGAACACGTCTGATGCGGCTGATCTCCTGTGTTGCATGTGTGAACGGGCGACTCCAAATCCTCTCCGGAGCTGATTCTCACGAGAGGATCTGGAGCTCCTGTGCGAAGGGCCCGTTAGCCCACCGGACCACCTACCCACGTTGTTGTAGCCGTAAGACTCCCTTGCCTTGGCGCACATGTAGGGAACGTCCGTCCATCGGCCGTAGCGGTTGGGGTCACACTCGATGAGATCATAGGGGGGCTCCCCAGAGATGATCCAGTCACTCAAGAACTTCCCGATTCCTCCAGCGTGGATCACCCCGTAGCTGGTGGGGAAACACCACGTTCAATCAATGAGAATGAGGCCTGATAGCGGCGAGGGTGTTTGCAATGTGGGAAATACGGAGGGGGGGGGGGCTGGGGGAGCTCCAACCCCTCGATTTACCCACGAGTCCCCCACTAAAACATTAATATGAGTTCCCTTAGCCTGCCTATGTTCTCCCCCACAAAAACCCCCTGAAAGCCTCAAAAACAAAATTTGAGGGGGTCTAAAGTGTAAAAAAATCTATTCACAAATATGTTATTTTTTGCCAAGCGAAGCCAGCCAGTCCTGTGCAAATTAGCCATGTATTTTGCACACTGGGTGTTTGATACCCGGCCGAAAGGCACAGGGTTTGTTTGCACCTGTAGCCATCCTTCAGCTGAATAACCGCTAACTGCTCCTTAATGACCCGTCTCTGTAATGTCTAACCCCTACCTGCTCCTTAAAGACATGTATCTAAATGAACTATAAGCTTGCTTGGATAATTATTATTATTTTAATGTTGGCTAACCCTTGACTTTTAAGTAACATGAACTGACTTAAATGTGTAAACACACATCTAGTTAGAGCAGAAGAACAGCTCGACTCACCCGAAGCCGATGGCCGTCCAGTAGTTGCTAGCTCCCTGGTGCGGTCCCACCATTGGAAGCAGATCAGGCGTGTATGTGATTGGTCCAGACACGATATTAATGATGTCAGCCGTCTTCAGCACAGGAACCATCTCCATGGCCATCTCCACGTGGTCCATGATTCTGTCCAGGTCTGACTCAAACAGCTCCTTACCAAACCCTGAGGATGAACAAGCAATTAGAATGATGGCTACGATAACACGAGCTAGGACAGCGAGAGACTGTTACACATCAGATAGGCAGAGGCCGTCTAAGTTAACAAGACGACAAGCCCTGATAGATACGTCAACAAACATGTTTTCATCAATGTGATATTATCAGGTAAAATAAAGTAATGTAAATATCTGTCTCTTTATTTTAGGAGTTACAGACTATGTGCTTTATTTAATTTCACTGGGAAGCTTATAAA
Source organism: Gadus morhua (assembly GCF_902167405.1). NCBI lineage: Eukaryota > Metazoa > Chordata > Actinopteri > Gadiformes > Gadidae > Gadus > Gadus morhua. The sequence goes on along the minus strand of NC_044051.1, from coordinate 20,865,005 downwards.
ATAAAATAAGATTTACTTATAAAAAAATAAAAGATTGAAATACATGAAAATGGACCAATGAGAAGGCCCTTTATGTATCCAGGGAGAATCGGGCCACTGACCTGGCGGCACTCCGTCTCTGACCCAGGAGTCCTGCAGTACCATCTTCTCCATCTTCTCGTAGGGCCCGAACAGCAGGCCGTCCCTCTCCTGGCGGAGGTAGTACGAGCCCTCCAGGTCCCGGATGACGGGCAGCTCCGTCTTCAAGGCCTTCACCTCCGGCACCGTCGCTGTGACGACGTACTGGTGGTGAACCGGGATAGTGGGGTGCTGGAAGCCAATCAGGTTGCCCACCTCTCTGGCCCAGAATCCTGTCACCAATCAACATACGTG
>NC_044051.1:20749633-20859633 GCF_902167405.1 Gadus morhua | reverse complement strand
ACGTTGCAAATATCAATGGTGCACATTTGGTACACAAACTACGAGCCGCCTCCAACCGAGTGAAACTTTAACCGGATCCCCCACTGAACCTTTGGGTCACGCCTTATTTGCTAGGACTCCAAATATAGGCCACATATATCATTGAATAACACACACTCTCATTGAATAACAATTTTGCTGTATTGGTATGGCATTAGAATCCTGTCACAATACAAACATGAAAAACAAGTTTATAAAGCCTGTTAATCTGTGATTGAAAACTCCACATCTTATAAAAAAAGGTTCTGCAACATTGAAAAGAAAGATCATAACCTAAATAAAAGATATATATTCTAGCCTTCAAACAAGCAAACTTGATTTTGTGTGCAATTTTCCTTCTTCATAATTTTCACCAACAGATATTCAAAGTTACAAATATTTCACCTGCACATTTTTACAGTTTCAATTCTGACACTTCTCCCAGTGTAAAATATAATTTCCCTGTTTTGAAACCTTGTTAATAGGGTTCTGAAAACAGGTGTTCATACATTGAGGGAACATTTTTGAAAGGGTGGATATTCATTTTGAAAAACGTGTAAGGTGTAAATTTACACAATTGCAATATTCAGAATTTAGTTTCAGCACTGACTTTTCAGAGATGTGGCCACACACACACAGGTGCAAAATTATGGGATTAGAATACTTTCATAATTTAAACAAGATTTTTTTTTTCAAAGGCCTGTTAGTCTGTGTTTGAAAACTCCACACGGGGGCAAGTTTACGAGTCTAGTAATTATTGACAGTGTTCTGGCGCTGATTCGTTTTGAAACTCTGACACAAAGGTGCTGGAGCGTGGATGAATGGTGTAGCCATGGCTGGCTGCTGGCTATCGGCTGCTGGCTATCGGCTGCTGGCTATCGGCTGCTGGCTATCGGCTGCTGGCTATCGGCTGCTGGCTATCGGCTGCTGGCTATCGGCTGCTGGCTATCGGCTGCGGCTGGCTGCTGGCTCTGGCTGGCTGTCTGAATAAAAAGTGTTGCGATCATAAAAGAGTTGCGACGCTCTACGCCTATAATTATCATTCTATCGTACTAACTCATACTAAAATGTTCAAATGAAAGAGGTCGATTGTACCAATCACTTGGACTAAAAGAGCAAAACAAAACCTGACGTTAAAATGGATCGAACGGGCAACCTCTTGATTACAAATAGCGTTACTACTGCTTTGACCACTGTGCCCACACTTTTAACCGCTGTTATACTCATATCAAGATACATGACGCTATAACTAAGAACCAATGGAACATATTAGACTTCATGACATTTAACAAAACAAAGAGGCTATATATAATATATAAAATACATTATTTGAAAACATCGCAAAATACACAGCGACCAAAAGCAGCCAGCCAAGCGACTAACAAAGCGATCAATGGTCAATCCCGCACAGCCCGGTCAACGGCACATATGATTGGACTGTACGTCAGCAGAGAGCAATGAATAGGTTTAGAGCAAAATTGTCCTGCGTGTAGGAACGAGGTGTACAAAGTAAACCAAGGTTTTTTGAAGGACGAAGGAGTTTCAGAGTTTCAAAACAAATCAGCGCCAGAACACTGTGACTCATAAACTTGAGCCTGTGTGGTCAAATCCCTTAAAGGTCCCATGACATGAAAAACTCACTTTATGAGGTTTTCTAACATAATATCAGTTCCCCTAGCCTGCCTTTCGTCCCCCAGTGGCTAAAACTTGTGTTCGGTGTAAAACGAGCACTAGGTATCCTGATCGCTTTTGAAAAAATGGAAGTGCTGACTTGGAATGTGGCCCCATATGTTGTCATAAAGGGCCAAGTTACCTTCCGTCTCTCTGCCTTGCCCGCCCAGAGAATCTGGCCCGCCAATGAGACAATGAGCTATGACCGTGCGAGCGCCACATGTGTGTGTGTTTGTGATTACACACACTATAACGCAAGTGTTGGATAACCGTTCTGCTGTTGGTGTTATGGCGCACAACACGTTGGTTCTTTGACGTCTCTGGTATATCCACAACGAGACTGTAGTCAGGGTTTTCTCAGCCATGGTTGAGTAGGAAATGGGGGAGAGGAACTTTGGCTTTGACTCGCTGAAGTACATGAACTGCGACATGCTGCCCGCCGCCCGCTGCCGCGAGGCACCACCACCCGGCAGCGGGCAGCTGGCAGCGGGCAGCATGCGGTTCAGTTTACTTCAGATTGATGTGGAAGTGGAAGAACCGGAGACGTCGGAGAACCCGACGCAGTCGTTTGAGATTTATAATATCATCTGGAGGCGCACACAGCTTTTGGTCGTGATAATATATATTATATGATTTAGATATCTATGTATAATATGATATAATTAAGATATAGAGCTCCAGGACTCCCGCTGGAGCATCCGGAGTGTTCTAGAATATTTATAGAACACGGCCAAAGGCTGTGTGCGCCTCGCCATTGCGATACATCCACTGTAAACAGAGCGCATGGTACCGTGGCCGCAAGCTGCTCAGGGCCACACCCCCACCCTCCTCCTTGAACTGCCTCTCTCCTCCTCATTTGCATTAAAGCTACAGACACCGAAACAGCGCGTTTGGGGAAAGCTCAATGTGCGACTGGCTCGTAGTGGCTGTAATTCTGCACCACGGCTGAATTTCGGGAACGTCTTCAAATAATGTGTTAGGGGTCCCCTCATATCTATATTAAAGCATCCATAAAGTAGCATGCCATGGGACCTTTAAGGTCAGTGCTTACAACTCAGTTCTGAATAAATACATTGCAATGGTGTAAATTTAAACCTTACATGTTTTTCAAATTAAATATTAACTTTCTTATATTAAATATTAAATCTTTCATAACTTTTCTCTCAATGTATGAACACCTGTTTGCAGAACCCTATTTACAAGGTTTCAAAAACCGGGAAACAAAATTATACACAGGGAGAACAGTTTCAGATTTGGAACTCTGCAGATGTGCTGGTGAAATATTTTAAACTTTGAAAATCTGTTGGTGAAAATTATGAAGAAGGAAAAATAGAACATAAAATCCTTTTTGCAGTTGTTTGAAACTTTTTTTCAGGCTATATGCTCCTTTTTCAATGTTGCAAAACCTTTTTTACAAGGTATCGAGTGTTCAAAAACACACTTACAGGCCTTATAATGTTTCAAATATAACAAGACTCTAATCCTGTATATTGGCATTTCATTTTTTAACGGTAAACCACCGATGAGGCCATATTAAAGACAATTACAGCCTGATCTGCATATTTATGTTCTATTTTGTAAGACACTGGTCATATCCAATCCAACCAATGCCTGTTGAGCCTCACGTGTTATCTCCTCATGGACCTTGGGGTGTTTATTGCAAATCTCAGGCCCTATAGGAGGAGGCCAAACCATAGATAGGAATTTTGATTGAAATGGTACCCAGTTTTCTGATATTGAACCCAAGTTAAAGGTGCTGTAGCAATAACCGGCTAACCAATCAGGGAATCTCTTCCTTCATTGGTTCTGGGAATCCACATTGCCTGTCAATCACAGATGCTTGAAATGCAACAATTCTCAATGGAGGACAAACATAGGGAGGGAGGACGCAGAGAGAGAGACAGATGTTATTTTGTGGTTTTGTTTGAAAAGCTTTTTTGCGCACTTTACTGAAAGCTGGCTTCCCACGCTGAATTAGAAACCTGGCTCAACCTGACCCCCTGAATGCTTCTACACTCTGAGTAGTCAAGTCCTTGCTGAGTGAATCTGTATCGCTCACAACAAAACTGTCAAGGATAATTCAGTTGTTCAGGACTGGATCACACAGATCACACAAATGTGTGTCTGTGTGTGGTGTATGTGTGTGTGTGTGTGTGTGTGTGTGTGTGTGTGTGTGTGTGTGTGTGTGTGTGTGTGTGTGTGTGTGTGTGTGTGTGTGTGTGTGTTTGTGTGTGTGTGTGTGTGTGTGTGTGTGTGTGTGTGTGTGTGTGTGTGTGTGTGTGTGTGTGTGTGTGTGTGTGTGTGTGTGTGTGTGTGTGTGTTAGTAAATGTGTGCATACATAATAATAATAATAATAATAATGGATTGAATTTCTATAGCGCTTTTGGAGACACTCAAAGACGCTTTTACAGTGAAGGGGGGACCTCACTAACCACCACCAGTGGTTAGTGAGATATATATATATATATATATATATATATATATATATATATATATATATATATATATATATATATATATATATATATATATATGTATACATCCCATATATCCCATATATATATAGTGCGATATGTATGTCACCTTTATACATCACAACTTCACATCCATATGCACCCATTCACACATTGTATTATTTTTGCACACATTATTTTCAGACCTTTTTGTCCTGGTCCTTATGTTATGGCTGAGCTTAGGGGCTACTTGGCCAGTGAGGTGATTTGGTGTTGGACCTTGTGAAACGGGGGACTAAGGCTGAAGATTTTCCTTTGTAACCAGTGATATGGTCTCTGTAATACTGTAATACTTGGGACAACAATCGATCACAAACTCAACTTCAAAACAAATACTGATATCATCCACTCCAAGTGCCAGCGACGTCTCTTTTTCCTTCGCAAACTCCGCAAACTCCAGGTCTACCAATCCGTTCTGACAGCATTCTACTGATGTTTCATTGAATCCATAATGACCTTTAACATCACTTCCTGGTTTGGAGCACTGTCCAACATCCATAGGAACCCACTAAACAGAATCATCAAACTGAGCAGCAAAATAATTGGACAAAAGCAGGAATCCCTCATCAATATATGCAACAAAAGGATTAAGCAAAAATCAACACAAATCACCCTTGACATCACACACACTCTACACAGACAGTATTCCCTCTTACCCTCAGGCCGCAGATACAGAGCCCCTACAGTAAGGACAAACAGAGCCCTGTCAAGTTCTGTCCCGGCATCCATAAGACTCTTGAATGGTTTAACCCCTCCTTGAACGGTATCCTCTTGTTTTAATACCTGGAATCTTTTTAAATAATTTATTCATTTATCCTCCACTATGGAGGTAATAATGCTATTTATTTATTAGGCTTAGGCAAGGATTTTTATTTTTATTTTCTGCAGGGCTTATGGTGTATGTTTGCGCGTGTGTGCGTGTTTTTTTTGTTTATTGTATGTACTGTTGGGTATGGACACACCCTGCTGCTCCTCCACATCTGAAGTTCCTAACGGAAAAATAAAGTAATTTGAATTGAATTGAATTGAATTGAATTGAATACTTTCCACCTGTGTGTACTTCATGTTCTACCATATATACGTTGATCAAACTAGCCTGGAGAGAGCCAGCCCTCGCACAGAATACGAATGAACTCTTGCTGATATGGGATGACAGGTCTTGCGAAAACGACTGCAAAGGCCCTGCATGATAGTGTTAGAACCAGACTGTCTGGCTGCTGTTGTCTGACTGTCCCTGGGCTAAACGTTTCGGATCCAAAACCTGCTTGACTCGTAGAGCGGGTCGTTCATTGCCACTTCTCTAGGGTTCAGAACACTTTCACTAATTCTGACTGTTTTATTATGTTTAACCCTCATAGGGTGTTCGTGTTTTTGTTACACAGGAGGTGCTGCTGGGTCTGGTGGACCCATTGCCTTTTAATTCAACATAATCAAGCTTTTTTTTTTAAATACTCACCAGATGGTTACTTCATCCCAATTGCAAGTAATATAAACAACACATATGTTAAATTTGTTCACTTTACCTTTGTTAAATCACATTTATGAATAGAGGTGCCACTCGTTTTTGTTTCTTTTTGTATTAAAATGCAACAAAATAAGGAAATGCCTCATAAAACAGGCATAACTGGGAAATAATCAACATCATTAGAAATTGAAACATACTCAATAACATCTGTCTGAACAACACATTAAAGCCTTTGACCACGGCCATTATACGTATATCAGACTATACCACACATGAGGGGCAGAGTCTCACTGTGTGTGTATTGCATATGTATTTTTTGCACTGGTTGCATGTATATTGTGTTTTTCTGTCCATCATGGGTCCACACACTTCACAGCGTTTCTTTTTGGCTGACGGGCTGGTCCTACATCTGGCTGCTTGCGGGTTGGTCCTGGGGCTGGCTGCTTGCGGGTTGTTCCTGGGGCTGGCTGCTTGCGGGTTGTTCCTGGGGCTGGCTGCTTGCGGGTTGTTCCTCGGGCTGGCTGCTTGCGGGTTGTTCCTGGAGCTGGCTGCTTGTGGGGTGGTCCTGGTCCTGGCTGCTTGCGGGTTGGTCTTGGGGCTGGCTGCTTGCGGGTTGTTCCTGGGGCTGGCTGCTTGCGGGTTGGTCCTGGGGCTGGCTGCTCGCGGGTTGGTCCTGGGGTTGGCTGCTCGCGGGCTGGTCCTGGCTGCTCACGGGATGGTCCTTGGGCTGGCTGCTTGCGGGCTGGTCCTGCAGGCTCACGGGATGTTCCTGGGGCTTGCTGCTCGCAGGCTTGTCCTGGCTGCTGAAGGGCTAGTCCTGAGGCTCTTTTACGTTTCGGAGCTGGCTGATGCTCATCCTCCTCTTCAAACTCGTTGTCAGACTCTGAAATGTTATCCTCACTTTCCGAAACTATTTCCTCTGCATCACCATCAAAACCCTCTGTCTCTTCAAATATCAACTGTAAGGCAGTCTGAACAGAGAATCGCTTTGCCATCTTGATCACTTGTGGTATGGAACCACGCTGACAGAGCTTTTTTATAGTGTCAGGTCCCCAAGCTTGATAGTGTTGGGTGCTCCAATTTTGCAACCTTGTGCGGGAACAGTGGGTGCACACTGTGGGTGCTCACACCAAGGGCCCCATTCACCTGCTTTACTCTTTCCCCCTCTCTCTTTCCCCCCTCTCTCTCTCTCTCACACACACACACACACACACACACACACACACACACACACACACACACACACACACACACACACACACACACACACACACACACACACACACACACACACACACACACACACACACACACAGAGAGAGGAAGAAGGGAAAATTAGGGTGCACAGAAACTATGATTTCCACACTTAAACTAGCTCCGGGTCCACTGAACCCGAACACCCTGTGTGTAATATAAATGTGATGGGGGGGTATACAGGGGGGGGGTCATTGAAAATGTTTTCTGATTCATGTTCCTCACAGAAAATGAGCCAAAGCCAATGAATCTTAGTTAAAAAAAATAATTATTTGTATCACTTTTATAAAGCTAAAAACTGAAAACGGGTCCCACAGACCCGAACACCTTATAAGGGTTAAAGAGGTACATTTCTGCTATCAGCCTGCTACTCTCAGGAACGTTTTTAATTGTTATTAGACTGCCTAATAGTGGTCAATAATATTAAATAAGTAAATATAATTATAATAAATGATAAGTCAATTAAATTCTAGATGAGGCCTGTATAGCAGTTACTAGGCTGCCAATAGCTTCATCTCCTGGGGTAGAGTGGGTCTTGCTGGTTGAGCGTGTCCATGCATGCATGAAAAAAAGATGGATAAAAAAACATGATAGACCCTGTTCTTTGGATAAGCCACACCCCCAGCTCTATAAGACTGCTGTTGTTAAGGTGTTCTACTTTTGTCTCAAACTGAGCACAGGACTCTTACCTGAACACTTACCTCAGACAGGAGTATGGCACCAGGAGGAGCAAAGAAGGTAAAACAACAATTTGTCTTGTCTAAAGAAAGTATTTGCCACCTGATGTAGGGCTATTCCTTATTTAGCATTATATAGCATTATATTAATTATTAGGCTGCATTCCATTCAGCCATTTAGGGAGGCTTTGGAAAGAAAGCCTACTACTGAGGCAATACAGAGAACAACGGAATAGGATGCAGACAAATTCAATTGGAATAGCTAAACATATGCTATATAATTGCTGCATAAAACAAATGGACAGAGTGCAGGGCTGTAAGGATCTGATAAAAAAATAAATAAGTAAGAAAGTCAAGCTGTTAGCTTTCATGCAATGCATTGGTGCAAGTTGATAATTCCTGGCCAATTAAACTCATGTGAATTGCGAACAGAACATTCTGGAGCGTCTGGATGCAGGCGAGGTGGTGCTGGGGGACGGAGGCTATGTGTTTGAACTGGAGAAGAGAGGCTACGTGAAGGCGGGGCCGTGGACCCCGGAGGCGGCCTCAGAACACCCTGAAGCAGGTACCAGTATCACGCAAATAGCCCCCCCGCATTTAGTCTTCTGGTTTATCAACTGTAAACTTTTGCTGCTGAAAAACCTGCTTCACTTCTAGATTAAGTTTGAGCTTTGCTTCACATTTATACAATTAGAATTATCTGTTCAATCCAAATCTAAAATCTACATCCTAACTCTAAAATCTACATTTTATATCTAAATATTATTTTTTTAGGACTTTTACATGGGATGGTTTCATGGTTTGAACCACTGGTGGTGCTGTTGACCCTGCATTCATATTTTGTTTCTGATCGGAACCCCACTCTTCCCTAAAAGCTCTTTCCTGCATGCATGCATACATATGTTAAGAACATGCTTGTCATGTGGTTTCAGTGCGGCAGCTGCATCGGGAGTTCCTCAGAGCAGGAGCAGACATCCTCCAAACGTTTACCTTCTACGCCAGTGATGACAAACTGGAGAACAGGGGCAATGTGCAGAGTTTCACTGTAAGTCCCAACCAATCTTTACAAAGTTAAGCTCGCCCGATGAATAGACCAACCTCACTTGTATTTTGGATCTGCAACTGAATATATTTAAAAAAAATCTTTTAAGATTTTGAATTTGTATATTGTCACAAAAAAGAGAAAGAACCTGCTGGGAGACAGTGTTTGCCTTTTATGTTAATAAAGTTTGTGTTAAATTCCAGGGAAAGCAGATCAATGAGGCGGCGTGTGATCTGGCCAGGGAGGTGGCAGACGAGGGCGACGCCCTGGTGGCTGGTGGCGTCTCGCAGACTCCATCTTACCTCAGCTGCAAGAGTGAGGCTGAAGTAAAGGCCATCTTCATGAAGCAGATCGAGGTCTATGTCCAGAGGAAGGTGGACTTTCTCATTGCAGAGGTGAGGCAGTGCATGTATGCACGCATACATACACACACACACACACACACACACACACACACACACACACATACACACGCACACGCACACACACAAACACGCACACACACACACACACACACACACACACACACACACACACACACACACACACACACACACACACACACACACACACACACGCACACATACACACACATACACACATATACACACACATAGATTCACGTTCAACACACTCAGTACAAGTATCAGTATTGGGCAGTAACATGACTTCCTGGAATTATCATGTATGCCTTATTTCCGATTTTATTGTATTTAAGTGTCCTGCACCATCATAGGTGGCCAGCCCGAATCGGCTCATAGGACACTCTTACAAACAAATCGTACAGTACAAAAGTAGGGCTGCATTCATCATTTAGATGGATCTAAAATGATGACAGAAGCATAAACATAAGATAAGATATACTTTAGTCATCTCAACAGAGAAATGTAGGTGTTCCAGCAGCCAGCATACATACACACAACACAACACAACACAACACAACCAGAGGCGCCGCATCCCAATAGGCATACCAGGCAATTGCCTGGGGCCCCGCAATTGTTTGGGGGCCCCGGGCCACGGGGGGGGCCCCCTAGAGCCAAAAAAAATAAAATAAAATCGCTCCACCCCCCCCCCCCCCCCCCCCCCCCCCCCCCCCCCCCCGTCAACAATTGCTCCACCCCCCCCGTCAACAATTTCTCCACCCCCCCCCCCCCCCCCCCCCCACCGTCAACAATCCTCTGCCTAGGGCCCCCACACTACCTAGAATCGCCCCTGAACACAACACAACCCAACACAACACACGTATACATACATATTCCACCTAAACCATGAGCCCACAATACCTTGCATAGTTTAGAAAAAGTGGAATGGATGGGCCATTTGCATAAGTAGAAGTAGAAGTAGCTGTTACTCAGAGATAACAGTACAAAATGTGTGCAAATATACAGGTGTGCAAGTAAACAGGTGTGCTATAAACAGGTGCAAATAAAAAAATAGAGATATATATCTAAGCATATATAAGTATATATAAGTTTGATATATGTAAGCAGCTCAAGCTAAAGTTTAAATTAATATTCTTCTGTCCTTACTAAAATGGGGAGTTATTATAAAGTGCAATTGCAGTAGGTAAAAAAGTATTCTTAAATCTGTCCTTCTGCGGTTTAGCTGTCGCAATCTCCCACTAAAAATACTCTTTTGTTTGTTTGAGCTTGAACTAAACATGTAGCCAGTGCAACCAACGGGACAGCTTGTATTGTGTGGTTCTGGCAGTACTTTGAGCATGTGGAGGAGGCTGAGTGGGCCGTCCAGGTCCTGAAGACCACAGGGAAGCCCGTGGCCGTGACGCTGTGTATCGGACCGGAAGGTGACCTGAATGGGGTCAGCCCTGGAGACTGTGCAGTCAGACTGGTGCAAGCAGGTATGGTGAAGAATGCATTCTAACTTTAATCCTGGGATGTTACCTGCTGCCCTCCCTCAAGCCTTCGCCGCACACTCTGGTGTGGTTTCCAGGTTTTGTTTAGGGTGTCTTACTTTAAAAGACCAGCTTTAAATGAAAACCAGAGCCAAACATAAAAAATAAATAATCTCAAACATTTCCGATATGGTGTAAAAATAGACAAAAATGTCCCTCTTAAGGTCTAAAGGGAATTAGAGAAAAGAAATAGAAAATGATACTCTGCGGCTGAAGGGATTTTTTTTATTTGATAGAAAGTGGAGGGGACTAGCTGAAACTATTTGGTATTCCTTTAATAATATATAATTAATTTTGGTATTCCTTAAATAATAAAAATATATATTCGATTTGTTAACATTATTATGTTTTCAATCCAACAGAAGGTTCTTTACAATATCCAAAGGATATCAACCCTTTTAAAGAAGACTTGTTCTGAACCTGTTTCTATAGGAGCTGACATAGTGGGGGTCAACTGCCACTTTGACCCGGTGACCGCTGTGAAGACGGTGAAGATGATGATGGAGGGGGTGGGGAAGGCTGGGCTGAAGGCTCACTACATGGTCCAGCCCCTGGCCTACCACACCCCCGACTGCAATTGCCAGGGCTTCATCGACCTCCCTGAGTTTCCCTTCGGTGAGCGGTCTCGCCCGGTACTCCTTCCTGATTAGGCGTGCCACCTACAGAGCAGGTGGCACATATCGACATGGTGATATATCGTCTCCCTTCTTCATGCGATATGAGAATCTATACACTGGCGCCAAATATTAATATAATATACATTTATTTGCATTTTTATGCTTTATTCTTGAAGAGTTAGACAGGAAATATTGGCCAAAATATCGATATTTTAATTGATAAAATAAGGTGCTCTGAACAGATTTCCTTGCTCTTCGAGGTGGCGCTCAACACGTGAATGAAGGAAACCTGAACGGAAGTTAAATAACCAAAGACGAGTACCTGAAAACCTTTTCACAGTAATGTTTATCTTGATGTACCGCTATAGGATTGTCTCACAATATATTGATTATGCAGTATCGCTGTATCGCATATCTTATTGTGTCGGAAGGTACCCTGATTCCCACCCCTATTCCTGATTGTTGTATATTCTGGTCTGGCGTGTAGTCCAGCTCATGGATCAGTTCTGGAGCGTGAACATGAACAGCTGCTCCCCTTCTTCCTCACAGCCCTGGAGCCCAGGGTGCTGACCCGGTGGGACATGCAGAAGTACGCCCGGGACGCCTACGACTCTGGCATCCGCTACATTGGAGGCTGCTGTGGCTTCCAGCCCTACCACACGCGGGCCCTGGCAGAGGAGTTGGCGGCAGAGCGGGGGTTCTTACCGGCTGCCTCAGAAAAGCACGGCTCCTGGGGCAGTGGCCTGGAGATGCACACCAAGCCCTGGGTCCGAGCCAGGTACACACCGGTCTGCCTGCTGCTGGACGCCCCTCAGACATTCTATTCTTTATGGGACTTTTTAGAAGGATTCTTAAGTATTGACCTCAATGAGGAAATGCATATTCTAAATGGGGCGCACATTTAAACACAGTACATAGACACAGGGCGCCAGATGTAATAGTACAACAGAGCACAACACCGGACTCCTGAATACAGACAGACACGTTAACCGAGAGTTCTGGGCTGGTGCCTACAGGGCGCGTTGATTGGGTGCCAGGATCGCAGAAGGGACAAGGCTTTTGCTAAAACGTGCAATCTATGGCACAATGTAGACGGAGGAGTTTTTTTTTTTGCATGACGCGTGGAGGGTGGTGGGGGGGGAATTAGCTCAGGAGGTAGAGTGGGTTGGCTGGTAACCAGAAGGTTGCTAGTACGATCCCTGGCTCCTCCTAGCTGCGTCGACGAGAATGACAAACTGGCTGTCCCCCTGCGTGGTTGACTCCGCCGTTGTTGCTGTGTGAATGGGTGCATGAATGGTTGTTAGTTGCTTTGGATAAAAGTGTCAGCTAAATCTAAATGTAAATTTAGGGCAGCAGGTCAGAGTTGAACTTGGTTCTTGTGGTCCTACACACACGGCTACCAATGGCCGCCAACCCTTCAAACGCCCATCCTTATTGTGTATACTTGTTCACTTCCTCCCCGTCAGGGCTCGGCGAGACTACTGGGAGAAGCTCCCGCCGGCGTCCGGCCGCCCCCACTGCGCCTCCATGTCCACTCCCGCCGGATGGGGCGTCACCAAGGGCGACGCCCAGCTCATGCAGAAGAAGGAGTCCACCACTCAGGACGAGCTGAAGGTCCTGTTTGGGAAGACGGTGACCAATCAGTGAGCAGTCTGTCTCAGGGAGTGGGGGGAGACAGCGCCTCTGTGGTGTCTCTTTAGATCTGCCTTTTTGAGCGTGCTTTGTGCTAAGGTTTACATGGGCTTTATACTGCTTCACCAAGAAATGTTTTTCATGACATACGACCACTACCTGTGTTCGGAGCAACAGTTCAGCATGCATCTGTGAACGATGGCCTAATCAATAAAGATTTTCAAAAATATTGTAAGCATTGAAGAAGTTTCCTATTCTTCAAAAGACTGCAGAGTCAATACTTGGTTCAATACTTTATTCCTGGGCTGAGGCTCACACATAATACCCAAAACAACCACCAGTGTCCATCCGTGGTTACACAACTTCTCTGCATATTCTACTCACAAAACACCCTCTCTAGGCTAACTGTTTTGGCTCGGTGTGATACCTGGGCAAGATGGGCCCCCGACCTGTTGGTCAACAGGAAATTAATTAAATCAGCTAAAAGTGGGGGTCAGAGACAGGGATGTGTTGTTAGACTGATAGACAACACAAGGGCCCTTTGATGTTATTACCAACCACTCCCTGCCAAACGTCTGGCAGGGAGTCGGAGGACAACAGGATGAAGACACAGACAAAAATAGTTTGATCATCTCAGTGTACCGGAGGTTTGAGAGGCAGGTCTCTGGCAGGGATGGTGATGTAAAAGTGGGGGACAGAGAAAGGGTTCCGACAGGGAGGGGCATGAGGACAGGGAACAGCACGAGGTGAAACAATATCTAACTGTCTAACAAATAATACAATCCTCAACAGCATGTTCTTTTGTATTTATTAGGGATATAAACTAGGACTAGTTGTTTTGCTGAGATAAGCTTTACATTCAATCTAATCAAATTGTTCATTTCTTTAGACAAAGTATAGCCCCTAGGCTATCCTTTTCTGGTACACATGTAACTAAAATACTGTTCATTCAATGTGTATGCTCCTGTAACAATACATATCATTATTACAGTATAATTAGGCATACACAGCTATTAATAATCATTAACTGTCGGCAGGGGGCGGTGTTGGGATTTAAACACGTTTCACATTTTTAAATTCACGTCAGCCATGCTCTCTCATGATGTAAGACAATATTTCGACAATAAATCTATTGTTTTTGTGTGTAACCACAACTAACCAGTTGATGCTATTGACTGTTATTTGTCGAACGTAAGATAATGATAACAAGGCTAAAATGATTGGATATGTAAATTTGGGAATACATCATACAAAAAAAACAACACAGTTCCAAACAGTACAGTAGGAAACACGTGCTGCAGTCCAACGCTGAAAACAACAAGCTCTGTGTGGAAAATTACGTCAAGACGTTACTGCGTCCCTACGTCAGAGCTTTGCCCCCACGTGCCGATGTTTACGTGGGAATAAACAAGGCGAGAATGTGTGATTATATAGAAAAACAACAACCAATAGGATGGAATATACAAATAGCAATAATCAACCAATAGGGTTAGGCTGTATATTGTTTTGTTGCTGTTTAAATATTTTTACAATGTTACAATGTATACTCTGGAAGCGAATGCTAACCCCGCCCCTGATGGGAGGGACCGCCCCTCAGGAACGCCTCTTTGCTGCTTGTAAACAGAAGCGCCCACGTGACGCATAGCCCGTCCGCAGCCCGTCTGACACACAAAGAGAAGCGCAGACTTTAGCGTTAGACGCGGCAGGTGAGCGGAGCAGGTGGCATGCTGAGCGACATAAGCCCCAGATATTCGACCACGTCGACTTTTTTCCCCTTCTCTGAAGCTCTGGAGAGGTGTCTGGCCTTTTAAACGCCATGTGCGTGTGACGGGAACGAGCAGTGGCCAAGACAGACGTCAGGATCGCTTTTTTTGGGGACATTTTCGACTTCGATGTGAACGTGTCAACAGAGTAGGGTGGCCTTTGTTTTGGAGCCACTTCAGCCGAGTGAATCGCTCGTTTCCAACTTGCTGGGGCTGATTTGTGTGTAGCTCGCATTAAGCTGACCAGAGCCTCTTTAAAACCGGTCGACGTCGAAGGGATTGTTTTTCCTTCGGGCTGATTTAACGCATCGACGTGTTTTTCAGACACCGAATGAGATGTCGTTCACGATGGAGGAGTCTCTAGAGTCGGGATGGGTGTCCGTCCGGCCGAACCTCTTCGAGGAGACCGAGCGCCATAAGTTGGTCTTCATCGTGGCGTGGAACGAGGTGGAGGGGAAGTTCGCCATCACCTGCCACGACAGGACCGTCCAGAGACGGACCACCGACAGGGACCCTACCTTCGACTACTACTCCACATCCCCTCTGCCCATGGCATCGAACGCCAGTCCCTCGAACAGGAACGATGGGTCAGAAGTTAGAGTCGGACCGAACTCCAGCACCAAGAGCAAAGATGGAGGGAGGAAATCGTTTCCTCCCGGTCCTCCGAGGCCCCCGGAGACTGCGCGTAAAGCCCTCGGGTCGTGGGACGTCTTGTCCCCAAAAGTGATGGACATCGAGGTCCTGGAACCAGAGGACTTCCCCCCCGGAGGACTTGCCTCCCCAGATCACTGCGACACGGAGGGGAAGGACAGCGGGGGCCGTGAGGAGTACAGCTGGGCCGGCCTGTACTCCTTCCAGGACATGCGGGTAGCACACCTCCAGCTCTGTGCGGTGAACTCAGACTTGGAGCCCTGTCTGCCCGCCTTCCCCGAGGAGCAGGCCGGCATGTGGACGGTGATCTTCGGGTCACCCGAGGTGTCGCAGCGAGAGACGGACGCGCTGTGCTACCAGGTGCAGGTATACCTGGGCCATGCCCTGGACACCTGCGGATGGCTCATTCTCTCGCAAGTGCTGTTCTCCGAAAGTGACGACACGGAGGAATACTATGAGAACCTGAGCGAGCTGAGACAGAAGGGCTACGAAGACGCGCTGGAGAGGGCCAAAACGCGTCTCCAAGAGGTATACAACTGATTATTTTGTAAGATATATCATCAGCCCAGCAGGTTATCAACGTCATATTGTGAATTTTTGACCATGACAATGGCAATGTTCTTTAAAGGTTCACGTGGCCACTGGCCCGGAGCTCTGCAGTTGAACAGGGTCTGAACTTATCAATGTTTTCAGACGTTGAGCACATCGTGTAGGGGGCATGCTGCCCGTCGACTTACTGGTAGGGCCAGAGTCCATGTCATGTCATGTCATGTCAGACAATCCGTTCTCGTGGTCTCCTCTTTCCCAAACCTTTGTCTTTGTTTCCCTAAGCCAAGAGCTGCCATCTGTTGCTGGAGGTTCACAGGCCTGTAATATGATATGTGAGCTGGCTGAGGACCGACTCAGTGGAGGTTCAGAACAATTGGAGGCGGGATTACACCAGTGGAACAAAAATGTCCAGAGAGTTGCTGAAGTAACTTTTCTGCTGTCAGAGTTACAATGACAACCACGTTGTGTTTAAACATAGATGGAAAGCACAGACAAATATCTACTTGGGATTTTTTTCTTTTTTTTTTACAATAGCAAACATGCCATGTCCATTGGGTTTTTGTCCCTTCAGAGTTGACCACTAAAAGGCTATGTTCGGTCAAGGGCACATTTTACATCAAGATATAAGTAAGCTTTGTAATATTTAAAGATCCGCTTATCCCGTTTGCATTAAAACAAAGTAGGGCCGTATTGCTCTCCTATCGAAGGTATGTGTGTTGCAAAGTCATAGTTTGGGGCATTTGTTATACCTCTGATTTGTTCTAAGCCAAAGTGAACAGACCTTGGTTCCAGTGCGTATCATGTAAAACTGAAGTACTCATTGTATCGAGAGCAACGGCCCCATACTGCTTCTGGAGTCTCAAGCGTTGGGACTGGGTCTTGTTGTTGTCCATAACAGGGTAAAAAGTGTGGTCGGTCTGAGCCTAGGCCCTGTACACAAGGTCGCTGCCCCGGCCAGACTCTCAGACTCTAGTGTTGTCTCTGTCGTCACCATGGCAACACATTAATTAGTTATGCACCTTAGTAACTGCTTACAATAGTCTCACATACTCTCCTACCATTCATACTCGTAACTCCTTTTATAGCTAAACTATTATCATATTTTTTATCACTTTTATCAGTTTAAAGTTTAAACCCTCTCCACAATGAAATGCATGAACAAAAGGTGATCAGCTGTTTATTCCCTAGACGGGTGATGTTGGCGTGATCTCATTATTCCTTCGAATGATGAAACGAATGGAGTCCACCGACAGCAGATCAGCTACTCCAGGATCCAAAATTACAGGAATTCATGCTAATCCTCTTGGATGTATAACGTGACTCACACCATCAGGGAATAATTACACACAGGGTCTTCTCATTAGGCCAGACAAAGACTACAATGCCCACTGTGGCGAGGTCCAGGCTATACCGGTAACTCGGGCTAATGGGGCCTTTGTGCTCTGCGGAGGGCACAATGTTAATGCTCAGGGGGCTTTCACGCTGCCCCGGCTAACGCCAACATCTGGCCAATAAGCCGTACCCGTGGTCGTCGTAGGATTATGCTTTTGGTTGGCAAACATGTTAAGTTGATGTGGGCCAACGCGGGCCGGTGTTCTACAGTTTGGTGGTGGTGTTTGCTGGGGCGGTGTGCAAACACCTTAAAACCCATTCCTGCTGTATCCACTGATGTCGGAGCTGGGATGATGTCATCGCTGTGTGAGAACGGCTTTCTGGTTGCCAGAAGGAAGTCTGTGGTGCTCACTGAGCAGCCCAAACGTCCGGCCAGTAAGATCTGTGTTTTGTTTTTTCCTACCAGTGTGACATTACCCCTGTTTGGGAAATGACACCCAAATGTAGTAATCATGAGGGCCAGAGGACCAATGATTATATTTAGTAGCTTTGTTCATAGTTAAGAAAACCGAAAGGGGTGGTGTTTACCAATGGACGTGGTCTATTGTTTTGATCTAGGCTACAACCGGTCACAAATATCCCCAAATAAAAATGCCACGAGTCTCATAAACCGTGCACATAAATAATCACAATGTTCGTAGCAAAATTCACCAGAATCTTCATCATAAACACATAATTGAACAGAGAAGTATCCTCTTCACTATCTTCCCCTGGTGACATCAGAATGGGTAGTGTCTGTCTACCCAGCTCTACGATGGACAGACTCACTCCAGCCTACCAGTCAGTCCAGTCCAACGTCTCCTACAAGTTGTTTTCATACATGTGGAGAAGGTGGAGACAGACATTTGGTCTGTTGTCTGTGTCAACCTCTTTTTAACCAGACTCCACATGGTCTAATGAGAGGTCTGTGGTGGGGATGCGGTGGGAGGGTACTCATTTACTGCCAACCCACTTGACACAACACAGGGCAGCATGTCAGTCCAATCAGGCTTGGAGAAGTCTAGGGAAAGACGGTTACTATGTAGTCCTTCAGCAGACACTTTTCTTGCAGTGCAGATAGGACATCAGTGTTTGATTCCAGCACCTTTGGGCTGGGATGATGGATTACCCCTTGTGTGATTGGCTCTCCATCCATATGTTTAATAATTTCGCTTGAGATATGTTTCCATGTTTTCCACAAGATGTCCATGTTTGTTCATTTAAATTCTCTAGAGCTTGGCAAAGGAACAATGTAATTTTGTTGTTTGGCCAAAAAGTTGATAGAGTTGTACCCTTTTATGAAAGCAGCTCAGTAATCCTTTGTTGTTGTTGTGATTCAGCTGCCCAGACATCTAAGAGGCAATCTTTATACTTTTAGTAGATTAGTGGACACAACACAATAGAACGTTCACACATAGAATGTACGCCTTTGTCATTTACATGATCATTTGCCAAACTTCCCCTGAGTGTTTGTTAAACAAAGTGTTAGGGCTCAGTTTGGGAATCCCTTCTCCATGCTTCATACTAGCGGTTTCCTTGCCAGCCCAATGAAATACTGACTATTTTTACACTTGATTATATAGCAAGGTTAGGAGGTCATCCGCTGGTGGAAAGTAGTGAGTCTATGGAGTCTATCGAGATGAACAAACCACTAATAATGTGGACGTACACGTAGACCACACAGGCTTAAGATAAGACTCTGTACATCAATGTATCTTTCTATGGTGCATGGTACTTTTCTAATGCATGTCACCCTCTACTCGTTCAGCAAGGCAGGAATCCTCTCTGACTGCCAGAGAGTAGCACCTCGTTTGAATAGGATATCCCATTAAGTCAAGTTAAATTTTATTCCAAGTTTATTTTTGTGTCGTTTTGCATAGCACATGCCCAGGCGTGTGTCTGAATATTTAGCTGAGGGCAAGGGAGCTGGGGGGTTGGCCAGTCAGCCAATGAGCAGCTGCACGGACCGAGAACTGAGAGCAAGGTTGGCCTGTGGTTACCATGGAGACCCGGGACCAAGGTAAACAGTAAGAGTAGTGTTTTAGGAGTGAATTACCCAGTGTGCACCCCGCTCCCCACAGCTCAGCGCTACGAAGAGCTAGCCCAGGGTCGATAGAAAGACTCTTTCTTCATATTTATAGCTGAGGAGGACGTTTCCAGCGCTTATGGACCAAGGATCGGGTTTCAGGGTCATGAGGCTCGACTGAAGGACACGTTTGGTCCCGTGTGAGCTCGGCCTACCGTCACTGAGTCCAAGCATCACTTTTGTCTTGTGTGAACAATGGCTGGTTTCATTACCCTGTAACAATGCAGGACCTGTATCGATGGCTGGACATTAGGCAGTAGTCTGGTGCAGTTGGGTCCCCATTGTTCATGATCAAAAGTGTGCCTTTTATGATGTCACTTGACTACAGAAAACTCCATTGACTTGCATTTTATACATTCGATAGCTGGGCTTGCATGTATTCACTAAACTTTGAAAGGAATCTTTGTTTAGCACCCTTTGCTATCATGAATAAGTAAACACAAGAATGGCTACACACCCACACCCATAGACGTGTAATATTCTGCATTATTCAGCAATAACAACCGTTAATCTTGTATGTACAACATAGATCTTATGATGCAGTTCCATCATGGCCTACCAGAACACTCTTGCAATGCAAATTTGAAGTTTTCCTAAATATTTATCAATATTTCACCAAAATAGTTGGTTACAAAATGACATTATTGCTCATAAGCAACAAGCGTTGATTTGAGCGCAGATGAACTTGGGCAGAAATGTTCACCTAATTGTGATCTTTGGTCTTGAAGTACATGAGATGGTCTGTTTGATGTTTTGAAATTGGAACCAAAGCAAGACGTACTATCTGGGCCCTCCCAATGTTTCAGGAAAATGTACTATTGTATCTGTGCCGTGCCTCAACAACAACCACAGCATCTGCAGCCCGTTCTCCAGTGAACCGTTGTTGATGTTGTGTCCTGCTAGCTGCTGGAGCGGCACCGGGCCATGGACAGCATGGTGGAGCTGCTGCAGGTGTACCCTGAGGAGGACCGGGCGTACGGGGAGCTGCTAGAGGACACCACCCAGCTCTACCAGTACCTGCTGCAGCCCTTCCGGGACATGAGGGAGCTGGCCATGTTGCGCCGGCAGCAGATCAAGGTACCGCACTCCGCACGCCACCGTGAGGCCTCCCGTTAGACCGTCCACAGAACGTCTAATCATATTTAGCTCATCAATGTATCGATTGAGTCATTAATTAAGTACAAATCACAACAAAAAATGCTGCTTTATGTTGCAGTTGTATTTAAAATATTTGGTCCATGGATCTATACATTTAATGAGACGAGTTTTTGGACGCACGCACGCACACACCCCATCTGCTTCAGGGATTGATCTCCACCGATTGTAGACCTTGCTTTATCGTGAGCTTACTGAGCCCATTCTTGGATCACTTCCTCTCCTGACTGTGGTTTAGGTTGCATTTAGCTCACTATTCATGTAGGCTGTCGGCTCTCAAGGCCAAGTATGGTATGCGGGGTTTGGCCTGCGCAGCGTACACACAACGCTAACTCATGGGCGAACCATTGGTCCTCTCTCCAGGCGGGCTGGAGGGAGGGAGCGCTGTGGTCGCTGTGGTGGCAGGGCTGCTCTGAGCGGCCTTGTGAGTTCATCCTGATCCTGCCAGTTCACGTTCTGGTTCTCTGCAGATCAGTCTGGCCTCCATCCCGATGAAAGCCTCTCTCAAACATTTACTAAAATGATCATCACCACCGCTAGGGGGAGGGAGCTTCAGCTCATGGCGGAAAGGGAGGCAATCAAAACAGAAGTCATTCACAGAAGGCTTTAGGATCTACCAAATAGGCGTGGGCGAGAGTGTCACTTGGGTATCTCATCTGACTGGCTGGTGTTCTTTAAATCAATTTGCAGGCCTCTCAAGGTCAGACTGCTATTGACCACGAAACGCACACTTGAGGATCTGGACGGGCTCACAAGGCTCTTTGGGGCTGCTCTCGGTGGCCTGAAGCAGGCCGAGCAGAGGATCAGCTAGAGAGGCTTTGCCCCCCGCTACCCCCTACCCTCACCCACTCTGAGCGGCTTAACAACCAGCAGAAGTATTATTACAACAACAACTGCTCAACAACTCTTGAGCCTCTGCGGCAGGCTCTGCTGCAGGCTCTACTACAGTCTCTAATGCCGGTTCTACTACCAGCTCTACTGCAGACTCTGCTTCAGGCTCTACTGTTAGCTCTACTGCAGGCCTTACTTCAGACTCTACTGTTAGCTCTACTGCAGGCCCTACTGCAGGCTCTACTGTTAGCTCTACTTCAGGCTCTACTGCAGACTTTACTGTTAGCTCTACTGCAGGCTCTGCTGCAGACTCTACTGCAGGCTCTACTGCAGGTTCTCCTCCAGACTCTACTGTAAGGTCTGCCTGAAGCCCTGCCCTCCATGTCGACCACTATCCTTTGGCTTTGTTTACGCCTGTGTTAAAAAACAAACAGAGATACTTTATCTATATTTGTTGAGTCATTATTTATTTCTACGTCGGTCATGGATTGACCAGAAGGGTTTTGTCAGCAGTCATCAGGGTTTACTTCTGAATGTTTGTGTTTCTCTCCAGCAGACTCCAGGGTTAGGGTTACTCATTGTAGATATTTATCTAAGATGCATAACACCACCTGCTGCTATTTAAATACCCTGTTGACCCTTTATCAGTTCTAACATTACCAGGAGGATGGTTTAGGAGCTGATCTGCATCTTGCTGAACAGGTCAGCCAAGATGTCCGCCAGGCATGAGAGGCCTTCTTTGTGATACAGCTATGACCTTTGTTTAACTCCTCTGAAAGAGGTTTAGATGTATTCATCAGAAGCATTATGAAGCTAGCATTTAATGAAGGACATCTGGTTATCCCATTTGAGCGTTATTATTTAGACTTAATGTTGTACAAAGAAATCCAGAGGACAGCAAAATGCCCAGATGACACCAATGTAGTCCTTGAGGGTCATTTCAGAGAATAGCTTCATGCTGATCTGAACCAAAGGATAATTTAAACTCAATCTGTCTATTCACCGGCGGGATTATTAGAGGAATATGCCACTTATTCGTATTGCGGTGGATGTAAATAGTTTTTAAAGTAGCATTGTGTCAAGATAACGCTGCTCTATTTTTATTGCTTTATTTATCTGATTTTGTTTTGGCCTGGCGGGACTGTGCAGTTATGGGGAAACACTGGTTTCCATACAGTGTTTGTGAAGGGCCGGCATCAAACCACAGTCTGGTCTGTTGGCACGGACATTTGTTTGGCCCCCTCTTTATTTGCAGACATCAAGTATGTTGAGCCTCTTGCTTATGCTAGGGCAGTGGGAGTTAAACTTGTCTGTTGTCTGAATGTCCTGCTCATAACTGAATCAAATCGTTCTACTAGTCCGTCACATGTCCGCCTTGTCAGCCTACGTGTCAACAAGGTCTCCGGAGGACGCAGGGAGGTTCCTCAGCACCTGATTAATATGATGTGATCGGCGGGTTAGGCTTAGCTCAGGAGGTAGAGCGGGTTGGCTGGTAACCGGAAGGATGCTAGTTGGATGCTAGTGTCGTTGTGTCCCTCAACCTGACTGCTCCTGACGGGGCCTAAAAAAAAAAAAAAAGTTTGGTTCCTGTTGGTTGTCAGTTGAGGTCATGGGTAGGTAGGGAATTTATTATTATTTTTTTTTTTTTAATTTCCAGCGGCAGCGAATGATAGGTAGGTTTGTTTTCATTAAAAAACGAGAAAATGCGCTCATCCTTGTACAGAATGAAGAGGTGCTGTACAAAAACATAATTATGGTTTGCATCAAAACTTTTTTTTTTTTTTTTAAGCTCATAAAATAATTTGGGTCGCACATAAATTGACAGGGTCGGTCGGAAACCGGAACTGAACAAATTTATTTTTTAGGCCCGAGCTAGCTAGCTTTCTCCCTGCATGGTTGACTCCAGCATCGGCGTGTGAATGTATGCATTACCCATTGTAAGTTGTTTTGATAAAAGTGTCAGCTAAATGTAAATGTAATGGGAAAATCAAGTGAAGTTCAGGGCGCAGTAGTCTGGCTCGGGCGGGACAGACTACTTCCTGGTAGTGAGGAGCTGTGGGGTCCGGCAGGGTTGGGTGTGGGCGTTTCACAGCGAGCCTCTTCCTAAACAGGTGGGACTTCATGGGGTTTTGGCAACACTAGAATTAGTGAAGAATATGATCCTCCTCATTCAACTGCCCAAAACTGTTCAAATGATGAATATTTAATGATGTTGTAAATAAAGGTCATAGGTTGGATACGTATGAAACCACGGTAAACAAGCCCTCACATTTTAAAATGTCAAACATGAAAGACCCCAGCTGCTACGATGATACTGGTTGGTTGGATGGTTGTGGAAGGCCTATTTTATTGTACTATTGGCTTCATTGTGCTTTGAATATGGGCTAGGCCACCTTGTGTACAAATATGTAAAGCAGATCTGGCCCTACTCTGGCAGCCCTCGGCCATTCATTCTTCCACACAGCGTGCCATCTGTCCCAGACCTGTTGTCGCACTAATGGACTCCACAGGCTCTGCTAAACATCTTGCATCTTTGATGAGCACCTCCTTATGCCTTCACCTAACGGAACCCTAGACCCAACGTTTAGAAGGTACACTTCGATGTTCAAAAGTAATTATTGTGAAACTCTTATCACATCAAAGCTTTTCACAGACACTGGATTATTGTTGTGGAGTTTAGGAAATATCATGTCGTTGTCGGTAAGTGTGTTTGCTCAATTGGACATGCATTCAAAGTTTGAAGTTTCCACAAAGAAAATATGTTGTTCTTACACCCAATTGCAGATGGCAGATAATTTCCTTGTAGTATTCTGCCTGCATGGAGTCTCATCCTCTTTTTCCAACCGGCAGCTGTCCTGCTACTGCAGGGGGAAAGGTTCTGCAAACAAAGCTGTATGCAAATGACGTCCTGATGCAGACACAGTTGGCAGTTGGCTTCTCCCAAAATGATGGCAGAGTGGATACAGAGTCATGGTAGAAAAGTGGATCTTGACTATAAAGTCCTGTGGTATAGAATCATATACTGAGGTATTTGCATACACTTTGCGTGTATGCAATAATGTGAGTGTTTGATGTGGTTAGAAACTCATAGTATGTCAAATCACTTGCCGTCAACCAGGTGTTGGTAGCCATGCTTGAATAACCACGTGACCAGCATAACATATGAACGGCCTCTTGTTGAATAGGCTTTAGGCCTATGTCACGCAAAAATTGATGACCGGAAGAATGTAGCTGAGTAGGGATACGGCTCTTCCGTTTAGCTTGTTTACAATGGCGAGGCTGATGGATACCGCTGGAGATTTTTCTACTTTCGGCTGTGAGCCGGAAGTAGAAGAAGACGATAATCATGTTCTTGTCAAATGCTACCCTCCTGTAGCATTCAGCGGCGGTGTCTGACCTCCGAAATCACCAAAAGCAAGAGCGCCATTGTGAATCTATTTTGTGTAATTATCATGTACATCACATAAAAAATGTAGAACGACGTAGCTTCATCTTGCTCTTCATACGCCATCTTTCTCGAATGCCGCCTGAGATTGTTGTTGCTGGTGAGGTAAAGAGGTAAACTGGTGGCTCTTTTACCACTAGTTAAAATGGGTACAGCGCCATCTATCGTACCGGGGTGACATGCTTCGGCCAATGAATCGATTTTCTTCCTGCCATGCATACTCTGAGTATTGCAGTTTTCCAATTGAGGAGCGTAGTCGAACTATGGCTGTAATCGGAATAAGCGTTTAATGTAAACGTACTGACTGTGTTGCTAGGTAGCTGGAGTATGTCGGATAGCACTAAGTGTAATACATGTCCGATAAAACATTTCCTTTTTAATTAATCGCATTTGTCAACTGCGGACGGAGGCTGCTGTTGTTGTTGTAGATAGAAACGACCGGAAGTTCTATATCCCTTCTACGCGTTCCTCCGCGTTCTGGAAGCAGGAGGTGTGACAGGGCTATTCGACATGTGCTAAGAGTTTGTGCGTCATTGAGTCTGTGAATATTATTCAATATTATCAGAGTTCGATTTTTGAACAACATCAAAAAGAATAACTAGAAATAACGATCGGATTATCTGATCTTGAACAATGGACATGACCAGGTAATTGGCTGATGAGCGACTGAAAGGTGTTCAGGGCTTGAATAAATCCATAGAGGAGGATTCATTCACTACCAGGTAGTGAATGGTGAAGAACCGATGACGGGGCAGTCCTGTGTGCGCGAGAGGACTGGTTCTCCGGTTACCGGAGGGCCGTAAAGCGCCATGCATAATAGATGGAGCTCCGGGGACATCTGTGAGGCGCTGGTCTGGTCGCCGTGGGCACAGGTTGATCTAGATGACGTAATTTCATTATCTATAGAGACAGAATGCAGAGTTCCTATTTGGATGCTGTGTTCTGACGCCTGCCGTCGCTGTCTTCCCGCCAGATGATGCAGGTCATATACCAAAGCATAGTGTGTATGAGGTTTCTATCATGTGACTGTCATTATGACCGATGACTGTCGTTTCTCCATCTTGGATCTGAGGGTTTGGCAGTAGCTCAGGAGGTAGAGCGGGTTGACTGGTAACCGGAAGGTTGCTAGTTAGATCCCTGGCTCCTCCTGGCTGAGTATCGAGGTGTCCCTGAGTAAGAAGCCTCACCCTGACTACTCCTGACGATTTGGCTGTCGCCCTGCGTGGTTCTCTCCGCCATCGGCGTGTGAATGTATGAATGAACGATTGGATAAAAGGGTGAAAATCCCCTAAAATGTCAAAACCGATATGTAAACAAAACTTTTAATGTCCTGCCTCCTGCTCGCGGAGTTCCAGTCCTTTACAGCCAATCTTGGGATGTGCCTGGCGAATTCTAGTGGGAAAACGTCTTAAAGTCTCTCACCCTCAACTGAAGACACACACAGGCTAGTGACAGGGCCAGGGGTCGACGTCCTGAAGCACCTCGTTTCCTGGCCCAGGGGATGGGTGTCATCCCTCCCTTTGAGTGAGCCTGTCTGTTTGGGACTCCTCTCCATTTGGGTCTCTCTGTGGTTTGTCCCCAGCAGCTGTAGAGCTGAGGTGTCGACGGACAGCCAGCCTGCTCTTTGTTCCTAATTATAGAGCTGGGGAGAGGAAGTATACCCCAGAAGAGACCTTCTGCACACTAGTCTGACTTAGTATTTTTGCCTCTGGGAGTCAATTTAACACATTTTATTTGTGTAATCTGTTACCATAAATGATTGCAAAACTATCGCCATTATGAGGGAATTATAGTTTGCATACCGACGGCGGTGTGACCGAGCCGGGGATGGAACGAGGAGGAGCCGGGGATCGAACGAGCAACCTTCCGGTTACCAGTCAACCCGCTCTACCTCCTGGGCCACATGACGCCCGTACTCCAGTCACTATAGGTTGCTAATGGGAAAACGTATCTAGTGCAGGTTTAAATGAAAAACATAGACCCAAACATATTGGGACCATTTTTTATCTTACTATTTATCTTACGAGTTCAGCCCAACCAACGGCCTCTCACTCAAGCACGCGGGCACACACACTCTCACGCACTCAGGCATTCACACACTCTCACACACTCACACCTGAAGCCATTGCCTATTTTGATGCATTGAACTTTTGGAGGCCACTCTGCTATTCATGTGGCCGTCGGTCATAAGAGGGCGTCACACCACACTATACAGCACTAGATGTCTGTCTCCAGAATTAAAGGACTTTCTCCCTGGTTCCGTTCCATGTCTACTCCCTGGAAGAAGACCAGAAAAAAAAGGGCTTTTAATTTCCTCCTGTTCAGTTCTGGCAGTGTGGTGCTCCTCGTGTTACCTCAGTCCTTCACCCCTAGGTGTTACCACTTCCTCGTGGCCTTGCTCTGGCCGTTTGCTTTCATTCCTGCTCTCCTCCCCCACCCTCTCCCTTTCCTCCTTCCTGTTACTCCCTCTCCTCCTCCCATTTTCCTCTTAGACACACACACACACACACACACACACACACACACACACACACACACACACACACACACACACACACACACACACACACACACACACACGTAAATCAACCAGTAAGCCGAGGTTTGGAGTGCGATTTTCATCCAGTGTTATCTTAGATGTGGGACATGTATCCGGGAGGCTTGTGTTCACAGGCTGCCGCCTCATAGCAGGATGAACGGGGGCTGCCCCCGGAGTACATTTTGTTCCAGCTGCCCCCTTCTCTCTCTCTTGAATGCACCAGAACAGCCCTTCCACGTGGCAGCAGTGTTCTGCTCTCACAGGCTCCCTCCCAGAGCATGAGGAGAGAAGCACACCCTGTGGTCAGGACAAAAGGGAAAGGGATTCCTGTAGGAATCGACATTCTCAGCTTATATGATTCTGAATCGATTCACAACTTTTATTATAATTGAGATGTTTCCTTCCCCCTTTGTCTTTGATTGCCGTGTTTACATTATGGCCAGCACTACTTGACTTTTTCAAGTAATAAAACAACATCCTCTTGTACACGCTTTACTATGCTTTAATGCCACAATGCCACACTACATTCCTCAGCCCACAGTTTACCCGAGGAGATTCTGAGTCTATATGACAAGTTATGAATCAAGAATTGGCTTTGATTCGAATCGTGACCCCAAGAGTCCTAATCTTATCTTGAGGTACCGACGGACTCCAACCTCCACCTTTGGTGGAGGTTCACTGCATACACACTGGGCTATCGATGCTTGACTTCAGGAAGGCCTTTTGGCAAGGAAAGAGGCACTTTGTCTGCTTCCATTCAGACTGTAGGCTTTTATGCTTTCTTCTTTCTTTGGAGGAAAGCCTCTTCTAAAGGAATAAATGTAAGATATGAGCATAAAATTAAGCATAATTGGGAATCTGTTTACATTTTACAAATGAAGTAGAGAATAAAACCCTACTCAACAGGGGCAAAGGTAATTAATGTCTCAAAATGTGAACACTAACTTCAAAGCCATTTAGTGTAATTCAGATTTAGTTTTACCCCTGTATTCGTCTTTCGGTATCATGTAATTTGTCTTTGTTTACTTTGTGAAGCAATCTGTAAATCAAATATGTACCATAATACGTCCTCAAAATATGTAATATATACGTATATAAAGTTTGTTTATGTATGTGTGCGTGTGCGTGTGTGTGAGTCTGAGTATAGACCTCCATGGGCACTGAATGGAAACTGAGTCTAACGGGTGTGTGTGTGTGTGTGTGCCCTGCAGATCACCCTGGAGACGGAGCGCCTGGGGCCACGCCGCGTGGAGGCACTGACCCGGGAGGATGAGGAGTGGCAGAGGAAGGCCCACGCCGCGGTCCTCTCCATCCAGAGCCTCACCGCCCGCTTCTTCCAGACCACCGCCCGCGCACAGAAAGGTGAGCAGCGCTGTGTATTCGCTGGTGCGGGAAAGAGGAATACATGTGCTTGATTTGACCTTAAAGGGGTAATATCATGCTTTTTTGGACTTTTCCCTTTACCTTAGACTGCTATATGACGTATGTATACATGTATTACGTCCACTAAGCTAGAGAAATCTAAGTGCGAGCCAGGGGGAGTATTCATGCCCACCGAGAACGCCACTCAATAAGTGCGTGAATCACCTCGTTGCATTAGGAGACGCACATGCAAGGCGTTCGACCACTCAAAACAGAGTTGGCGTGCTCACCATATGGGATATGGGATGGGCGGGGATGGTTGTGTGTGCTTGGGGAACTCTGTTTTATCTTGATGTCATCATCTGGCGTCTTATGATCCTTTGGAGAAGACGTATTCTGCTGTGATGGTTGATTCAGGATTAAGGGCTGTTCCTGTTGGCATGTTAGCTCGTTCACCATGCTCTTGCCATGCTAACATGCTAACGGCCCAGGGAGAAATCTCGTGTACTTTCTTCAGAAAAAGCCCCCTGGCCTCTAGTTTACACACTGGAACCAAAGCATTGAGATCCTCACTACAGTATTCTCCTGTCTAACCATAATCTACAGAGCGGGACATGCCAAACTGACCTATTTAAGCCCTCGCATCAAGCCATTGGAGTCCTTAAACCACGGCAACTAGGGGTGGCCACCCTCATTCAAATGATGATAAATAAATGAATACACTTGATTATTCGTGATGACATGCGAATGTAGCTGTAGCAGGTATTTTATAAAAATACCCATTTTTAATTTTTGTCAACATACGCCTAAGAAGTAAGGCACATGTTTATCAAATATGTAAAAAGCAGAAATAATAATAAGAAAAACAATTGCAATCGGTGTACATTAAATACATGTCTGTGCCTCTCCGCATCACGCGGGGGTATCAACCATAGGACTGCCCGCACACGCACAAGACGTGGCAACCTAAAGAAGCCAAGTGTGGAATATTTACTTAGGGACAGTCAGGGATAATACATGTCAGTGGAGGCTTCTCCATTGAGGAGAGGGAGGAATATCCTCCCTAACATTGTTGAGAATAAAAAATGTAGATTGCCCAGACTATTGTAATGAATTAATGCCCTTAAATATAACTACTTTATTGCCTTTGAATATATAATGTTCGTTTCCCTGGGTAAAGGGACATTGGCACCCCCTATCGCCTATTGACAATTACTTCAGGGAGGAACGTCCTCCCTCCGCCGCCGTTCACTCCCATTCATTTCCCCGAAAGTACTGGCGGCCGGTGGATAACATGGGTTTCAATGGGAGAGAGGAGGAAAATCCTCCTCTGAGTGGGTGGGACCTTAAGGGGTCTGATTCGCGCAAAAATCTATCCGTCTGCGCTATGAACCAATAAGCAGGATCCCTGGACGTTGAGCGGCGTTGCCAGATTGGTCCGATTTCCCACCCAATTGGGCTACTTCTAACCATGTTAGGCTGGGACAATTATCTTTGGGCGGGAAATCTGCCCAATCTGGCAACGCTATCGATAACAAACCCGGTCTGCATTGCCGCGGTGCTCAGTCGAGACGCAGAGCAGGTGAAACCTGCGATAGCGAGATCCTAAATGAACAATGGAAACATTGGAAACGGAGGACATTGTTAACGTCTTATTACAAAAATCATTCCATTCATTCAGTTACAGTGCTAAGTTAGCGACCAAAGAAAGAGGTAGACTACTTCCCAAAATCAAAGTCACCAGAAGTAATGGCAACGTCAGTGTTGTGAGTGCTACATGGTTTGCTAGGTACGCATGGCTTACTGGTAGCATTACAAGCAATCGACTTTATTGCTGGCCTTGTTTGCTTATGAATAATAGTGTTACGTATTTTAGGAACACAAGCTGTATTTCCCTCACTTAACCAATAGGGGGTAGGACCAAATATATAAGCCGTAAATACTACACATAGCCACAAGGGAAAGCAGGACATTACTGAAGGCTGCAATAGATACTTTAGCCACAGAGGGCAGCTTCACAGACCAGGCGAGGAAAACCGAGGATTACGTCACACCGGTTCCTCTCCAAGTCTTCCGGTCCTCGCTGAGTCCATAAAGAAGCCCACCTGGCCATGAAAACATTAGAACTCTCCCGGCAGCGATTAGACATACGTGGGTTTGTGGCTAGGATCAGCTAGGAGAACACTCTCGCACGTGCTTAGAACACATCTTCAATCTCTCTTTACTTCAGAGCATCAGTTTACCATACCGAAAATACTTTATACAAATAAAGTCTCTTTAAAGCTATTCCTTTGGATTCGACCCCTCTTTCCATGAAGAACATTGCAATAGCAAATCTCCAACGTGGGCTGTTCATGGTTTCACTGATGTTGTCTTCGCAACGCAAACAGCAAGGAGGATTGACCTGATCTATAAATGAAGTCCCTCAATCTGAATAGTTAGACTTACAGCCCATGTAAATAGTTTTGAAATAATGTTCTTGTTGTTCTTTTACTAGTTTGTTACTCTGACCGCTCTGTTTGATATCGTGGAAAGGGTGTTAGTGAATGATTCAGAGCATGATGCATTTTAAATGGCATCACTTTGGTTCTTGAGTCTTTTCTTAAAACAATTGTAACTGAAAATTAACATAGCTAAATAACTTCAGTCAGTGAGGGCAAAAATAGGCCCAATGATAGGCCCAGATTTTTTTATTTACTTTTACAAATCAATAGTAGGCCTGATTTGACTAATATGCTTTGCATCCTTTCCTTCTCAAATTACGGTGTGGCCACTGGTGGCTTTGTATACATTTTATTCACATAACTCCCTCCCTGCTATTTTGTAGTTCACCAAAACACCCTGAAACAACTTGAGTCTCACATTCTTATGCCACCATACACCAACAGTGCAAGCAGGCCAATGGCAACCAAGCGCGCAGTCCTTCCTCCCTCACTTTAAAAACCACCAGCCGCCACTGATACATGTATACAATGATATGATACATGATATGGTACCTGATGAAAAAAAAATCTGACGAAGGCTTACTATACAAGCAGCGTCCTTCTAGGCCTGCACGATAAATCGTTATAAAATCACGATCTCTATTTGCCCCTGTGTTGATTGAAGTTTTAAATTACTTCGATTATTATTATTATTATTTTATTTATTTTTTGAAGCCTTCATTTACAGGTGTGTGGAGTTGGTTCAGTAGTTATAAAAGGCCAGCAATTAAAGACAATGTGCTGCTAAATGTCTAAAATGAATCAATCTGTTTTTAAATTGCACTTTAATCAGTTATAAAGGACCATATGAAACGCAACGTGTGCAACAGAAACTTCATTTCGTGAGAAAAAAATCGGGGCAGAGAATCATGATATCAATTCTAAGCTAAAAAATCGTGATTCATATATTTTTCCCCGAATCGTGCAGGCCTACCTCCGTCCCAGTGGAGAGTCTTTTCCACATTTCATTTTCTGTTGCAAATTGCTTGGAATTACTATTAATTTACAATGAAATAGGCTATTACAATTTTTCATTTTATGGCTTTTTAAAACCCATGGAGCATTCCTGGGCCAACTCCGAGTGTGTAGCTCTGGGGAAGGAAGAACTCCCTGTCCGTCTCTTTATTTGATCAGAACAAGAGGGGGTCAAGCGTTTGGGACGGTGGCCCTCGATGTAGGAACGCTTTCCTCCAGGAACTCCAGCGGTGGACATCTTTTTTGGCTAAACATGTTTAGGATAAGATTGAATGGAGTATTATTATTGGAAGATACACAGTATCTCTCAGTGAGGCAGTGAATGTTCAGGCTCTCATAGTCCCATTGTCGGCAGAGACATCAAAGCAATTTAAGAAAAACAGCCCAAAAAGGGTTCTCACTGTCTAAACTATCGAGGTGTGATGGGAGGAAGCACAAGAAGAGGCTCTCACCGTCTACAGCCTGGTTAATGGCCAAACACATGTTGGCCACAGTGGTGTTACAGATGCAAACCAACACCTATCAAATGGAGTTCCCGAGATGGAGGGAGAATAGAAACAAAACAAATTAAATTAACGACTACTGAAGGTAGAGGTTGTATCGGTTGTGATAGTATTTTCATTGTCAGGATAAGTTTTTCCACAGCATGAAAATAATGTGCATGCCTGTACCTCTAGTGTTTTGTTTTGTTTTATTGTTACCTGTCAGAATCAGAATTGGAGTTATTAGAGTTAAGTACACAAGAGTAAAATTCTGAGGCTTGGTTCCTCAACAGCCATATAGCAGCAACAATAAAAGATAAGTAAAAATAAAAACAAGGAACAATAGTAGCAGCATCAATAGATCCAAATAATGGATAATAATAATAATACAAATTTAAATGAAGTAATTTTAAGCAAAGAAACTAAAACAGTGGTATGAGGTGTAGTAGAGTCTAAAGTGTAAGTGTAAAGTGTTCAAGTGGCAGTGAAGGTCTGTAAAGGCCTAACTGCGTGTGACTGAGGTGTCCCCCTTGTGGTTCCAGCCATGTACGAGCGGATGCGCGCCGACCAGAAGAAGTTTGGTAAGTCGGCCTGGGCCGCCGCTGCCGGCCGCTTGGAGCAGCTCCAGTATTCTGTCTCCAAGGAAACGCTTCAGCTGATGAGGGCCAAGGAGATCTGCCTGGAGCAGAGGAAGCATGGCCTGAAGGAGGAGGTATTACATCCCGTAATTCACGCTGATACTCATTCTCGCTTACTAACACCACAGGTGTCAGTCCACTCACTCACTCACTCGCTCACTCACTCTCTCTCTCCCACTCACTCACTCACTCACTCACTCACTCACTCACTCACTCACTCACTCACTCACTCACTCACTCTCACACTCTCACACTCTCACACACACACACACACCAAAAGTGTACAGTCTGTGCACAGGGCGTCTCCAGTCTGTCTGGGGTCTCTGTCCGTCTGACGCGGTGTGCTGTCTCCAGATGCAGAGCCTGCAGGCCGGGGCGGACGCCATGCTGCGCCTGGACCAGCTGGAGGCGCTCTACTACCAGCTGCAGCTGCAGCTGTACGACATCCAGGCGGAGGTGCTGCGCTGCGAGGAGCTGCTGCTCACCGCCCAGCTGGGCAGCCTCCGCAGGGAGATGACAGGTGGGCCTCTTGGGGGCGCACGCCATGGTACTACTGCTGGGAGCACACACAAACACACGCACACACACGCAGGCAGGCAGACACACACATGCAGACACACACACACACATGCAGGCAAGCAGACACACACACGCGGGCAGACACGCATGCATGCACAAACACACACAGACATACACGCAGTCACACACATGCATGCACAAACACACACAGACACACACATGCATAAACACACACACACACACACATGCACGCACGCATGCACATACACACACAGGGGCACACACTCATATGGGAACACACACATATGGGCACACACACAAATAATCACACACACAAAGGCATAAAAACATATGGGCACCCGCACGCACGCAAAAAATACACACACACACATACACATACCCGCATACATATACACACTCACACACATGTCGTTACACCCCTACTACACACACACCACTGCGTTGAGGATGTGATGTGCTACAAATCAAAGATGTACCACAACGGTCTCAGGGAACCATCGATCACATGTTTCCTGGACAACGCACAAAACATATTCTCAAAGCGCTGCAGAATATTTAATTAATTTCGGCAGATTCAATCGATTCCGTACCCAATAATATTCTAGATGACAGTGTGGTGGCAACATGGCCCACGTCAATCGTTGCTGTATAAACTGAGTAGATAAGGAGTCATTCAAACTTATAACAATTATGGTCATATATTTAATTAATAAAGGCACAATAACATACAACAATCATACATCAAACATACATATTCTGAGCCTCAGATGGGAGTTCGCCCTGTGTCTCTCCAAGAGCTCCGCAATGAGAAGTTCAATGCATGGGCAAAAGCAAAGACTTCTTATGCAGTGTATGTCAGCTGCTGAGAACAGCTGTACCCCCCAATAGAACTATAGCAATTGGTTAACCAGATGGTAAACTATCGATGAACCTCCTCAGGATGTCATAAAGGGGGTCATAGCTGCGCCTGATCAGTTGGAGCCCTTGCTCCTCGACCTTCCCAACGGGGTCAGGAAACAGGCACTTACCAACATACCCAACAAAATGGCATTTAAGAGAAACAGAATGTGAAAAAATAATTTTCCCAGCAACTCCTAGCTAAACATTGTTGGTAACTGTGCTATAAGTGGAACAAAGCACTCCGCTCTATCTCGGAATGGGAGCATTCAGTAGTGGCGTTGGAGAGCCACTTCTGTGCACTCTGGACCCTAACGTGTCTTTCTTGTGTCGCCGTGTCTCCCGGCCGGCAGAGCGCCAGGACGAGGTGGTGTACTACGACGCCTACGAGAGCCCCGACGCCATGCTGGGGGGGGAGGAGGGCGGGGTCCCCCCCAGCCCCCTGACGGAGGAGCAGCTGGCGGTCCTGCAGAACAAGACCCGGCAGCTGGAGGCACGCAGGGGACGCATCACCTCCAAGAGAGCCTACCTCAAGAACAAGAAGGTAGGCGCGCCGCGGTTCTGCTGGGCACTGGGACGTCAAGCAGCGGTTCTGCTGGGCGGTAGGATTCCTCAAAGTGCCTTTTCATTTACAACGACTCCTAAAGGTGCTGGCGGTAAAATGTTTTGAGCCAACATTAAATGTTTGTGGTGAATCTTAACAGTGGAAGGTGAAGCTTTCACCCATGGTGCGTTGGTGACTATACACCAGCCTCTTGTCTAGTGGATGTGTAGTGGTCTCATTCAGTGTGCAAGGGTGCCTGTATATCATCTGTAGAGTGGTTGTGTAATTGTCTCGTCTGGGGCGGCTGTGGCTCATGAGGTAGAGCGTGATGGCTGGTAACCGGAAGGCTGCTAGTTCGATCCCCGGCTCCTCCTAGCCTAGAGTGTCGAGGTGTGCCTGAGCAAGACGCCTCACCCTTACTGCTCCTGATGAGCTGGCTGTCGCCCTGCGTGGTTGACTCCGCCGTCGGTGTGTGAATGTGTGAATGATTGGTTGTCAGTCGCTTTGGATCAAAGCGTCAGCAAAAATCCCCTAAATGTAAATGTCCCCTTCGTGGTTTTATTTCAGGAGATCTGTATCGTTAACCACAACCAGAAGATGGACCAGCGCAAGGGCTGCCAGGCAGACAGTGATTCCATCCAGGCACTGCACCAGGTACACTGTAATCAGTATACTCACTATCATCTCTATCCTCGCATGCTTTACCATCACAATGTATTCCCTTATCCAACCCATCCATAATGTTGAGATTTCATTTACATTTACAGTCAGGGCATTTAGCAGACGCTTTTATCCAAAGGGACAGCGATCAGTATATTTGTCAAGAAGGAGAAATAACAATA
Source organism: Gadus morhua (assembly GCF_902167405.1). Taxonomy (NCBI): domain Eukaryota; kingdom Metazoa; phylum Chordata; class Actinopteri; order Gadiformes; family Gadidae; genus Gadus; species Gadus morhua. Next base: position 20,823,678 of record NC_044051.1, on the reverse strand, counting down.
TATCGCTGTCGGTACAGTAAGGATGTTCATAGAATCTCCCAGCACTAACAATTGCTAGGTTAACCCATTCCCGTATTACATCAAAGATAGCTAGGATAAGATGCTACGCAACTAAGTACTTTATTTTTTCTTACATGAACCACAGATCATTCATAACATGTCTGCTTCATGATTTAGGCTTTATGCTATGGGCTTTATTTCTGATGCATATGATCCTGGGGTAAACCTCCTTCACAACTAGTCTTCCTCATCATCTCCCAGAAAGCAGAGGATGAAGAGGAGAGGAGGAGTGCCAGAGTGGGCCAGGAGAGACAGACGACCCTACTGGGACTACGCAGCCACAGCCAGGTCTGGTGCCTACTGCCCCTCACCCCCCTTCTCCTGCTGCCTCTCCTCCCCCACCCCCTACTCACACAGTTAACACTGAGACCTGGTCCCGCAGTCCTGCTGTGTTATAGCAGAACCTCTGACCCAGCAGTCCTATTGTTTTACAGCAGAACTTCCTGGGGGCTGAAGCGCTGCTGATTTGTGCCAGCAGATGAAGACGCAATGTTTATTTGAAACCTCTCCGGACAGCTTTCACCTGTTAACGTGCTACACGATTTGTTTAAACAAATATGAAGCAAATAAAATAATGCTCTGGGTTCACCTTTGGTGACATCACTGGCAGAGGATCATTTTGATAAATAGGAGCACAGGGGGGAAAAATCGCAAACCTGCGTACTTCGATGTCTGAGCCAGCTGTGTTTGTGGTTTGCTGACCTCATCCTTATAGAGTCACAGGTTCTGTGGGCTTCTAAACCAAGAAACCATTCCAGGCTCTCCTTTTGCAAGAGGGGCCGTGGCGGCGAGTTGTGTGTCCTTTTGGACACTCCTAGTGTAACGCTGTGGTTTGTGTGGATGGTGACGCTCTGTCTGATCAGCGGATGATTTAAAGTCTGCGTCCGAGCGAGGGTTAGGCTTCCCGGACACCTACAGGTCCAGCATAACGCTACGGTGTGTGGTGCATTTTAAACAACATACACAATGACGTTCGTCCCGTTTGACTTGAAACGTGAGAAACAACCACGGGATCACCTGAGCGACCAATGGTTTCACTGATCTCACCGGTTTGTTCTTCTCTGGTCCCGTGCAGCGCTTCCCGGGCCATGTGACCCTGAAGTCCAGCCGGCTGCGCCTGGGCCTGCCCCACCCCCGGAGGAGACCGGGGGCCCCCTCTGCCGGGGCGGGGGAGACGGCCAGCACCCAGGTAGCCAGCGTCCAGACGGACCTGGGTCTGGACCTGGGTCTGGACCTGGGTCTGGACCTGAGTCCCGCAGTGCCCCATCACGCCTGCGGCCACCCGAGCGCGTCTTTACCTCCGGGGCGGTCTGCGCCCAGGAGCCCCTCCTCCCTCCCCCCGTTCTCCTCCATGCCTCCGCCCTGCTCCGCCTCCACGCCGGCCCTCTCCTCGGCCGCCGCTCCACCCCCACCGCCTCCTCCTCCACCCCCGCCGCCCCCTCCCTCTCTGGAGGACCTGCAGGGTGAGGTGGGGCCGGAGGAGTCCAGGGGCCCCCAGCTCGGGGCCGGGTGCGAGTCCCTCCCCCTGGCCCTGTCGCCCTTCTCCCCGCGCTTCTTCGACAGCAGCCAGCTGCTCAATGCCCGGAAGAAGCTGAGGAAGACGGCGTCGCTGGACTCCACCTGGAGGAGAGGTACGTGCATCAGATGGTTATTTATTAGATTTACTATTTTTATTATTTACTTATTTATATTTAAATGAGACTCTGATATTGACGTGTGTGTGTGTGTGTGTGTGTGTGTGTGTGTGTGTGTGTGTGTGTGTGTGTGTGTGTGTGTGTGTGTGTGTGTGTGTGTGTGTGTGTGTGTGTGTGTGTGTGTGTGTGTGTGTGTGTGTGTCCCAGCGGGCTCCCCCATGGATGAGGTCCTGGCCTCCCTGAAGCGCGGCTGCTTCCGGCTGCGTAAGGCGGAGCTGCGTGTGCTGCCGGACCCCGACCAGGACGACAGCGAGAACATCCTGGCGCAGATCCGCCAGGGCGTGCTGCTCCGCAAGGTCCGTGGCCGGCCCGCCGACCACGGCCAGCGCCGGCCCGCCCCCCGCTTCCCCTCCTCGGCCGACGCCCTGACCCGCAGCATCCACGAGGCGCTGCGCAGGATCAAGGAGGCGTCGCCCGAGAGCGAGTCAGAGGACGAGGGCCTGCCCTGCACCGACTGGGAGAACTAGAGTCTGGAGCCTGGAGGACTAGAGCCTGGAGGACTAGAGCCTGGAGGACTAGAGCCTGGAGGACTAGAGCCTGGAGGACTAGAGCCTGGCGGACTAGAGCCTGGCGGACTAGAGCTTGGAGGAGTAAAACCAGATCGACGATCCCATGCTAACTCAGACGACACAGAGGAGACGCAGGAGTCAGCCCTCAGAGCAGCGGTCCGGTGGATCTCCTGGCTGCTGTGTGCACCTCAGCGCTCTGAATCTGGCTCTCTGCTTTCCTGTGTGGGTTGATTTTCTTATCCTTGCGTTAAAGAGGCAGCAGACTTTGTACTCCTTCATCAGTTTGCTGTGATGGGTTTGTTACGTTTGATGGGATGAGGTGGTTTTTATTTTAGGTTTTGTAATTCCACACTGAAATAAGAATCAGGATGAGGTCACTGCTGAACGCCAGCTCCACACATGAAAGTATTATGAAAATGACCCCAAATATATTGTTTTAAAAGGGACTTTTATTGCAAACAATAATATTATCATAGCAATAATAATAATACATTTTATTTGTAGAGCACTTTATATTCGAAAAATCTGAAATGGCTAAAAATGGCTAAAAGGCAAGAAGGGTTGTTAAAACATATAATGCATACACAGTAAAAGAGAAAGCCAAAGGCTTTTTTAAAAAGATAAGTCTTAAGGTTTCGTTTAAAAACAGCGATAGTCTGTGGGGCCTTCAGGTGGTCAGGGAGGGCGTTCCATAGTCTTGGGGCAGCAGCAGGGAAAGCCCGATCGCCCATTGTGCGGAGCTTGATCTTAGGTGGTCTGAGGGTGTGTGTTGATGCACAGCAAAGGGTGCGTGAGGTGGTCTGGGGGGTGAGGAGCTCCTGGAGGTAGGGGGTGGGGCATGTCCGTGGATGCACTGGTGGGTGAGGAGGGAGACCTTGTATTCAATTCTGAATGTGACAGGGAGCCAGTGAAGGGATCTGAGGATGGGGGTAATGTGTTCATATTTGCGCACCCTCATCAGGATCCTGGCAGCGCTGTTTTGTATGTACTGGAGCTTCTGGATGCTCTTGCCAGAGATCCCGATGAGGAGTGCATTGCAGTAATCCAACCTGGAGGAGACAAAGGCGTGGACGAGCTTCTCTGCATCTGCCAGGGTGGGTGTAGGCCGGAGTTTGGCAATGTTTTTGAGGTGGTAGAATGCGGTCTTGCGGAGGTGATTGATTTGGGTGTCATAGTTCAGTTGCTCCATTTTAACACCCAGGTTGGTGACAGATGTGGAAGGGGGGCTGTTTTGGCCAGAGAAAGTGGTGTGCCGATGAGGATGGCTTCTTTTTTAGAGCTGTTTAATTGAAGAAAGTTGAGCTTCATGCACGCCTCTTATCTCCTCCAGGCAAGTGGTCAGTGTGGATGTTGGCAGGGGGCAAGAAGAAGTGGGGGTGGTTCTTAGGTACAACTGTGTGTCATCAGCATGCCTGCTGATGACGCTGCCCAGGGGGAGCATGTAGATGGAGAAAAGTGTGGGGCCCAACACCGAGCCCTTGGGGACACCGCAAGTGACACTGGGTGTGTGATTTTGCTCTGCCCAGGGCGACGTGCTCGGTTCTGCCGGTGAGGTAAGAGGTGAACCAGTTGTGTGTATTTCCTGTGAGTCCAATGGTTTATTGCAGGCATTGGAGGAGGATATTGTGGATATAGCAATATTATATTTGCCGGTGTAGAATCTGAAAACAATGTATGTTGTTACATATATTGATTTTGCGCTCACGGTTTGGTATATTGATTGTTTTCCAGGGGAGAATATCCAAACTAATGCTAGCTCTCTGTAGACCGCTCTCCCCCCACTTACTGAAGGATGATCTGACTCCTGGGGGAACCTGAGGAAACCTTCTTTGAGGTGGTCCTCACTGAATGCATTCTGCTGCAACCTGATCAACACTGGTCTTGTTATCAACCAGATCAACACTAGTCTTGTTATCAACCTGATCATCCGTGGTCTTGTTATCAGATTGTATCCAGATGACAGGAAGTCTTGGCTTGTTAATATGTCCCTCAAGCAGTCCTCAAGTATTCTGCTGAACATAAACTCACATTGTTCCCACTTCCTGGTTCAACTAGGATACATCTATGCCACACCTTTCTACCCATTGGTGCTTCACGCATTAACACGTTTTGAAATGTATTGTTAAAAAGGCACCATATTACTCTTTAACATATCTGGATTTCATTCTCATCTAAGGTTCCCCTGATAGGTCGAGTATGGCAAACATGTGCGATAATTTATCCGAACACGGCAGCCTCCAGCAGGCTTTTATTGGGGGTTAAAGGCCAAGACAGAGATGGCTGAAGTTTAAAGTTGTGGTAACTAGTGGTAGTGATCCTCTATCCTGATGAAGGTATTGTTCATATGTTGAGATCTGGTTCCCTCTGCTGCTCCAAATGGCCTCAAAACAATGTGGCTTGTGTGTGTGTGTGTGTGCGCGTGTGTGTATAATCTTTTTATGTATTTTTTTGTACCGTCAGTTTCAACTGCCTTTTTTCATCATTTGAATGTGATGTGTTACTGGAGGTGATTTTGTGTCGATTTTATACTGATTTATTACGTGTACATTGTGTCAAACCTTTGTTGTCTTTGATTTGAAAAGACGGGGGAAAGTCATTGTAGGAAACCACTTGCACTGAGTACAATCAGTAGGGTTGAAGATGTACTGATAAGAACCAACAACTGCTGTCCACACACAGGAGCTCTCTACTCTCTACTGAGATGACAACTGTAAAAACAATTCAAACTGATTCATCCAAACCTTTTTCTAAATCGCTGTCTTTAAGAATGAAGCGTGCCGTTGTAAAGGCTCCGTCTACAGCAATGAACAACCATATATAAATAGATCATGAATTTCTGCACACCTGTGACCAGTCAAATTGATTTAATGTTTTTCCCGTGAATTGCTGTCCTGTCCATGATTATTGTGTGTGGGCTGGTGAAGCAGATGTATTATCGTATTTTCATTCTTTATTTTAATATATATATCAAAATATACTTCTTGTTTTTAGATGTTTATAAAATCCAAACAATTAAAATCCTTGTTATACATTTATATTCTCTGGTACAGGACACAGCTTTAACTCTGTGGAACTCCCTGTATGACCAAATACCTGGCTCCTTTCAAAACAAGCCTATTAAGTTAAGTGCAATAATTTAACAAAAATATGTTATATGAATAGAACTATTGAAGTGGAATTTATGAAAAGTATATCTCTGCATGTGATAAATTTAGTATTTATTAAAAACATCAAATTTTAAAATGTAGGATTTATAAGGCAGTATCAAAGAATGGAATATACTTTTTAAGATTTATGATGCACTGCATTTCTCATCCTTTCCTACCATTACATTCCTATTTCCTTTCTATATTGTATTTCAAATAAACACAAGGGCCTTTTTCCACTTTGCTTAGTGTTTTTTATTTCCTCTGGTGGTATGGGAATGCATTTAGAGAAACAATTTGATTAACAAATTGGCAGATATTAGTTGATTAATCAAGAATCTATAGTCATATCCATTAAATGACCACAAGTTTGCTTTTGCTTCATAAATATCAATAATGTGCAGCTTGTCCTTGTTTTAGACCAATTAGGTTTTTTACACAGAGGTGAAATAGTAGGGTCACACAGGTGGACCTCATAACATTAATTGTACCTCCAGGTGTAAGAGTTACGATTACTATTTTCATTTACTTTTCAATGCATGCCAATTGATTCCAGCTCAATTAAACAACCCCCTTGCCAACTTGAACAAGAATCACACCTTAAAGAATGACGCATCTGCATTTGTTTTTCTAATTTGCTTTACTATAAACTGAAAATTACAGTTGTGTTTAAGCCTGCAGTATACATTACACTTTTTTTGTAAATATATTTTTCAAATGTACCCGAACTGACAGCAAGCCCTTAAATAGTGTTCATTGTGTATACATGGTATAATCTTTACATTAAATCACAGAATTTTTGGCAATAGTAAACCAACAACATCGTACCACAGTTAGCTACCAGTGATGATCTTTGTACCAAAGGCAACGTCAGGAAAACTCTCAACAGGACATTATGTTTGGCAAGAGAAAAAAGTTTCTGAAATTCAACCCCACCCACTGCATGAAGGTATCTTTATTTGATGTCTTTTGATCAATAGTTCAAAAATATTGCCAGTTTCTTCCCAAAAACTACCTGGACACCCACATACCATATAATAAAAAATATCAAGCGAAAATTTAACATCTGTTTCAAACAATTTTCATCATAATAATAACTGAACAAAAGCATAGGGTCAAATGATTGCACTCAAAGTAGCAACAAGATACAAAGGGAAAAGATTATTAAAAAAAAACTCCTCGCACACAATTTCATTTTCACAAGTGCACTAGGATTTTCCATTAGTATTAAAAAGCGTATAGAAGGAAACACAGGTGTACACGCTTGTCTTCATACTAACTGAAAGAGGAATATATTACCTGAAAAAAGCGAGACTGAAAAGTCTTTTGACTGTTTGACTTCCCTTTAGTTTGTATTGCTCTTGTTCTAGGAGGTCAGCCCCTCTGTGCCGCGGTCTCAGTCCTCCTCTTCGGGATCACTGTGGGAACAGTCGTTGCATTCCCAATGCATCCCTGCCTCACGCCACTCAACTCAATTTCCAATCTCAAAGTCAAAGTTTAAAAAGTTCAACAATTCTATAATAACGTAGTCGTAGTCCGAGTGAGTAAATGCTTGAATACATGAAAATAATAGATACATCGAATGGAGCGTTTACTCATTTCATTAAAGTGATTTTTTTTGGCTGAAATCGACATCGGTCTTCGGTCTCAACATCCGTTTAAAAATATCACAAAAATGCGATTTAAAAAACACACAGGTGATTGAAAGAGGGGAGGCGACTGTCACCAACCACAGGTGAAGAACACACCAAGAACGCACCAATAGCAAAGCTGAAGAACAAGAGTGTCTTGGTGAAGAAGGATATTAAAGTGGTACAAAAACTAAACTATTGAAATGTCCACGATCCCTCTGAACGCCGGTGTGCACGGATCATTCAGAGCTTATCCCCTGTGTTATTTTCCCCTTTGGTCACTCAAGCGAATAAAGAAAATTCCAGAGGTTATATGGAGAAGAGCAGGAGATGGGCGTGGCCGCCTCATGTAAACGTGTACCGACAGACCCAAGATGAACCCAGAAACCGAGATAGAAAAGTAGAGTGCAAACATACCCACTAATAGGTGACGAGCATCAGTGATAAAAAATTACCGACATGCGAGCGATGCCCTCTGCCTTCTCTCGTGTGTTGCTGGGAGGAAGAGGTGTCTCTGTGTGGATCATATACTCTATCTCTTCATAAATACACCGTCTGTGTCCTAGCTGCTCTCGATGAGCTTGGCAAGCGTGTCCCGCAGCTCGGTCAGCTCGAAGATCTTCCCGTCCAGGAGCTGCAGCAGGGAGCGCAGATGGGAGCGGAAGGTCTCCCGCTCCTGCTGGGTGTTCTCCACCGTCTGCTCCAGGGCACTCAGCCGCGCCTCCAGGTTCTGGTTCCGCTCCTCCGTGGCCTGAGAGGGGAGGGGCACGCCCCCGGGGGAAGGGGTGAAAGAAGGTCACGGTAAAGTGTCGGGAAACCAAGGGTCAATAATGGGACAAAGATCTGAAGGTCTCCTGCTTATTCATAGATTAAAGGGGTGATATTATGCTACCAGGTCCAGGTGTGAGTGTTATTAGGCGTTACAAGCCGTTTGAAAGAGAAAGGCTGATTTTCCGATGCTTGTAATGGCTAAACACAGTCACACGTGATGGCATGATATCACCCCTTTTAACATTATTGTTTGTCAGTACTTTGACCAGTACCAATACACTTGCTTTACAGTATTTGTATAGGATTAAAAAACCTCTTTGAAGTTCTACTTCACAGAGTTTCTACTGTTGAGTTCTATCAGAGATACACGGCCACTCGTGATGTCACAAGCAGACAGAGCTAAAATAACCCTTCTCCTTAGAGGAGAACATGGGTACGACACAGCTAAGCCGAGATGCCTCACCTGTAGTTTCTGCGTCAGGGATTCTTTCTGCTGCTGGAATTCGTTGGCGACCTCCATCTCTTCTTTAAGTCTCTCTAGCTCCTGGGGACAATGAACCGGTCATTAGACGTACATTGCTCAAAATCTAAAAGTATATACCACTACAAATCAGAATTTAGATTCATATCTGAAGTCTGTTGGCAGACAAGCTCCAATCTGGGGGACCAGGGCGTTTCACTTTTAGGGTGCACTAACACTAGGCCATCTGCCCGTGGCCGTGGCCGTTTTCACACCTAACCGTGCTCAAATCTGCCAGTGTGAGTGTGGCCAGTCTGGCCAGGGCAGGCCAACTTGGCCACTTCGGAGAGGTGTGCTGCTACGGTACGGGCCGCCACGGTACAGATGCTAATTAACCGACACGCGCACACATACGGCTACCCAATTTGCTGGACGACCATGGACATAATAAAGGCGACGAGCCTTCTTTCCCATTAAACGGTAAACATGGCGTCAATCGGTTCAACTGTTGGTTCACGTTGGTCCCATAGAGAAGTCGAGTGTCTGTTAGCCATTTGGGCAGACGATAAGCAACAGACTCAGCAAAGTGCGAACTGTGTTCTCTGTGTTGTTGTCCATTGTTGTTAAAACTCTGACTGGCGGCAGACTTTATTATGGTCCATGCAGCGGACGCTTGGTGATGACGTGTTACGACGTGATGACGTATGTACAAGAGCCTACCGTGGCCAGGCCACAGTTGCGACGGCCAACGGCCACGGCCAGATGGCCTAGTGTGAGTGCAGGCCAGAGAACAATGGGGCCAGTTGAGCACGGTTAGGTGTGTAAACGGCCAACGGCCACGGCCAGATGGCCTAGTGTGAGTGCACCCTTATTTGCTTAACAGTTGTTTTGACCAATTTGCTGGAGGCGGGGCTCTGTAAGTACTGTATGTCATTGCCGAACACAACTCGGCCAGCAGAAGTAAACTGTAAAGGGTGTGTGTAAAGGTTCAAATAAACACTGTGTGGACTGTAGAAATACACACATTCAAATCCCCTTCTTGAAGCAACACTTTCCAGAAGGGAATATCTCAGTAACACAACAGGAAAAAAGGCGTAACTCTGCCCCTCTCGGTTCCTAGTTTCCGGCCCAGGCTCTGTGCCGTCTCCCCCCAGTTCTGCTGTAGCGTAGAACTACTGGACCCAGGATAACAGGGACACAATCTAGGAAGGCAACACCTTCTGTTGCTTCATTGGAGCCCAGAATACCTCTTCCTTGGCCCCCAGCGTGGCCTGCAGCTCCTCGATGGTCTGGTTGAGGTCCGTCTTCTGGGCTTTGATGACCGCTGTCTGACCGCTCACACACTCCAGCTCCGTCACCTGAGGAACCAAACAATGGGACCTACATGCTAGTCTCGAGTCAACCACCTAAAGGCTGTTAGAGGAACTACATGCTAGTCTCTACCGTGAACCACCTAAAGGCCGATAGAGGAACTACATGCTAGTCTCTACCATGAACCACCTAGAGGCAGTTAGAGGACCTACCTGCTAGTCTCTACTGAACCACCTAAAGGCCATTATAGGAACTACATGCTAGTCTCTAACGTAAACTACATGTTAGAGGAACTACATGCTAGTGCCTTGCTCATTGCTCATGCCTTGGTTGAATGGTAATGTAGTGTAATGTGTTCCATCCGTCTTTATTTTCGTTTTTTTTGCAGCAGTGGGATGTATCTGGGCCGACGATGACAGTACCCTCTTGTGTAGCCTCTCGGCCTCCTCCTGGTAGGCCGCTAGCTGCTGCTTCCACTGCTTCACGTTAGCCGTGGACTCCAGCAGCGCCGCCGTTAGCTTAGCGTTGTTTCCCTTCAGGGCCGCTAGCTCCGCCTCCCAGTGCTTGTTGATGCTGGTTGAACTGACAGGGATAGGAGATACATAGATACAAAAAATACAGCTTGAGTTCCTATCTAACTCCACCAGGGGGAGGTAGAATAATTTTTTTCCAGTGAGATTCCACAAATGTTTCACTCAATGTTTAACTAATGTAAAGAAAATGCATACATACATTTAATGTAAAATATATATATATATACATACAAACACACAAAATAAATTTAATCTGAACACGCCTTTTTTATTTAGCATTAATGTTACAAGCATTTCCTCTGTGATACACAGCCTGTGTTCAAACAATGTGAATAATTAGGCTAGTTTCATGACACAGACTCATCAATCATGAAACCATTAACAACTGGTCCAAGTTAGCCATCTTGAAGAGTGTGATCAGATCCCATCTGAACCAGTTCTGGATTATTGATGGGGAACCACACACATGGCTTTAATGGGACTCTGACGCCACGGGAGGACATGAATAATGAATGAATGGCTGAATGATTGAATGAATGAAGTTGACACAGAGAGCATGCAGTCACTCAACCACTACGTTTTTATTTTAAATCAGGAGGGGAAAAGAAATCACCTTTAATTCAAAATGTAACTGGTTAAATAACATGTAACGTGTGGACATGAAAATACTTTTTTTTATCAGATTTTATCAACTGCTTTACTAATCCTGATTTCTTTATTTGGAGGCTTCAACGGCCATTACAATGTGTGCTTTTACATGAATACACCCTTTCCCCATCGCAGGACCAACACTGGTGTCGCTCATCCCACTAGTATGGGTCTGCTCTTTCATGAACCTAAGACAGCTCTGTGAAGGGAAGGGGCCACGGTCAATGTGTGACATGGTCACTAGTTGTGGTCCACTCACACGTCCACCTCTGTGAAGGAGCCCTAAAGCCCCCGGTACCCTAACAGAGCAAGCGCTAGCTACTCCAGCGCTCTAGGCTATCTTTGGGGGTCTCCACTCACCTGTGGGAGAAGGGCAGTGTGGGAGTCGGGGGATCAGGCCTGGGCTCTGTGTGTTGGGGGGTCCCCGGCGTCGCCCCCCCGTCCTCGTCGTCAGTACCGTTGATGCTCTCGGGGGTCACAGGGGACAGGAGCTCCCCCGTCGCCGACTCCTGCGTTTTTGGTACCGACACAAACGGTTTGCAAAAGTCAACGTCAAAGTGCAACTTCGGATTAAAAAGTGTGTTGTGAAACGGGAAGCGTATAGCGCCTTACTCTGTGGCAATTTAAGGGGGTCCTATTTCGGCGTTGCGTTTACCAGCCCGCCCTTACAGGCCATTCTGTGACATCACTAATGGAGACCCTTCCGATTCCTGAGGTCCGACCAGTTACGGTATAATAGGGAACCCTTAGACTATTCTATGATACGAACAATAACACTGAGGACAGAATACAGCAAAATTCAGTTCACTATATCAGGCCGGAAGCCAACCGGTAAGGAACGCAAAGCAATTAAGAAATACATTTTCTGAGTCAGACCACTAGAGGAATGTCTGTGAGTGATTGTGCGTGTGTGTGTGTGTGTGTGTGTGTGTGTGTGTGTGTGGGGGGGAGGCGGGGGGAGAAACACATTATGTGGGATTAGGCTGGTTGTTAATCACACATCACAGTGATGAGGAGGGATATGTGTTAATCGGAAACTCCCAGGGTTGGTCCACACAAAGAAGGGATTAGGACGTCAAGAAGAACACAACAACATCTAGAAGACAAACACAAACCAGGATAATGGGGAGAGATGCTAAACTGTGATGCTACATGTTGAGCTAGCAACGTAGAGGACTTCAGCGGCCCCATATCGTCCCAGATAAGATAGAGGCTCCATATTCTATCAGGGGGGTTAATGTAGGGATACATCAGGGAATAGGAAGGGCCGCCTGGGGTGGGGGTGAGCGGGAGGGCTGTTGGGGTTCTCCATGACTCCTGTTACCTTCTTTTTACCGGCTTGGTGGACTGACACTACAGTCCTTCTCACAGCCGCTGCCTGAGGAAGCTTGGTTGAGGACGAGAGCATGAAGACAAAGAGCTACACGAGGTGTGGATTGATGCAAGGCTTGTACAGGTTCATCCCTAGTAGCATGGACGTATATTATGATGGCTACTTGTGCTTGTGTGTGTGTGTGTGTGTGTGTGTGTGTGTGTGTGTGTGTGTGTGTGTGTGTGTGTGTGTGTGTGTGTGTGTGTGTGTGTGTGTGTGTGTGTGTGTGTGTGTGTGTGTGTATGTGTACCTGTGAGGGGGTGCTGGTCAGCTCCATCTTGTCATGTGACTGCTCCTTGGCCAGGCGCGCCGCCTCCTTGAACTCTGCAAACTTCTCTGCAAACTGAAAGCAAGAATATAAGAAATAAGGTTTGAATCTACCACTAAGTCCATAACTAGGATGTTAAACAAAACAATCAGGGTGGAGATTCATAACTCAAGTTATATTCATAAAGTTTGATAATTTAAACAAAGATGGAAAGAGCTTTTTCCCATTTCTTCTAATTAGGAATTGTAGGTTTGTACATGTACCACACTAAAATGTCCATTCCAGCATGAATCAAGATATTTGCCTCATCAACATATTCAATCATATTGTATTCCATTGTGTTACCAATAATAATTCACACCATCTTTAGTGAAGTAGACAATTCTCCTCTTCACAATATGTATTATATTTGGCTGTAGAGAGAGGTAGAGAGGAAAAGGGAGAGAGGGAGAGCGAGGGAGAGAGGAAGAGGGAGAGGGAGAGAAGGAGAAAGAGGGAGAGACAGACAGACAGACAGACAGACACAGACAGACAGACAGACAGACAGACAGACAGACAGACAGACAGACAGACAGACAGACAGCGAGCTAGCGAAAGGGAGAGAGAGCAAGCAAGCTCACCTTGAGCAGATGATTCTCCGAGGGAAAGCCCAGACCGTAGACGGTGTTGGCCCGGCTGTCAGCCCACTGGCCAAACTTCTGGGATGTCTTAGTGAAGGTCATGTTTGGCGTGATGGTGCTGTTGATGATGGCCTGCCGACACAACCACCAAAACCAGGTGAACGGCCGTATACACACAGTGCTTTGCATCGTGTTTTCCATTATTTAGATTCATTTTATAATGAGTTCTGAATAATTTTGCCTTTCTTATTATTGTTATTATGTGACTTTAGTAAGCCATCGCAACCCATTCGTTGTGTTCTCCATTGTTTGACTTCATTTTGTTCCACCCTTGAGCGTGAGCTGCAAGCTGTTGGTATTGTGTTGCTCTTGAGGGGATTCAGCAGCCCTTGTGTCCAGGCCTGCTGTTGTCAGCTCTGTGCTTGCTGCAGTCCTCTCTGTCACTTTGTGACGCCAGCATTACATGTTTAATAAGCCTTTATATGTTGACCTTCGTGTAACCCTGTGTATCTTCCTTTGTATACTCGATCCTCAACCCCCACCGTTTATTTCCCAAAAACACTTAGGCCACAGCAATGTTCCCTGTCCTGCTCTTATCTATTGTTCTCTTATCGTTCTCGCTGCTCCAGGCCTGGATGGTGCAACAGAACACACGTTACATAACCAAGCCAAAATAACTCACACCCCCACTGCTCTCGAGACAGAAATAATCATCTCTGCCACCAATATGTTCTCCCCGAACTCTACTGGTGAGGGACCAGTCCATCTCCCAGTGCAACTGCAATGGAAACATGGATTTGTGTGTCGAACCAGAGACGTCATGTAAGCCCTGAAGGGTAGGGATCGACCGATACAGATTTTTTAGGGCCGATACGATACCGATATTTTTTCATCAGCCTTAGCCGATACGCCGATACACCGATACCGATATTTAGAGCCGATACTACTTTTATTTTTTTATTTATTTTTTTTTGCTCCCTCAATCATAAAAATTACACTGAAAACAAATGTTACAAGTCTCAATTAAAAAAAAGGAACATTTATTGAACTTCAATATAAAAAACTATATTTAACAAATAGTAAAAACAGGTGAGGTAGAACAAGTAAAAAACAAAAAAAAAAATCGGCGAAAATCGGCCGCGTATCGGCCGATACCGATACAGTAAAAAAACGCGAATATCGGCCGATAATATCGGCCGACCGATATATCGGTCGATCCCTACTGAAGGGCCCCCATCTTCGGCCGGCTGTGGGTTTAGTTCGCCATCACAAGCCGACCCGTTTATGGCATCACAAGTGGGAGTATCCACCACCCCCCCCAGATGCATGATGGGTAGGTCATCCCTGGTGCTGACCCAGTGGACCGTACCACCTTGTAGGCTGATCCATCGTACATCAGTCCCCCCCCCCCATACATACATGCAGAGTACAGGCACTGACCTTTGACCCCTCCAGGCTGATGATCCGGTAGACATTGCGGGTGCTGTCGTAGAAGTAGGACACGGTGACAGCGTGTTTACTGGTGGGCACCCAGTTCTTCTTGGTGCTGGGGTCGATCTGGAACACGTGGGCCCGCGTGCTGAAGATGGGCTGCTCCCTAGAGAGACACACAGGGTCAGTACCTGTTCCCAACATCGTGGATGTTACGTACTTACAGAGGATTCAACGGACCCATGGAATTTATTCATAAATATATACATGATTACATATATCATAATGTGTATATATATAATATATAATATAAACATATATCAAATATACATAATATAAACATAATAAGCACGGGTGTCTATATTCCGCTGTTATCTATTTCTCTATATTTTATAAAGACACACCAAAAACTGAACCACGTGATTTTGTGAAATGTTCCTCCCCCACAAGTTATGTATAGATAACAGCGGACAATATAGATACCTGCAAGCACGCACGCACACACACACACACATACATACACATACACACACACACACACACACACACACACAGACACATTCACACACACACGCACACACACACACACACACACACACACACACACACACACACACACACACACACACAAACTCACACACTCACACACACACACACAGATGTACACCCCCTTGGGAGCCACCAGGGGCTCATTTGTAATAATCAATTTGCAACATCAGATCCCACAAGCAGAACCCCCTGCACTGAATGCTTCCCTAATGCAAATCACAGATGTCGATTAGATAATCGGTGATGTGACACCACGGCAACGATCCACACCCATGATGTGGGGATAAACCAGGACTGAAAGAGTGCGATTGTGTACAACTGAATCTCCAGGGCAAGATAAGCATTTAAGATAAGCTGGTCCCTAGATAAACAATACGTGTGAACACTAGAACTCACTCATCCTCTCCATGGGGCGCCAGCAACAAAAAGAGAAACAACAACATGTAGCCACTCTGTCCTCCCCCTTTCACACTCAAAGCCTCCAGCACTAGAAATCACGATTTGCCAAGTTATTTATATTAAATTGCCTGCATAGCTTGGCGGCTGACAGGCTTATTGACAGGCTTCATTGACAGCCTTAAATTAGGTATCAATGTACGCATTGTTTTGTAACAAGTGCAGTACAGGATGTCATTATGTGTGACGGCATGGGTTTCCACCCAAGGTTGTACTTAAATTCCAGGACAAACGTCCAAACGTCCAAGTCTTAGGATGTCATGATATCATGGTTGTATGGTATGGATCAACACCCCAATGAGTGGGTTCGTTAGCCAGCATGAATTTCAAGTGATGGATAGCACATAATCCCCTTTGATGATTTAATCTATTGCAGCATTGGGACCAGTCTAAATGACTAAGTGCTATGATTATTTCAACACTTCTCTACAATCCCTACAGATAGATACACGACAAGTGCACGCAACAACTCTGAACATCACAGCAGGTGGACAGTGGCAGACACAAATTATGTACTAAAATTATTCGCACATCCCTGTCTTCTAGGATCTTGATCAACGTATGCCAGATATTTTTCTTATTGATTTGTAGCATTTATTAGATCCCAAAAATTACCATCCTAAAAAACCACATACTATGAATCACCAATCAATCATTTTTCAATACACATACAATTCGATAAATGTATTATAGCATTATAATCGCAATAACTGAGTTTTTTTTGGTACGTATTGCATTGCATCTTCACCAGGTCGTCACAACCATTGTAAGTAGTCAGGAGGAGTAACTAGGCATCAGTAGCCCAGTATAACTAACCTAGCTGCTTCATCACCATGACAACTACCATGTGACTGAGAGCTGGTCATGAGCTGGGAACATCCTCCAAATCATCCACCCTGAACCAATCAGGATGCTGCCTGGTATCATTTTTTGTTAACCCACTCACAGAGGGAGGAAGCTTTGCTTGTCATACAAGCACATTTTGCTTTATTTAACAGCTGTGTCATGCATGTCATGATGGAGGGTGCTCTATGTGTGTGTTTGTATGTTAGGCATGTGTGTGTGTACGTGTGTGTGTGTGTGTGTGTGTGTGTGTGTGTGTGTGTGTGTGTGTGTGTGTGTGTGTGTGTGTGTGTGTGTGTGTGTGTGTGTGTGTGTGTGTGTGTGTGTGTGAGTGTGTGTATGTGTGTGTGTGTGTGTGTGAGTGTGTATGTGTGTGTGTGTGTGTGTGGGTTGGGAATGTGTGCGCGTGCGTGTGTGTGTGTGTGTGTGTGTGTGTGTGTGTGTGTGTGTGTGTGTGTGTGTGTGTGTGAGTGTGTGTATGTGTGTGTGTGTGTGTGAGTGTGTATGTGTGTGTGTGTGTGTGTGGGTTGGGAATGTGTGCGCGTGCGTGTGTGTGTGTGTGTGTGTGTGTGTGTGTGTGTGTGTGTGTGTGTGTGTGTGTGTGTGTGTGTGTGTGTGTGTGTGTGTGTGTGTGTGTGTGTGTGTGTGTGTGTGATTAACCGTTAACAGGCATCTTAGCACAGACTGGCTTCTTCTGTAGGTGTCAACGTCCAGAATTATTCATTTTGTGAGCAACAGAACATGAATCCCCGGCCTTGCATCCATATGCGAATCCAGAAAAACATTTAATAATCATATCTGGAGATTGTAGGTGCTACCTTTGGAAGGAGGTAAATTCTCACAATCGTTGTCTAATCGACCTCTAACATTTTTGCTATTTTTCAATACAGTCGACGTGATGGTGGTTGTTGTGAGGCAATAGCTTAGACCTGATGGGTTTTTGAATCAACGGTGTTGTAACAGTATTCTATTCCACTTTTGATTGTGTTATAATCAAACTGAACATTGTTACAATCAAATATATATAATTATTCCCTCCCTGACATAGCAGTACACTGTAATTACTTAATAATTACAGTGTATTGCTGTGTTCAAAATATTATTCAGAACTTGGATTTTCGGTCACCTTCCAATAATTTGGTTTAGTGCTGCAAGGTATTTATTTTATTTCATATAGCAAATTAAGTATCTAACTTAGGATGGGAGGCTGGTCATCATCACTTTCATATATAATTATTGCATTATGTCAGCAAGTATATGAAAAAACAAGTGCATTCGATTAGGCTACTGCATATTTATGTCCGAACAACTGCTAAATTGTGTTAAGTCACTTCAAAGTCCAACAACCAGCCAGCAAGCTAACTTTGCAAAAGTGGCAGCAGCTATCCCAGCCCTCCCCTGCTCCGAGACGGCTGGTCCCGTCCTGGAGTCCTGGCTGCACCCATCAGACACAGCAGAACACCGGTGAGGGCAGGTCTGGTCTCTTGGATGTGTGGTGTTGTGCGTTACATACCCCATTTTTTGTAGAATTGGGCCACTTGGGCTCCTTTCAGTGGTTTCTCTGGAGGGCGACCTGGGGAAAGCTGGAGGGTTCTTTATATTAACAGTAGTATCTGTTGAACCCAATAAGCTGAAGTCTGGACAGCGGGGGGCTGGTGTGAAGGAGGTAATATGCGGTTCAGACCGACATGGTCCAGTCGGTGTGCTGTCTCTGGTGCAGTGTGTGGCAGGGTGTTCTTTCAGAGGACAGAGCTCATGCACAGTCGTGTTGGTGCATGCATGATGGAAACAGCCCTGACGGGAGCCAGCGGTAACCCGGCTCAGAGCTGCCCTGCAACACGGCTCAGCCCCGGGTTCAACGCAGGGGATTACGGAGC
The DNA here is from genome assembly GCF_902167405.1 of Gadus morhua. Classification (NCBI taxonomy): domain Eukaryota; kingdom Metazoa; phylum Chordata; class Actinopteri; order Gadiformes; family Gadidae; genus Gadus; species Gadus morhua. The sequence continues at coordinate 20,805,499 of NC_044051.1, read as the reverse complement.
TGACTGGAGGCGGGGTGGACGAGTGGGAAATCGTTGCAATTGAAACCAAATAATGATTTTAAAGGGATTTAGATTGTAGTACAACAAGGTTTGTTTTTGGCAGAAAATAAATGACGCTCGATGAAACTGTAGTCGGGTAAAATAAGCAAATGATGTCGATTTCAGTGCAGAATGCGATAGCTGTGATCCATTCGTGGCCGGCTGGCTGATTACACAATATGGACCTCTCTCCACGTTGACTCCAAGAGGAGACTTGTTTATAACCTGTGAGACATACAGGTTAAAATGCAGTCCACAATCAGTACAGTAATCCCCTTCAGATGGATCTGTTCTGTATCCCAATGTTGGTCCTTCTGGGTCCTTCCTCTGCCATTAAATCCTCATAGTCCTCCAGAACATCTGCACAGTTCTCCTGCTGAACCAGTACTACTTATTTCCGCAATTTTGGAAATACCATTTTCTGTCGAGCCCGCTTCATGTCCATCGTTTGTTTGACTTTATGGTACATACTTGGCTTCCATCGCCTCTGTCGCATAACACCACAGAAGCGGATAGTAAAAAATAGAAGTCAGATTAGTCAGTGCAAAATATGCAGATATCTTATCTTACTTTCCATTGACCTTACAGTCTACACCGGTTCCGAATACAAAGCAGGGGTCCTGGTGGCCCATCGAGCGGTTTCCCTTCCAGTCGAGTCCGTCCAGTCCGGGCATAAAAGCGCTCTAACCCGTTCATCACCTCGTCGGCTCCATCATCTGCTCGCTGAGCGGTGGAAGTGTTAACGCGCCACGTCATCACGCTGCGGGTCAGACCTTACGTCCTAGAGTAGAGCCTCATAATATCCGATCATAATATGAAATTATTTTCACCGACTCAAACGCAATTATGAATGTGACGAAAAGCGACCCATGTGAAACTTGACATCAGCGATGCATATTTTATAAATAGTATGTTTTTTCAGCGCATAATATACACTGCAGCACAACCTCATTGGAAAGAAAAAGAACAATATTTGTGTATATTTATCATAACTTTACACGAATACGAGGTAGCACCTGGGATAGTTGCCCATAGGTCTACAAATATATATATAATTGTACTGCCACTACTGTCAATAATAATAATAATAATAGAAAACTAATTAAACATAATAATAATAATAAATTAATAAAAAATACACTTTTGATATTTTTAATTGTATAGTAAATATATAATAGAAATAATACTTTTGCTTTTCAATGTATTTTACATTAGTCACGTTGGCTCTGTCCATATGTCCTGTCAGAGAAGGTGGGAAACTCAACCTTGTTTACTTGTAAACGGTAAAGTACGGCATTGCTGTCTGTTTTTAGCCCACTTGAAGTAACGTGGCCGTCAAAAAGGAGCTACACTGTGCACAGCACTTGGTCATCCAATACAGACAATAACACGGTATGGAGAAGGGTCACATAGTCTTCAGATATGTTAGTAGGTGGTCTATTAAATGTATTGAGGTAATTATATTTATGTAGGAGATATGACATTCATTTGTAACAGATGTATTGATAGATAGATAGATAGATAGATAGATAGATAGATAGATAGATAGATAGATAGATAGATAGATAGATAGATAGATAGATAGATAGATAGATAGATGGATAGATGGATAGATGGATGGATAGATAGATAGATAGATAGATAGATAGATAGATAGATAGATAGATAGATAGATAGATAGATAGATAGATAGATAGATAGATAGATAGATAGATAGATAGATAGATAGATAGATAGACAGACTGACGGACGGACGGACGGACGGACGGACGGACGGACAGACGGACAGATGGACAGATATACCGATGGATAGATCTATAGATAATGTAGAAGTGTTCCATAATGCAAAACCACCCTGCAATGTGCCAGAGGCTTTGAGTACTCCTCGCATATTAACCAGCCGACATGTTGCGAATGCCTCAGATGAAACACTGGATGCCCCGTTTTCTATTTCCAGATTAGTGCTGAGCAGGAGATCCTCTCTCGAGTGCCCTTAGCTTGAAGCGTGGTCCCCACACCAGTTTGGAGTGTTGGTGGAGAGATATTGCGAATGTTATAAGACATGGCAACAATGGATGCAGAAGACTGCATAAGGACAGATGTGGACACAGTGACCGTGTTACCGTGTGAGGATGATGTTAGGCAGGACCTCGAGTGTTCTGAAGTGGAGGACCTGAAGAATAGGTAAGGAGGATTCCTTTTTCAATCAAAAGATGACTGTAGAATTACCTAGAATAGTGTATGTTTCTTAAACTTTAAACAATCCCTTCACGTGGTTATGTCAAATCAGATATAGGTATAGGATTGATTATATTGATTCATCTGAATTAGTTTTACCAGCTGTTATGGGTTCATATATCCCTGCAAATGTATAAAAAACAAATATTGTATAATATTAATATAAAAAAACATATTATAATATAATGTAATATAACATAATATAATTTAACATATTATAATATAATATAATATATTATAATATAGTTCCTTCATAATCTCAAGACCCAAGTGTTCAACATGCTGTGTGTTGTACCTCTGTGCTCAGCCTCCGTCAGGCGGTCCACGACCAGGCGGTCCGACCCAAGATGCAGTGCCTGATGATGGACCCGTCCTTCTCCATGGTCACCATGCAGAGTGAGGACAGCGGCATTGAGTGGGAAACCAGTGCCAGCCGCTGCCCCACACCGTGGGCCTCCGAGGCTGGAAGCATCGCCCTTGAATCGTACGCGGTGCCCTCCTTCCGTCCCGCCACGCCCGGAGCCCTTCCGGCAGGGAGGATCATCATCGTGATGGATGAGGAGAACATCCACAGGAAGAAGAGATCCAGAGACAGAGCCCCGAGCGCCGCGAGTATCAGACGGCAGCAGCAAGAGGCTTTAGAAGAGCAGGATGAGGTCGTTGGGAGGCCAGAATTAGTGGGGTTCTCGCTTCCAAATGTCAAGGCCGACCAAGAACAAGAAAAGGAAGTGGAAAATACTGCAGGAGATCATGAGCAACAAGTGTTCTGCTTGGTGGCCGAAGGCTCTGAGATCCTTAACATCGTTGTTCCTTCTATGTTAGCATCGGTGGACGAGGAAGAGAGCACGGCCATGGAAGACAACCTGTCTTATCTGGAGGAGAGCCTGGTGATCAAGTCTACCGGAACAACCAACGATTACACATCTGGGTTGAACGATGATGAACCCATCTTAACCAAGGCAGTGGTCCGATTAAATGCAAATGAAACTGGTTCCAATGTGATGGATCCACCGGGGGCCCCGGTGATGAAGCCTCCGGCCAGAGAAGCCACTTCAAACATGGATTACTTTGAGAAGTTCACCTTGATTGATGCTCAGGCCCCAGGCAGTCCTGCCGTGATCAAAGGTGGACCAGAGGACCAGCAGGCAGAAGAACAAGAGGAAGCGAAGGAGAGCCAGGACACCAAGGAGCCCAATCTCAGTCGGAGTAGTCGGGCAGTTAGCGTGGACGAGGGGGAGGTGGATGAGGACGAAGAGGACATGGCACTTCTCGATGACGTTTTCTATGGTGGCACCGATGACGTTATGGTCCAAGGGGTTTCCGATGTCGAGGAATGCAGATCCCCTCGACCCCCTTTGAAGCAGAGCGGTTCTGCCTTGTTTGGAAGTCAGGAGGAAATTCTCACTCCCATCTTTCTCCCTGAGGGACCCGCTAAGATCATTGACCAGATTCTGTTTGAAGAGCCCAAAGCCATGGCGTTCCTCTACACTGACCTGTATGAAGAGGCGACAGGCAGCCGGGTGAAGGAGGAGGAGGACACACAGAGCCTGGCGTCCGAGAAGTCTTTCCACAGCCGACACTCCGACAGGGAGGCCAGGGGATACCTGGAGAAATACGTCCTCAAAGACGAGACCCCCGTGATGGAGACAGCCAAGAAGGAAAACATTCAGGAGGAACTAGAGGGGATTCGAGTATTGTCCCAGGATTCGTATGATTTGGGCGAATTGCCCACAAATCCTGATATCAATGACGAGGACGAAATCACAGACTTTTTTAGATCTAGTGGAAATTCCTCCCCGTGTGACATGAATCCATTCATGGCGCCAGCCCAGGAGGAGGATGAGGCTCAAGCAAAGATCAGGGCAAGGCTAGAGGTCATAAAGTCAACCCAACAGATGTTTCCATCTGGTAAGCCCAGAGAAAAAGACTGCAATGAAAACAGAACAGAGCAAACACAGCCTTCTGAAAGCTATGAGTTTGTGTCAGAGGATACAGATCGGAGTAGTAAGCCTGAGGATGACTTAGACTCAAGTCTTCCTGATGAACCTGGGATAGAGTTCTCTGATGAAATGCCGAAGCCAGTAGACCCTCCCAGAAGAAAGGAAGTCACAGCTCCCAAGACTTCCCTTGACCTGACGCCCCTGAGGGCCGTCGAAGGCCCGGACGAAGAAGATGAGCCGGGTGTGAAGGAACAGAAGCTGGAAGACAAGGAAACGGCCTCCCCTGTGGAGACGGTCGACGAGGGAGACGGAGAGAGAGAGGAGAGCAGCAGGCAGCAGTGTGCACTGACTGCAGACACAGGGAATAAACCCGGGAGTGTGAAAGACGAAGGCGACAGCAGTGGCTCGTTCGGAGGATGCGAAGCAGACAAACAAACAGATATCTCTTCAACTGAAACAGCAAACATAGATTTGAGATTAGACCAAGAAAGAATCCATGTGACTAAATCGACTGGAGAAGAAGACCGAATGTATCCTCCTACATTAGTGCCTGAGCCTGCTAAGGAAAAAGGACAGTGTGTTATACTGTAGTGGATCTATGGGCAACGATATATCAGACGTTTAAGGTTGCAATGTGTAACATTTGAACGTGCTTGAGCTTAACATAACCGGGACATATTTATAGACAACAATGATCAATAGTGATTTCTTTAATGTTATCAATCAAATAAATTCTGATATATTTGCTGATATATTATGCAATAAAAAAATGCTGGCCACCCGCGCCATACTCTTTGTTGACAACTCATGCCCCCATCAGCCAGCCGAGCTATGCCAGCTTGCACTAGTAAGAGTGGACCGAACACAGTGTTATTGAGTTTCTCCCGCTTACTCATTTGGAGGGGTTCAATCTTAGACATTACAACTTCAACTTGGTCTGTATATCTTGTTCATCATTAATTGAATAGAATCGTACATAATCTGTACAGCATATACTGTATAGCAATTTATTCTTCAACTATAGTTGCTGACACAAGGTAAATGTCCGATTTGTATGCAATTTAAAAAGAAGAGTGTTTATTCGGGAATATTTTTCAGAATTTTACTATTTTTACTTTAATGACATTATCATTATAATAAAGTATATATGTACAATATCTTGCATAACCATTGAGGCCATTTCAACAATATCCTTCAAAATAAAGTCCTGTATTTGGCATTGTAACATAAAGTCCATTATTGGGCATTGTAACATCAGGTCCTGTATTGGGCAGTGTAATATTTATCCTTTATTGGGCAGTGTAACATAAGGTCCTGTATTGGGCATTGTAACAATAAGTCCTGTATTGGTCATAGTAACATAAATTCCTGCATTGGGGATTGTAACAGCATTCAACAAATCGAAGTTTAAGCGATTCAGGGTTCTGCTTCAAGAATTAAAGAGAAGTTGAAGCGAGTAATGTGTGATCATAAGTATTAAAACCAGAAGCCTTTGACTGTCCTGCTGATGACATATGAACCCCAGTGTGACGCTGTAAACGTGATATTATCCAGTTTCCCAGTTATTAATAGACCGTGTTTCCTCCTTAGTCAGACACACTCTCTAACTAAACTGTGGTCTGAACAAAAACAAAAGCCTCAATATGAAGATCAAACACTGTTAAATTACAAATCTCTTATATTTCGCCTTCTCCAAACTATTTCATTTCAGTTCTTGAATTGAACAATCTCTAAAAAATCGTTCTGGCACTAGCAACTAAAGGCCAGTTAAATTGGGTGTTCTTGGGCTAAATATATGGCGAATAGACCGTCAGTAAAAGTAACCATTGTTAATGTTTTTAATGTTTTAAAATCAACCAACCCTCTGCCAAACTAATAGATGCCTTTCACGCTTCTCCACCACGACGGCAGGTGGCAGCACCGCGTTCATTGCAACTCACCCGCTACCCACTCTGACGGCGTAGAGGTAGGCGTTTCACGTCCTAGGCGCATGCGTGAGATTCAGGCGTTTGCAATGGAGGACTGTATTCCTTCTGAGGACCGTCGGTCTCCTGCCTTCTGTGATCATGAAAACCATTCCGACTTCTGTGAGGAAAGTTCGCCAGAGGACGCAGAAATGGACGTATTCGGTGGTCTTGCTGCCCTCCCTGTAGAGGTGTGTGAGAGACGCCCCACGTGTCTACGATGCGGGTATGTTATGATGAGGATTAGCTTCACCTGATGGATCATGTCTGGTTTCCCTTTCGTTTTCCCACATTGAGGAGGTTAATTTATGATAAGAAAGTTCAAACTCTATTGGAGACTTGCTGGTTGTGGGTCTACATCATCTCTATTCCTCCTTTCCCTCTTCTCCCTCTGCAGCCGCCCTCAGAAGGTCTGCCTCTGCCCCTTTCTGCCTGTGCATCCTCTGGAGGTGTCTACATGCTTGTATATAGTGCAGCATCCAGCAGAGGTATGTGGGTCAATGTTTAGGGAAATTTAAACAATCATTTGTTGACAATTGAGAATGATGCATCCAGTAAATAAAATGTAGACTCACTATATCCTATAGGTCTTCGGTACACCAGTGTTTTGATTATTTCCTTTGATTGTTCTCAACAGAACTCGCATCTTCTTCTGCTACATGTTAATGTTATTATCTGAACAAAAAATGCATGAACGGAAATACAACCAATTCAGTATTAATATAAACAATGAGCCTTCTCACTATATAGCTCCTACACTGTGATCATCTAGTTGTATTATTTTCAGGAGAGCAGAGTCCTGCGCACAGTGCCCCTCCTCGCTGCTTGCCTGCCTTCAGGGAAATGCAACGTCATAGTTGGCAGGAGATTCAGTGAAGAGAGGTAACGCAAACCAATCCAAAATATCATGTATCATGATTTGTTAACTGTTTAATAGCTTCACTTTTTACTGTAAACAGGATTTGTAGCGTGCCCTTGAAGTTCCTGAATGGCAGCAACAAACAATTGTATATAATTAATAATAATAAATACAAATAAAGAAAACTATACACAATTGTACCTACTGCATCGTTGACTCGCCTTTATTGTGTACCTCTCAGGTACCCTGACCTGGCAGCAGTGTGCCGAGACCCCAGGACCCTGATCATGTACCCGGGCCCTGGAGCCCAGAACCTGGAGGAACTGCTGCCGTCTGACCCAGAGGCAAGGAGCCTAGGCTACAATGTGATCTTAATAGACGGCACCTGGAGCCAGGCCAAGGATCTCTTCCTGAGGAACGACCTGCTCCACCTGCCCAAACAGGTTTGTACGATTCCTCACTGTAGGTGTCCTTGAGCCAGAAGCCTCACCTCCACCTGGGCCTTTTTGGATCATCTGTGGCTAAATAGTTCACTATAAACTGTACAGTACTTCACAACACACTTTAAATTGTTCACTATAAACTGTACATCACTACACACTTTCAACAGTTCAATATAAACGGTACATCACTGCCCACTTGAAATAGTTCAGTATAAAATGTGTAGTACAACACCACACAACCTATGGATGACTGATGCTTTCCGATGTGGTTTTGATCGGAGCAGGTCCAGCTCAGCAGCACTCTGTCCAGTCAGTATGTGATCCGCACTCAGCCCACCAACATCTGTCTTTCCACCCTGGAGTGTGCCGCCCTCACGCTGTCCACGCTGGAACGGAAAGAGAGCATCCGAGAGGTGAACGCGTCAATGCATTTCTATACATTTCTATTGTATATGTAGGACAAACATAGTTTAAAGATTTGTTTTCAGAAAATGACCTCAAATATACAGCTAAATCAGAGTACACTAATGCATACTAGAAGTTGCATACACCTGTCAGGTCCAAAATTTTACCCCAGAATGATGTATTTTTGATTGCAAAACGGGAAAAATCTACTGCCAAGCAATTCACCTGATTTAATCTATTAGTCATGTCTGGTGGCTGGGGTTAACTGTGGCCCCACCTTTTTTCTTCAACTCCATCCAGGTGCTGTTAAGGCCCCTGAACGCTCTCTGCACCTTCCAGCTCCAGCATGGCGCTCAGGTCCACCACAGCAAGGAGCATCTGCTGAGGAACGGGCTGTACGACAGGCCCATGCCCAAGAACAAACGCAAGATCAAGAGGATGGAGAAACTGGTGACTGACCAAAACATTTGACCAGTGGCTCCAGGCAGCGGTCTGGTTCTATCAGGGACTTTGGGGAGAAACTGAGTTTGGATTTGGCTATCAGACGCCAAACCAGTGGACACGCAATATAAATAAAAAACTGGTGACATTGGAGCTATCTACAAATTATACAACATAGCATTCATCAGGTTTGTGTTACATCGTTTGGACGGAAAGGCCTCTGATTGGAAGGTGCTGGACAATTTTATTGCAATGTGTTTCTACATTTGAAGTGCTCAGTTTTCAAGTCAACACGGTTTGTTCCCTATACTGTCTGATTGGGATAACTGCACTGTGTAAGAAAATGAAGACATTTATGGGTTTTATATATTCTTTAAAACATTTTGATGAACATTGCATCAAAACATACCTAAGTATAATCGTAAATACTTTGGTTCTGATGTTGCTCTTTGCTCTTCCTGGTATATTATTACGACAAACCGTTTGATATATAAAGTTATTTCCATATGGCAACAAGACAGCTCTGTACAGTTGAAGTGTGTCCGTATTCCTCGCCACTTTAATGTGTGTATTTTAACCTCAACCCAGGTCCCTTTTTAATAACGGTAAAACAAAATTTTAATGGACAAAAAGCATTCTTACACCTTTGTGTTTTGTTCTCTCTTCAAAACCTTTATTGGACTTGTTTCTGGATGTTATGTAATGGCAATAACTATTTTATACTAGTAAACAATAACGCGGCTGGTGTTTACTGGCTTTCAGTATAGACTGGCGGCTATAGAAGCGGCCTGGAATTAGTTTACAGCTGAGTCACATTAATTTATTTATCCACACAACCCTTTTATGCTTACCTCCAAGTTTTGGAAAAACCTTTCGTCCATAGTAAGTCAATCACACCCTCGTTCATTTCTAACTGCAGTGATGCACCTGTCACATAGAGAATAAAGCAAAACCACTCACTTATATTGTTTTGTGGTCAAATAGGTTGTGACACGATACTTGAGGGATTGTTTGTTATTTAGCTTGTGTGGAAGAGTCGGGATACGTCAATATTGAATACAGAAAGTCCTATAATGGTATACAATGTAATATCCATAGATCATATTATGTTGACTATACATGGATGTCAATGGGTATATATTGGTGTCTAGTTGACGCATCGCTGCAATAAAACATTGGGAGACACACTGCCCAGCAGGAGAACCAGTTGGAGGAATCCGCTACCCCCAAACCAGCACACGACAACAGACTATTCAAATTAATATTTTTCTCCTGTAATTTGCACAGTATTTCTGCACTAGAATCAACCGTGGCTGGCCCCACTGCCGCTGGAACACTTTACATTTACACTTTACTGTTGATGAAGATGATGGTAGATACTTTATAAATCCCCAAGGGAAAATTCAAGGAACCAAGCCTAAGAATTGTACTTTTGTGCACTTAAGATACAATAGGACTACAATAAGATGTAATAAAGGTGATTCTGATCCACTAGGTGCGTGCGCACCTATCTCCGGATCACAGGCTTGACGGTAGTGCGCATGCGCTAGCCGCTCCGCTCCCCGCCATCTTTACTGCATGCTTTGTTCATTCTGGAGCTAACAGGGTCGACTAAATCACATTTACACCCCGATATAACCCTCTGAAACCCGCAGCGCGTTGATCCACGACGGTCGTGGACTTGTACCCGGGGTTCAGTCGGTTTCGTGGTTTCCAGTGAGTGAGAGAAGATGGACGACGAGCAGCCCAAGACCTTGTGAGTGTGATTGTTAACATGGCTAGTACTAGGATGTGCCCTGGTACTGTTAACATTAACGTGGTTTGGGTTTGCAATGGACATATACAGTCCGTGAGAGCATCCGTACCAGGACAGATGGTCGCTGTGGTTGTTTGGATGAGAAGGTTGTGTTTGGCCTGATGTTGTGTAATGTTTGTAGTAGGAGTGACGCGGACGTAATGTTAATGTTAACGTGAGCGGAACGGGCTCCTCAGCCTATATGATGCACCGTGACTCCCCTGTGTAACCTAGATCGTCCACTCATCCATGTGTTGTGTGTTTGTGTCTCTGTCCAGGTATGTGGGGAACCTGTGCAGGGACGTGACGGAGGCCCTGATCGTGGAGGTCTTCGGACAGATCGGACCCTGCAAGAGCTGTAAAATGATAGCAGATGTAAGCCATCTACAGTTTGTTGTATCATCGAAAATAATTACTCATTTGGGTCCCGTCCTGCTGTTCTTACTCCATACTCCGCTTATGTGTTTGATCTATGTAGCCGGGCTGATCTAAAAAAAATAACACAGGGTTTGTTACGATATTTGGTGATGGGTGCCAGCAATGTTGGAGAATATAATTGAACTGGGTTGACATGAGTGGGATTCGTAGATTGGTTTTATTCTGTATCCACATCGACAAGATCGCCATTAGACTATTCATAGTTATAACCCTTATTTAGAATCTCAAAGGGAAGTCTATGCATGTTCTGGAGGTTGTAAACAACTGCACCGGTTATATTGGAGCTTGCTTATGCTCCGACCATCATTTTTATTTGCTTCAATACAACAGTAATGTAACTATTACAATTATGTCTGCCCATTTGGCACCAATTTCCCTAGTAGTAATTACTGGAAGACAGGATTCCTCCTTTGTGCTTTGTTCACTCACCGTTTCATTTCCCGACGTTTTCTTTCGGGGGGGACTATTTCTTGCCCCTCTGAAAGCCAAATTATACTTCTGTGTTTTAAAAGCTGCTGTAGGTATATCTTGGGTCTCTCTCCTCTAATCTGAGTGTATTCGGCTAAAACTGACATCTGGTGATCTTTATAATGTGAAGATTATGTCAAGACTAACAAGACTACTATAAAGTATCCTGAAAAGACAGAATGCAGTCCATCCGCCTTGATGTAAAGATTTGATGAGATGAACTGGCCTGCGGTGGTTGCCTCTGCTGAGCAGACAATGCCGATGCCCTGGGCACGGCTGTTTCACGTGGGAGACCAGGGCATGCATACAGTAGCCGCTCCATTTAGAGCGCTATGTATACCTACACTGGCTGTTCAATGCCAAAGTATTGTAATGGGTTGTTTGTATAATAGGGACCTCTGAAGAACTCTCAGACCAAATGTGACCATGGGCTATGCAAATAAACTGGACATGACGACCTGTTGAAAGTGCAAACATGAAATCCCCAACATCAAATTTCCCAAAAAATTCTTGCCTTTGCAGATGGCGGGGAATGACCCATACTGCTTTGTGGAGTTCTATGAGCATAAACACGCCATTGCCGCACTCACGGCCATGAACGGGCGGAAAATCATGGGGAAGGTAAGCGATTGTTTCTACTGGGTGAGTAGGGAGGGAGGGAGCAGTCAGGGAGTCGGAGAGGAAGACCACTACATAATCACCTGAGATATTCCAGCTGACAACACCTTCTCAAAGGAGAAATCCAATGTAAAATGGAGCTGGGATATGTGTAGTAGGATAACGAGTTGGAATGTTTGTTTGGGAGCAAAAAGCGCATATAGACGCATTCTTAAGTTGGCTGTTTTTAGCCGTCTCTACCAAAACGCTAATAAACTTGCCACGATAGGGGCATGTCTCATGGTAAAAAGTAAATCGCTATTTTAAACCACTTACTAAACTATTAGTAGCCCGACACTTCTTTGGTAGTATAATAAGGGTCTTAACCTATAAAACAAGGCTTTATTAAAAAGGACATTTTATACACACAATACCATCAGTAGGTCAACCGTCGACGCCATCTTGTTTTTAAGACTCGATAAGCAGATTGGTGAACACAGAGCTTGCGTGTTATTGACGGATGTCACAAGCTCTGTGTTCGTCAATCTACCTAGAATGCGTATATATGCACTTTTTTGCTCCCAAATGAACATTCCAACTCGTTCATAACAAACATATCATCATACAAAACATATCGCGCATCCATTTTTCACCGGATTTCTCCCTCAAAACACTAACGTGAAGCACCATCCGAACAAATATCAAATATCGCCTCCATGCAATTACGATAAATGATGGGATGGGTGATCACGAATTTCCCTGATTACATTCAAGTCACGGATTTGCCGTTCCATGGAAAATGGAAGTCGGTGGTTTTATACGCCAACGTATTTTTAAACGAGTCAATCTTGTACAGTAGCAGTTCCGTCTAGATAAAAAATAACCTTCATATTCTGGCTTGTTTTGTGGTGTCGAACTCATCGATGGGATTTAGTAAAATCATCCCATTTCTATAATTTGTAGCTCAGCCTGTGCACATTTTTAGCTTATTTCTTGCTTAAGTCACGAATGGAATATGTTTAACAAGTATTATTTTCAAAATTGTTCAAAGGACTTTCATATCCTTAACAAAACCCGTAATAGAATAAGCCAGGAGGGATGATCATTCATTAGGGTCAATTGGTATTTTTATTTTATTTATTACATTCATAAACCCTGCTTTACCTAGGCTAATACTTTCAGAAGATTAATATTGTTTTATGTATTGGAGACATAATGTAATTGTCCAATTAAGATATTGTTTGTTTTTGTAAACTGTTACAATGTAAACGGTTTAAATTTTGATAGCAGCGTTAGAGTGCATCAAATAATATTAGATCTCATATGGGAACCTTATTTTAGTAACATAATAAACATAAGAAAATGTACTATTTGGTTGTCTAAGAGATTATAACCTTGTAGTGACATTGACTTTAACTGCAGGCTCTCCTTTGATGTTAAGGAATATTAATTTGTATATTAATTTAGCATGCATGCTTTTTACTATTATTGTTGTGATTACATTACCTTTCATCTTTCTCTAAGGTTGAGTTTCTAAATTTTATTTTAATGTTACTCTTCCCGCCATTGTTATAGAAGTTATTTGGATATAGAATCCAAATAAGATCAACCTCAATTAAGACCCATTCAGTTGAAAATATTTTATCCTCAACAGGTATTGAAGGACCATTTGAGGAGTATTACAAGTTCGTAAATTTCACTTGTTTGTAAGTCCCTTGTTATTTGGACCTTACTTGCTAGAATTTCCTCAAGTTCTCACAGTGAGCCACACATCTTCATAGCTATGAGCCAAAGTTCATAATTTCCCTCTCTATATAAGATCCAGTTTTTTGTTTGAGTTAAAGTTCCAAACGGACAAGCCTAAATTAAAATGAATACATGAAATATGCAAATAAGAATAGGTGTATTACACAACAAATCTAACCCTAGGGTTTACATGCATACCACCTATCCTTTATAAATGAAGCTCTTTCATGTCAAATTGGTTTAGGAAAAGCCCCTCTCAGCAGACATGTGGAACACAGTCTCACTAGACGCCTCTCTCCCTCCTATGCACTCCTTCTATTCCTCTGCAGGAGGTCAAGGTGAACTGGGCGACCACCCCGAGTAACCAGAAGAAAGACACAAGCAGTGAGTGCAAAGGGATGGTTTTTGTCCAGGTCATACATGAATGTAGTAGTAGTAGTTTAACCAAACATATGGTACATTAGGAATAAATTAATATTTAAAAAAAAAGTGGTTAATCAAAGTACTTTCTAGCTCAGGATGCAATGTGTAAGGTTGAGCCCCTTCCAGTTAATAGGAGGGATACTTTCCGAGTCAACGACACTCCATATCCGAGTTCTGTCTAATCAACGGCAGGCTGGCAGGGAGGTGTGAGGGGAAGGGGCTTTGGGAGGGTCTATAGCAGGGATGGGCAACTGGCCCGCATCCTCACTCAGTCAGGCCCGCACGTAATTTTTATAAATAAAAAATAATAATAATCGAGTTACCGAAAACTTGGTTAAGATAGGAGAAAAGCAGAGTAACTGATCATAGAATTTAAAGTCAAACCCATGTGTCTAGTTAGCTTAGAAGCGATATCAGTCATGAAAGATTTCCACTTAATTCGCCACTACAACTACTCTGAAGTGAATATCATGCTTGTTGGGTTTGAGTTCATTGAGTTGTTCCACTTAATGTTGGGCTAATGTTTTTCAGTTTTGTGACATCATTGAATGATGATGTATGTGAGCCCTTTGCACTGATCAAAATACTAACCAATCATGTGGCTGTTTGAGCATGGAAAACATGAAATGAATGTATGTTGGTTCAATCAACATACCATACATAGGTTATGAATCTGGAGGATTTTGTAGGTAGTGGCCATCCCCAAAATGCACCAGGATACAGGAAATCATATCCAACAAATTAAAAAATGAGTAGCTTCTCTCAGTTTACGTCTAGTTGAAGTGCACAGTCACATGGCCCTCTGATGGTGATGATGAAGAATTGTGTCCCTCTTTATCATGAAAGTTGCCCATCCCTGGAGTAAGATTCTTGACAAAGAAAGGGGTACTGACCAGCATATTGTATTGGTAGACAATATCAGTTATAGAATTTTACTTTATTGAAAAGGTTATTAAAATCATTATCAGTCAGCGCCGACTACAGATATGTCTGGGTCATCAAACGCTTTGAGCAAGCTGAAATATTACTTTAATCTCTGCAATTTTTAAACCATCTACGTTGCAATCTGATCTAATTTCCCCCGTGTCTTAGATCACTTCCATGTGTTTGTTGGAGATCTAAGCCCTGAAATCACCACAGATGACATACGAGCAGCATTTGCTCCGTTTGGCAGAATATCGTGAGTATATGCAATATTGATCATCAAGAGATCGCCCTGACTTAAATTGGCTCGCTTTCCATTTTTCATGGATTGGCCAAAATAATTTTCCTATACTATTTTATAATAATATAAATTATATATATTTTTTTTAATGAAGCGATTCTGTTTTTGGGGAAATTTCTTTGTTAAAGTTGTTGATGTATTTTGTGCAAGACATGAAGTCCGCCTCTGATAATATGTCCCTCACCCGGCTCCTGTCAATCTCAATGTGTTATTTTTCTCCAAAACTGTCACGTTTATTGAACAGATATTTTCATGCTCTTTATACCTGTTTCTGTGTCTGTATTTGCGCAGTGATGCCAGAGTGGTCAAAGATATGAATACAGGCAACTCCAAAGGCTATGGCTTTGTCTCTTTCTTCAATAAATGGGTATGTGTCTAAGGATCCAATATATATATATACACTATTTTAAGTTTGGCATATTTTGCGGTGGATCTTGTTGCTTTCAGTGTTGTTGTCTAAAGTGCAACAAATACTTTGTGTATGATACTATCTCGATTGTAATGGATATTATATTTATTGCATAGGATACATTATAGGTTGTATAACCTTAACACAACACACTTGATGCTACTTTATCCAGTTGACTCCATTGGTTGTTGGCATGCTGCCTTTTCCATGATTGTGTGTTCAGGACGCGGAGAACGCCATACAGCAGATGGGAGGCCAGTGGCTCGGCGGGAGGCAGATCAGGACCAACTGGGCCACCAGGAAGCCTGCTGCTCCCAAGGCCAGCCACGAATGTGAGTTTGCGGATGTCTTCTATGTCTTTTTCAGGTTGATGGGTCCTATGATCCATAAGATATGAGACTATAAGAGAGCTTATTGCATTACAGACAATTTATTAATAACGATTGTTTCATCACATGAACATGGACGTGGATCTGAAATGGAGTTGAATCTTGAGCATAACATTTCATTGCTGTATAGAGTGTATAGACTGAGCATGGACCTCCAGAAACTCGGTGATGTGAATTAGGGATCGACCGATATATCGGTCGGCCGATATTATCGGCCGATATTCGCGTTTTTTACGTGTATCGGTATCGGCCGATACGCGGCTGATTTTCGCCGATTTTTTTTTTTTTTAATTTTTATTTTTACTTGTTCTACCTCACCTGTTTTTAATATTGGTTAAATATTGTTCATCTACTTGTTCTTACTTGTTCTACTTCACCTGTTTTTACTATTTATTATACATTGTTTTTTATATTGAAGTTCAATAAATGTTCATAAAAAATAAATAAAAAATCAGCTCAAGAAAATCGGTATCGGCGTATCGGCTAAGGCTGATGAAAAAAATATCGGTATCGTATCGGCCCTAAAAAATCGGTATCGGTCGATCCCTAATGTGAATGCATATGGCTCCTTCAGCTTTTTGACATGGCTGTGTTTTGTGCTTGATGTTGTTGAAACGCAGCCAACACCAAGCACCTCTCGTTCGAAGAGGTGGTGAACCAGTCCAGTCTGAGTAACTGCACCGTGTACTGTGGAGGGGTGACCACCGGCCTCACAGGTAGGAACCAAGCTCAGCAGCTCTCCACTCACTGTGAACCACGGCCTCCAGTGGCGTACTGCTTCTAACACCAGCACGCTCGCTGTTTTCAGAGGACACCATGAAACAGACCTTCGGGCCCTTTGGTCAGATCATGGAGATCCGGGTTTTCCCAGACAAAGGCTACTCCTTCGTACGGTAGGAAAACTTCAAATGGAAATGGATAGTTGGATTTCTTAGTTTTTGGGTATTTCTTTTTTTCAATGTTTAAACAGGCAAACTATATCAATAAACTCTACTATAATGACCGGTATTTAGATAAGGGAAGTTGGTTGTGCTTTTCTTTTGATTCATCATAAAGAATCGTTTTTTTTTACATTATCTTAGTAGTGCTTGTGATGTGGTGCAATTTACTTTGCATGCTATACAAACCGTCTTTTCTATTTTATGATCATTTGAAGTAGGATACCCCCAAATGTTCATAAAAGTGTGCCTTAACTGAAAGTTTAGTCCTTTTTCCACTGGGAGCACTCACACCGGCACCGCCGTCCAGCCGCACTTTAACCCCCAGCAGTGCTCCAAACCGGTCTCCATCACCAGGCATCATATTGAACACGGACCTTAAATTCTAGGGTGTCTTCTGACGCGCTGTTGGTATGATCTCCTAGGTTCAACTCCCACGAAGAGGCGGCCCACGCCATAGTGTCTGTGAACGGCACGTCCGTGGAGGGCTATGTGGTCAAGTGCTACTGGGGAAAGGAGACCCCCGACATGATGAGCAGCCCCATGCAGCAGGTGCAGTGTACCCCCCCACATCTTCCTCCATCGCTGAACCCCAACTCATTAGGCCGACTACGAGATGGGAGCGTTCAGACAAATACACATCCTTATCTATTGCTTGTCCCAAAATTATGTGGGCAGTGAGACAACAGTGTTTCCCCTAGGATGGAGTTGCAGCAGCGGAGGTGGAATGTTTTTTTTTTCTGCTCGCAATTTCTTTTGTGTGCTCGCAAAGCGCACCCTGCTGGGAGTTTCTATGTGTCTGCCGGCAACAGAGGGGTGTACATACAGTACATTTGTACACAGGAATGAGCAGGGGAAATATGGAGAGATTGAACGTATTACAAGTATAATCTTTTAAAACCATTATTTACATTTATTTAACAAAAAATATCAACAACCACCCTATACAGTAAAATCACATCACATGAATGCTACAACAATCGAAAAGGTCTGTGCCTCAGACCCATGCATCTTCCCACTCCCTCCCCTCTGCCCATCACAAAGGTTGTAGTAGGACCATAAAGAGGTCATGCCTCTATGGAACAAGCTTTGGGGCTCTAGAGTCAATAATGGCGACACTACTGAAATTATTGCTAAAAAAAAATGAAATTGATATTTTTGATACAAAGAAATTCCTTAAAAATAAGTAGAGATACTTTTTTTGAAACTTAAGGTTGCAGTAAGACCATAAAGAGCACATGCCTATTTGGAAAAAGTTGAGGAGATCTAGAGTCAATAATGGCAGCGCTATTGAAATTGTTGCTAAATAAAAAATCCTAAAAAATAAGAAGAGATATATTTTTCAAAACTAAAGGTTGTAGTAGGACCATAGAGAGGCCATACCTCTATGGACGAGTTTTGGGGCTCTTGAGTCAATGATGGTGACGGAAATTTTACCATTGTGGTCGTTTTCAGTTTTGCACTTTGCAGACGGTCCCTAAGCTCAGGCTGAAAGCCGACAGCTCATAGAAGCCAATGCAATTCACCATTCGCTAAAGACGGCTCGTTTGTATGAAAACAATGTTACTCTGGGTTACTACACTCAATTGTGTCGCAACGATGTTTCACTGATGATCTATTGAACCGCAAACTCTGAATCTGCCAATTCATTTCCAACTTTCCGGAAGTTCCCCTCCTTTATGCTTTACTCACAGCGTGAATTGACCTGGATGTGAAGCGTCCGTAGCGCAAAATAGCATTTGTTTCTAAAGAGAAGACGTAGCTCTCCTCTCTGTTGATATGCAATACTCAGGTGTGTGAATTGACCTTGTTATGAAGCGTCCATAGCGCAAAATAATATAACATTCGTTTTTTAAAGAGATAAGAAGGAGCTCTCCTCTCCGTTTACATGGTTTAATCCGAAGTGTGTGAATTTAGCTGGATATGAAGCGCATATCCAGCGTCCGTAGCGCACGGAATGTTCTATTATTTAGGGTAGCGCAAAATAATATAACATTCGTAATTTAAAGAGATAAGCTGAAGCTCTCCTCGCCTCTTGTCAAAAAAAAGAAATTCAGCAGCGGTGTTCATATTTCAGGTGCATATAGGGGTAACACTGGACAAGAGATAATTATTTGTGCATGCGGGCTCTGTACTAAGCCCATTATGCTCGCGTATATACGGCTAAAAATAGAACTGGCACGGAATGAAAATCCAATTTGATGTGTCTTTATGTTTGAGACTGAGCTCCTCGCAGTTAATGGGCGGTGTTCAGACTCGTAACCAACGTGATGACAAATCGTATCCACTCTGACAGGCTGTGTGTCTTGTAAACAAAGAGCAGTACAAGTGGGCCAGCATTTAGTGTTCCTGGATGATATCAGTTGGAGGATGCTAATAACATTGAAATCACTAATGAATTTTGACATTTTAGAGCACCGTGTTCCTTCAGAGGAGTGGGACCGGTCTTCGGGCCCCTGTGTGATTGGCCCTTGTGTGATTGTCCACTGTGTTCCCTCAGAAGAACAAGGTGGGCTTCCCGGTGCAGCAGTACGGCGGGGTTGGGGGCCAGTGGGGCCAGTGGTACGGCAACACCCAGCAGGTGGGCCAGCAGGTGGGCCAGTACGTTGCCAGCGGCTGGCAGATGCCCTCCTACGGGGTCTACGGACAGCCCTGGAACCAGCAGGGCTACAGGTGAGCTGTGCTGCTTCCTGATGGTTCTGTTACATTTACATTGAGGGTATTTAGCAGACGCTTTTATTCAAAGCAACTTACCATATATACATTTGTCAGAAAAAAGATAAGCAATATATCGCTGTTGGAACAGTAATGATGTTCATAGAATCAAGTGCCAAACAATTACAATTACTAGGTTAACCTGTTTTATCCCTGTATAAAACAACAATGGCTAGGATAAGATGCTAAGTACTATTTTTAATTCAAAGGAAATGCAACATACAATAAGTGCATCCATGTTTTCTGTTGACTCCTCTTCATGACTTTGGCTCCCTGGCTGCTGCTGTGATGAGACTTAATTAGGGAGATGGGGGATTAGGAGGCTACAGTAGTAGCACATCAATTTAAAACAAGAACTGCAAAACCAACGCTTTTTCATTTGATGTATTAATTTAATCCTAATCACAATAATAATGATGATGATAAAAAAAAGATTAACTATTTGTTTTTATGAATGGGTTAGGCAATATTGTAAAGCTCTTTGAGTGGCCACTGGTCAGTGTAGTGCTATATAAATGCAGTCCATTTACAATATAAATAATGGTCTATAACCTTGTCTTCGTGGTCTTCCTGTGTGTGTGTGTGTGTGTGTGTGTGTGTGTGTGTGTGTGTGTGTGTGTTGCTCCACAGCGGTCTGCACGCAGGCGCTGGCTGGACTGGCGTGGGCGCCGTGAGTGAAGCCGGCATGGGCGAACCGGGACAAGGAATGAACGGAGCGGTTTTAGCCAATCAGACGGGCATGAGCACGGCCGGCTACCACCCACACTGATGGGCGGCCCAGAGAGCGTGGCCGCCATCACCTGGATGCTACCTGAAGATGCAATACTGAGGACAAAGAGGGGCGGGGTTGTACGTGTGCTCCATCATTACAGCACACGTGATTATTAATCTATAATGGGGAGGGGGGGGAAGGGGCGTAGGCCAGCTCATACACTTACACAAGTCTGTACATTTTAGGTGGATGAAAGGTGTGTGTGTGTGTGTGTGTGTGTGTGTGTGTGTGTGTGTGTGTGTGTGTGTGTGTGTGTGTGTGTGTGTGTGTGTGTGTGTGTGTGTGTGTGTGTGTGTGTGTGTGTTGAAATTCTATTAACAAGAAAAATGCCCGCTCATGTTGGACCCAAGAAAGGTCTACAGCGTTTTTATTTTGTTACTGATAAAGATATTAGGAGTTACTTCTGTTTGTCAGGTTGGATTTCACATATTAGGTTCGACAATTTCGTGTTTTGTCAAATTTAAGAATAAATATAAGCAATGCTACAATGGAATGACATGGAACAAGATATTTTTGTTCAGGAAAGATGGATGAAATGAAAGTCCTATTTTTCTTATTCGATTTTCAAATGACTTGCAGGGACTTCTGCCGTGGTTCTTACGTTAAAAGGCAGACAAAACGTTGCACAAATTATATGACTCTTGCTTACTTTTACAGGACAATTAGCTGTTGCAAATTCAGGATCTACTCTAATCCTTTTGCATTCCTTTCACCTTTCTCTAAATATCGCTGTTATTTAACACAAACGTGACTCAGTCTTTCGGTTCTACTGAAGCTGGATCGACATTTTGACAAATGTTTCAAGAAAGCTTGCCTACTCTTTGACGAAAGGGTTGATGTTAATGCAGTTTGTGTTTAATGTGAGATTGTATAAATGTCACCAGGAGATGTTTTGTCCACATTTGTTGTACATTTAGGGCAGGGGGCAGGGTGGCATTAGATACAGTGCCAAGTGTCCCCAATTGAAAATTACATTGCTTTGGTTATTTTATGTATTGAAGTGCACTTTCATGACCCGTATTAATGAAAAGGATTACATTTTGTGTGCATTGAGCCCCCATTTTGTTTTAGATGTAATTTGAAGATCGATTTATTTTCTTTTTTTATATATAATCATCAAAAAACAATGCAGTGCCTGAGAATTATTTCAGATTTCTTCCTTTGACAACAGAAACCATATCAGTACCACATAGGTTCTGCTTTGTTCCATTAAAATATCGATGCTTAAGACATGAAAGTTCATCTCATTATTTAACAGTGCAGGACCACTAGTACTACAAACATTAATGATTCTATTTGTGACCTAATTTTGTTTATTATATATATATATATATATATATATATATATATATATATATATATTCAACCACATCCTGTGTATATGTAATATATAATACTTTCCGGACGGACGGATTAAACGAGTTTCAATCAACATTATATTATATTATAAGATGAACATTATTCTATTGAATATCTGCGACGACGTGAATTAAAGAGCAGTAATATAAGACCGCCCCTCGGTCACGTGATCATCTCGCTAGCCAATCACCATCGTCGTTACAGGCGCAGTGCAGCCGTGGGAATGTAAGGAGGAATGGCGCCGGTCGAGAGCCGATCACTGAATTGGACCATACAGGAGCTCCCCGCATCTGGTTGAATCTCCAATGATGATGATCCAACCTGCCCCCTGACAAGGACGACGTAGAAAGTTTTATCCGATATATTTACTACGAACACAGCAATCACTTGCACCGTAATGCAACATATGAAAGTACAGGTAACAGTTCACAGTTATAATAGTTTGCTTCTATTCAACATTCTGCAATGACCCATATGTAACTGCATCTTAACCCTAGAAACCTTTGCATTCTCTAGTTTTTGAGTTTCGTTAACAGACCCTCCTATGTTACTAAAGGATCAGGAGGTACAAATGGATCCGGAACTGAAAGTCACCTCCTCGCCCGCCAGAGTACATCCCTCCTCCGCCTCCCAGCCCATCGAGCCCAGCCCAGCGGCCCGACCCAGGGACGGCAGGAAGGGCGGCCACAGCACCCCCTCCACCCCGGCCTTCCTCTCAAACCTGGGAAAGGCCACACTCCGGGGAATTCGCAAATGCCCCCAATGCGGCGTCTATAACGGCACCCGTGGGCTCAGCTGCAAGAACAAGGCGTGCGGGGTTACCCTGAGGGATGGATCCACAGGTGAGAGGAGCGGACACAAGAAGATAGTGCTGGAGGTGGTGAAGGTGGTCCTGGATGCCGGAGAGCGGGACACTGTTTCGGGAGAGGAAACCGAGGAGGAGGCTGGAGGAGGGGTACAGGTGTTCTCTGTGTGTCAAAAGGGGCGGAGTTCAGCGCCTGTGCAGCTGGGCTTCGTTGAGCTGGTCCCCACCGACACCGCCATAGCCACCAGCGAGGGTGCCACCCTACTCACCAGGATCAACCTCGGCCGCTGCTTCCTGCCCTCCTGCCGGCAGCAAGCTCAGAGGTCAAACGCTATCCCGTCGGGGCAGTTGATGGGCGACGACGGGTCTTCGGGGGGGCCGGATTCCTCGGACAATAACAACGTGTGCGTCCACGTCAAGCAGGCCATGGAGTGCCAGAGCCTGGCCAGCCCCCTGTCCCTGAAGAGCACCGTGCTGGAGGGGCTGCCGGTGCCCATTGAGGTGCGGGACGAGCTCTGGAGGCTGGCCACCGAGACCCCGGGGCCGCTGGTGCAGCGAGTGTCGGCCGACAGACTGGTGGTGAAGTGCCACTCGGACCCCAACCACCCGCTGGGCCTGCTGCACCTGACGATCGGCTCCAGCACGGCGGGGAGGAGCAGAGACGGACATGTGCCGCAGCAGGAGGAGGCTTTTCACTGTAGCTGTCAGGTCAGCGCCAGGAAAGGCAAGGGGGCATCCTCTCAGGCCCAGCTGGGCTCGGCAGGGGGTCCGGAGCCCTGTCTCCACTTCTACGCCTGTGTGTGCGCCCTCGCCAGTGACGAACAGCTGGCCTCCGATTATCATGCGTTCATCAATTACACCCCAAAAGGTACCCACACCCCGGTCAGTCTGGCCGCGCCTTATTGTTCCTCTCAAATGAATTGATTTGATGTGTGTGTGTGTGTGTGTGTGTGTGTGTGTGTGTGTGTGTGTGTGTGTGTGTGTGTGTGTGTGTGTGTGTGTGTGTGTGTGTGTGTGTGTGTGTGTGTGTGTGTGTTCAGTTTTAGGTGAGTCAAGGAGATTGACCAGCAGAAGTCATTGTGCGGCAGGGAAACTGTCACTGCAACAACACGAGCCAATCAGCTCTCTCCATAAACGGAAGAGACTCCGCCCGGATGACCCTCTCGGTTAGAGCAGACCCTTCTCCATCCTGAACCTCGTATCAGTGGTTCTATGCTGCCACTGACTTAATATCTCTGTACCGTTACTCTCCCGTCTGATTCCCTGTTTCCCCTCTGTCCCTTATCTCGTCTGTATCTCTAACCTTTTCCTTTTCAACTGCTCGTGGACCGTACTCTTCTTCTGCTAGCCCTCTCGGCGGTCCCTCCTGCGGGGGCTGGGAGTGCGGGGCCCGCCCCCGTCTCCCAGAGGAAACCTGTTCAGAGGAAAATACAGTGCGCCAGTGGCCACAAAAGCACAGGTGCGCCCCCTCTCTGCGCCCCACTCCCTCCCCTTCCCCTGCTCTGTCGCTGTCTTAACACCTTCACACGTCTCCCCCTGTTTTACCTCAGGGTGTGAGGTTGATTCGCCACAGATATGTCTATTTGTGACCTCTGACGGCTGTATCTGCTGCATCCTACCACTGCACCCGTCAGAGGACTTGGAGGATGTGTCCATCATGGAACTCCCTCTTGTGATGCCGCAGATGGATCGATTTAGAAATGGCTTGTAATGGCAGACCTACCCTCCACCTTGGGGTAAAATAGGGCCTGTTAACTTCAATCTTGTCTGTACCTTTTCAACTCTGTATCATGCATCAAGTTTAGGGTCCATGGGTGAGTGCATTCTGTCGCACTATTGATGTGTGTGTGTGTGTACGTGTGTGTGTGTGTGTGTATGTGTGTGTGTGTGTGTGTGTGTGTGTGTGTGCGTGTGCGTGTGTCCAGGCAGTTCCCAGGTGGTGGATGAGAACACCGTTGCGATGGGCTTCCATCAGTGGCTTGCCGGCGTGACTGAGAGGATCCACCAGACCATGCACTACCAGTCTGATGGTGAGCTCTACTCACTACATAACTCATGCACCACCAGTCTGATGGTGAGCTCTACTCACTACATAACTCATGCACTACCAGTCTGATGGTGAGCTCTACTCACTACATAACTCATGCACTACCAGTCTGATGGTGAGCTCTACTCACTACATAACTCATGCACTACCAGTCTGATGGTGAGCTCTACTCACTACATAACTCATGCACTACCAGTCTGATGGTGAGCTCACTTCATAACTCATGCACTACCAGTCTGATGGTGAGCTGAATGCCCACCTCACTAAGGTTGCAACACTAAGCCCATTCTGCTCACAGATTAAAACCATAAACCATCATCTTTAATCAAAGAAAACACTCGTGTTATTAGCCGTGCAAGATGGCGTCGTATCTTTCAGCCATTAGGCCTGAACACACCACCATCAACGGCCAGAAAACATTTTTCTAAAATGATATCCACGGAATACTGAAGTTCCTGCCCTCCACCTCATGTTGGTCGTCAACGGCCAACAACCTATAGGAGCCCTTGTTTCACGAGAGAGCGGCAAGACAGGGCATTAGCTCTAACTCTAAAGCCCCCATGTGGTTCCCCCCCCCCCCCCCCCCAGGGAGGCCGGAGCCCCTGGTCTACCACATCCCCCAGGAGTTCTTCCAGGCCCTGCAGCACCGCCTCTCCTTTTGCTCCAAGAAGAGGAGGCTGCCCAACACAACCACAGGTGGGGCCGCCGCCACGGCAACCCAATCACAGACAAGCACAGGACGACTGCATGAAGTCGTGATTAGGCAGCGAGCCACTTGTATTTTAAGTACACTTGCATTCCCCCATTGTGTTTGAACGTGTTGGGGCCCAGTGGGAGGAAGGCAACAATCGTTCAAATGATACCTGATGATCCTGCTGAATCCTTCAAGGTGCTGGCGGTAAGGTTTGAGAGTGGTAGAGAGAGAGCGCAGAAGGGAGCAGGCTTTCTAAAGAAAACACAAAAAAGACGTCCCCTCCCTCTCTGCTCCCTGCCTGGGTTTCCCCACCCTTGAGCAGTGTGATTGACAGGCAAGATGTATTCCCAGAACCAATCAGATTAGAGATGCCCTGCTTGGCCAGAAATGTTCCTGGAGTGGTCTAAAATATAAGTGGTCTCGTTAGAGGCAGGTGCAGTCGACCAGGTAAGATTCTCTCCCAGCTCATTTCACCCACCAAGAACTGAAGGATGGCTGTGGCATCTCTTAACTCATTAGAGCTTTCGAAATTGCCTACTGAAACCTTTTGGTGGTATGACTGAAGGTCTTGAGAGCATTGTCATTCTTTTTGGATATGAATCTATGCTCTGTTTCCTAGCCGTTGTGAGGACTGAGCTGCCCCTGGGCTCCTACTCCAAGTACTCGTGGCACATCACCAGCCTCCTGCAGGTCAAACAGATCTTCGACACCCCAGAGGTAAACAGTCGTACTTTCTCTACAGGGGTTTTAATAAATCAATACAGATATGTCAAACCTCTATTTATTACCATTAACACTGGAAGATTGTCCATTATAAACTTTTATAATCAATGTATTTAAATTGACATTTATCACAAAGATTATTTTACACTGTATTGTTGAGTTACAAGCCCTACAGTCATAATATGGGATTGAGATGTTATCAACTGGAAAAGCTACAGTGCTGAACAGAATTTCCTATTTTGAGTTAAATCCTATAAACCTCAAATGGACACATTTTGCATCAAATGATTAAATCAGAACATTATGATACATCACTATGATGTATCGCTCCATCTTGGTTACAAACATTGGGTCGCTACTGTCTGTTTGTCTTTGGACCAGCTGCCTCTGGAGCTGACCCAGAGCTTTGTGAGGAACATCGACGGCTCCTACTCTCCGTTCCGATGCCCCGACCCGCCCTGTGAATCGGAGGCGGTTGCCATGGGTTACCGGACGGACAAACCCCAGGTCATACGGCCGCTGGAACTGCGCACCTTCCTCAAAGTTGGTGAGAACCGCCCACACCTCTGATCTGTCTGCCCTTTACATGGCTTATGAAAATCTGTTACGTTATGTCTGTTATGTCGATATTTCATTAGATCGATCGTTAACGACTTACTTAATTCACTATGAGGTGGTGTGGGTAGGATTTAGTTGCATCTAGCAGGGAGGGTGCACATTTACCAACTGTGTATTTATTCAAAGGGATCATTCTCAATTTACGGACGCACAACAATTCTAATTTCAGACGATTCTACACAATTTAAACTCACTTAGTATATCACTTATTATACTCCATTAAACTCCATTTCGGCCAAATCCGTTCCACTGAAAGACTAAATTCTAAACACTGCATTTTAATAAAAAAGGAAGGGCAACCTTGATGTGGATGAGGGAGATTAGGTCTTGAGACAGAATATGAATGACTAATATTTAACCAGCTGTTGTCACGGTGATGAAGAGCGCCCTGTGGTCAGAGGAGCATCATGGAGGACAACTGAGCTGCTGCTGCTGTAAGGAGTGTTCATGTCCCCTCCACCAGGAACCTGGGCGGAGGACCCGAAGGAGGCCACGCCGTTCCTCATCGAGTGGACCCCCGACCTCCTGCCGCTGTCCCGCCTGGGGGAGCTGAGGATCGGCTTTGAGTTCGGTCACCAGCAGAGCGGCCAATCAGAACACGGGATGTGTGAGGGGGCGGGGACTGCAAGGGCGGTCGGGACCGCTCGTAACAAGCTGTCGGCGGAACACGCTGGTGCACACACTCTGGAGATCCTGCAGGTCGTTGCGTAGAACCGAGGGAACATCAAAGTAGACTGTGTTCCTCCTCAGATACAGTGGTTGTTGTCAGGTGGTGAAGATCTATAATCAATTGTGTGGTGTAACTTGTGACTGTGATTGTCCAATCATTGACTTGATTTGATTTAGTCAAATCATGAATTGACTCATGGATAAACAACAGCTTTTTTTTATTGCATCGTCCAAATGTCTTTACATGAGCATTTTGAAACGTTTCTGTTTTCCTTAAGAAACAACTTTCAGAGGTGAATTGATCCGTTTCCTTTTCACAGCTATCGAGCCAAATATTTACGGTCTGAAGTCCACCACCAGGTGGCGCCATAACCTCAAATTTGGTTTAAAACGTGCTGTGGAGAACAGTAAAGCAATTTCGTAGAATATGAATCTACAATATAATCTAAAATAGGCTGTAAGAAAATATATATCCAGATAATGTTAAGATAATACATTATGTACACCAACGCTTTGTGGAGGTCCTGGTTTTCATAGAACTCATTTTATTCCTGTGGTTTAAAATCGGAGTTTACTTAATCAAAACTTAACACACACCACAACAACATTGTAACTGTAAGTGCATCAAACAATGAAAAAAATAAGTTATACCTAATGCCGTTAAATTAAAGTAGTTTTTTTAGTTTCTTTCTCACTGTAACCAAGCCACCATTCCAACATTGTAGTTCTCAAGTTTCAAATTTGTTGAGAAGGAGGGAGAAAGAGAGAGACAGGGATTTTTAACAAACAAGGATATTTGTAATAGTCGTGTGTTAAGCACAGGTCACCAAAGCGTCCCGTCTCCCTTAATAACAGAAGGAGTCATGGCTGGAGGCTACCTCCTTGTCCTTCTTTGCTCAGTAGTAAAGGTCACCCACAGGTCCTCTCCTGTCCCATGTTACAGCAGAACCTCAAGGCAAGTTGACTTCTCTCACCAGTGTTCCTCTGAGGTGGGACAGCCCACATGAGCTGTATACCAGTCTGGTTGTAAAACTGCTGGGATTGGAGGAGCAAAGAAGGAGTTATACATAATTATGTATAATTATGTTCATTTTAGAATGAAATTCTTAGTCAAATGTGATTATTTTCAGTTTAAAAGACGCATTTATCCAAAGAGATTGACCCTTAATTCAGACAGGTGACAGTCCAGTAACCATGGGTCAGACCTTTTGCTCAAGGGTATAAGCCTTTGTCTATCAGGGATGAACCCAACAGCCTTCTTGTTGGCAGTCCAACGCCCTCCCCACTTTACTGTCTTACCCTGAAGATGAAGTAAAACGGGGAAAATACATTTGGCTCCGCCACAGTTTGTAGTGGTCTTTGTTCTCAGTAGGGTCCAGCGGGCGGCCCTGAAGGACTATGGTAACGGGCCCCCGAATGCGGGGCCACAGTTCATCTAAGGGCCTCTTGGCTCCTGCCAAACCAAGGGATATTAGAGGACATTTAAATCATCACTGTACTAAACACGGCATTTCCTGTTCTGAAAAAAATATGAAAATGGTTCCGTGCCTGCCTGCCCGCCTGTAATCTGAAATCTTAAATGATACTTGTACAGCCAACGAAACACACACACACAGTAACACACACACACACACACACACACACACACACACACACACACACACACACACACACACACACACACACACACACACACACAAACACTGTAATGTAATCCCCCTGTTGAGCCTGAAAGCAATGGGGGATGAAGCTGATGAACCTGGCAACCCTGCCGTTGTGTAACTGCCAAATTTCCTTGCGTTCTGATAGTAGATGTCAACATGGAGCTGTGAGCTTCCAACATAACAAACGGTCACACGGCAAACAACTGATCCCCGACGACACTAGGAGGACAAAGACATCTACTACCATGAGAGCAATCTTTATGAAAAAATAGGAAGACAGAAGAAAGTACTTTAGGAAAAAAACCTGCCAGAGTGATCCTACTGAACCTATGTAGGAGGAGGGAAGAGAGAACGGGTCTGACATCACGTCTGAGACATACAGCAGCAAACACAACACCACTTACTGCTCTGACCCCTGACCGCGCCTGTAGTTCCTGCAGTCAGCCAATAGAATCCACCGTCAGCCTCAGCCAGCTCTCTCCCATCGTTTCACCTTGACAAGAGGAATGAAGCGGTCCAAACGATAACGTTTGTAGAGAGAATTGAATAGAATGAGGCTTCACCTCAGCGTGCTTCCCATGTACAGCAGCCCTGCCTGTCAGCAGCGACTTCAGGACTCCTCAACCCTTTGTAGTTTAATAAAATATCCAGGCGTCAGGACATGGAACTTCCTGCATGGCATCTCGGGACAGAATTTATTGGGCCTTTTATTTTGTTTGATGTCAAAGCTGCTTGCTTCTATATTGTAGCACGTGGAAATCACCATACTTATTACACTGTAAACACATTACACGTTTCACTACACACACACATGCACAGATACACACACAGACAAAGTCGTTTATCTCCTCGTCCGCTATCTCTCGTTTTCCCCTCTTCATCTCTATCTGTCTGTATCTTCCCTGTGATTGGTGGGCTGAGTGGACTCATCAGATGATCCATCACGGGCTGAGCCATAGCCTGAGGAAACACGGGGGGCAATTATGGTCATAAATAATAATGGTTGGAGGGGGGGGGGGGAGCATCTGGCCCCATGACTGCTACCCCCCCCCCCCCCCCCCCATACCGTATTTTCACAGCTCATTTAAAACTGAGTCTGTGTGTGAGTGCACGTGTGTTTGCGTGTGTAAGAATGTATTTATTTGTGTGTGTTCATGTGTGTGTATGTTCGTGTGTGTAGTCATCAGCTTCGTAGACCCCCCCCCCCGCAGAATGTTGTATGCCTGGCGCGGTGGATCACATTAAGATGGCGGCTAGCGATTAATCAGACCAAAACACATGACACGTCTCTCTGCCTCTCTCCGTCACAGCTTTATGGGGCTTCAAGGGTGAGGAGGAGAGGTAGTGTGTGGCAGACGAGACAAAGAAGGCTTCTTCTCTCTCTCCAAGGCCCACTGACCCGACTGCAGACACGGGAAAAGTCTGTTCCCTCAGTGTGTGTGTGCGTGTGTGTGTTTTGTGTTTGTGGGTGTGTGTCCAGGGATACACAGATACCATTCAGACATCAGCCATCAGCAACAATTTACCGTTGATTTTCATCAGCTTTTTTTGCTGTGGTCCGATAAATTATTACCCTGCACCCTCACACACACACACACGCGCACACACACACAGACACACACACACACACACACACCTACACACACACACACACCTACAGACAAACACACACACACACAGACACACACACTATCCTACCCTATGAGCACATACAACACAGCTTGTCAAACAGCTTGTCTCGGTCCCGTAGAACCCCCTCCTCCACCCGTGGTGTAAACCTGCGGAGCGGGGGGTCCGCCTCCCCGACCCCCTGCAGTGCTGTCCAGTCCTGTGGATCCACCTCGGGGTCAGCCCAGGTGCGCGGGCTGACTGAATGGGGACGGGGTCATGGGCGGGAGAAGCCCACCCCCTCTGACGACAACAAGCCTCCATACGACGAAACACAGCCCCCCCGCACCTCTCTGCACACCTCCATAGTGTCTCCATGCTTCATTCGTCTGCAAGCTAAGGAATTTGGAGAAACCTGCCAGTGTAAGCTAGATTTTGAAAGTGTCCAGCTGAAGAAGTGCCACTCCTCCCTCCAGAGCCATTCCCCCAAAACACGTGACTAGCTCGGTAGCTTTAGCAGTAGGTCAGCCTTGTGATAACTCGGGTCATGTGCAATAAGGGCACGGGCCGGTAGCCAGGTTGGGAGGTAGACAGACAGGTCGGTAATGCAATTCGAACGATACCGCACTAATATGACATAAAAGGCTTCTCAAAAACAGTGCCTACCCTAGCCTTTGAACGGTTTGGATTGTTATGCATGCGTAGTGTCTGTCCGTTACGCCACCCGTTGCACCCCTCACCATTCCTGGAATGAGGGGTCCTTCTCTGTCCTGCTCAGAGTGTGCTCCTTGATCATTATTTCCTTGCCCTTTGGGGGGAGGGTTTACTGTCATACACTGTGGTCTTTGAGGACCGGAGCTGGGATTAAGGCGACACAAATAAAATACAATGTCGTGGAGGTGTGTGTGTGTGTGTGTGAGGAGGAGAACAAAGGCCGTAGCAGTAGTGGGAGGATGAGTGTGTCTGTCCTGGCCTAGGGGGGAGGTGAGGGGAGGGCTTATTGTTAATGGTGTGTGAGGTGTATTACCTTACCCCCTCCAGACTGAACTCATTAAATAAACATTGCTGTGTCACATCGCTCAGCCCCCACATACACACACACACACACACACACACACGCACACGCACACGCACACACACACACACACACACACACACACACACACACACACACACACACACACACAGCAGGCCTATCTGTGAGTGTTTGTCTGTGTGGGGGGGGGGACTTACAGACACTGAACTAGAGGAAGTCGGGTGGATAATGGATAGACTTTAGGTTTCTGACGGACAACTGTTGAATTGTCTACAAGTGACTGGGATTGGACTGGTTGAAGAGGTAAACAGGTGTCTCATTGGTCGACGTCAGGGCAGAACCCCGACCGAGTGATAGAGAAGAAGGGAGGTGTCTGTTGATAACCATAAACGATGGAGTGGGAGAACTACGCTGAAGACTTTCTCCAGAACCCAGCTGTCACACGGTCCTCCTGAACGCCCTCTATTATCACTCCATCACCGCCCCGCCCTCAATCTGCCCTCTATGGTATGTGTTTCCCACCCTCTCCTCCTCTTCCCCCTTCTCCTCTTCCTTCCCCTCCTCCCTCTTCTCTTGCCAATTCTCCACCTCCCCACTTCTCCTCCTCCACCCCTCTTCTCCTCCCCCTTCTACTCCCCCTTCTTCTCCTCCCCCCACCCCCACTATCTCTCCTGCTTCCTCTACTCACCGTGACCCCCCTGTCAGATTCTAGCCAGTTTGACCTTGTTTGAACGATGCAGGATCGCCCCCTTTCTCTCCCTTTTATCACTTCCCCTCCTTCCTTTCCCTCCCCTCTGCCTCTACCCCTCCCCAACCCCCTGCCTCCCTCCCTCCCTCCCCTCCCCCCGGCCTCCCTTCCTCACCTCTCCCTCGCTGCCTACCTTCATCACCTCACCTCTCCCTCCCTCCTCTCCCCCCTGCCTCCCCCTGCCTCCCCCTGCCTCCCTCCCTCCCTTCCCTCCCCCTACCTCACCTCTCCCTCCCCTCCCCCCTACCTCCATCCCTCCCCTTCCCCCTCCCTCCCTTCCCCTACCTCACCTCTCCCGCCCTCCCCTCCCCCCTGCCTCCATCCCTCCCCTTCCCCCTCCCTCCCTCCCTTCCCTCCCCCTACCTCACCTCTCCCGCCCTCCCCTCCCCTCTCTCCTCCCCCCCTCCCTCCCTCCCTCCCCCTCTCCTTCCCTCCCCCTCTCCTTCCCTCCCCCCTCCCTCTCCTCCCCCTCCTCATGTCCTTTGCCCTGACTAATCTGTGCCATCATCCCCTCCTCATTCATCACGGAACTCTCATTGTTTTGGCATATAGTTAATTCTCCCCTCGTGATTTATCAAATTCTTATTACCGCCCGCTGAAAGACTCATTCATTGTGCTGATGTATGGTAATGATGGTCCCGGCGCGGCCCGCTGAATCCCAACCAAACCATTATTTCTTTGCTCTGTCTTTCTTATTCTTCCTTCCTCCCCCGCCTCGCTCTTCCTGCTCCGCTCTGTGCTTCCTATTTGCTTATCCTAATTCTTTGTCTATTTTAATGTATGAGGTTTCTCTCCTGTGTTATTCCGTTGAGACGTACCTATTCGGAGCGCCCCGTTCTCCGGTCTCAACGCTGCAGTCTGAACCAGCTTGTTTCCATTTCAATGATTCTTTTAATATTATTATTATTATTATTATTATAATTATTATTGTAGCCATCTGCAATGATTCTCTCAAAGCACCTGGAAGTCTACTTCCAAATGTATGTGTGTGTGTGTGTGTTGATGATGCTTTACTGTGTGTAAAGCATCAACAATCAAGTTAATGATGTCATAGTCAAAATATTTATATATACTTCAACTTAATATTCATTTGTTTTCATTGGAATATTATAAATATTATTATTATATATCATTTTTTTGTATTAAATATAATTGAATAAACCATTATTCAATTTGTGTGGCCACAAAGTACTGGGAAGAGGCAACATTCATTAATTTCTCAGTTAAACGCGTTATTAACGGCGTTAGCGCAAACCAATTTTAACGGCGTTAAAATAATTATCGCGTGATTAACGAAATTAAAATTATTATTTTTTTTTTTTTTCTTTGGCTCAAAACAAAGAAGCAGTAGCCTGACTGCTATGTTCAAATGACATTTGTTCAAAGCAGTCGTTTAATTGCACTATAGGCTCTTTTTTTGTATCGTCCTGTATCAGTATATGCCAATGTTGTTATCAATAAAAAATCATTTGCACAAGGCAAGCCGATGCACTTCACCATGTTCATGAGAGAATTAAAATGAGAAGAATTATGGGACAAAAAAATCAAGGGATATTTAGCATGGAATTTTTTTTTTGCGATTAATCGTGAGTTAACTATGACATTAATGCGATTAATCACTATTAAATATTTTAATCGCTTGACAGCTCTATTAATTTCGTATCCCAAATCAGCTCCCCAGTCCCCCCAGTGCAGGCCCGGCCCGCGGACCAGTCCCCCCAGTGCAGGCCCGGCCCGTGGACCAGTCCCCCCAGTGCAGGCCCGGCCCGTGGACCAGTCCCCCCAGTGCAGGCCCGGCCCGCGGACCAGTCCCCCCAGTGCAGGCCCGGCCCGTGGACCAGGACATAAATCCTCTGGTCTCCAGGACACATGAGGCCATGGTAACCTCTGCCCGTCCCGTCTGAACCCCTGAAGGACGACCAGGACGGGTCAAGCATTGCCGCACCTCTGTAATCACTTCCTCTCTGCCCCCCACCCCCCCCTGCTCTCAGACTGTCTGTCTCTTCACCGTGGCAACACATCTGTCAACACATCTGTCACCACCTCTGTGTGGCTCGGGCCTCCATTAGAGCACCTGAGCACTGACACGCACGCGCACCCGCATGCACACACACACACACACACACACACACACACACACGCTGACACACTCAAACACATGCACACTTGCTGACGCACACGCACAAGCTTAAACGCACAGACAGACGCACACGCACTGACACACACACACACACACACACATATGCTGACACACTCAAACACATGCACACACGCTAACACACACAAACACATCGAAACGCGCTGACACATACGCACACGCTGCCACACACAAACACATGCACACGCGCTGCCACACACACACACACACACACGCACATACTAACACTGCCGTACACACACACACAGATTTACACACCCGTACACAAACACAAGCACATGCGCCCACGCGTGTGTGTAGACGGCCGTTCGTCTCCGGTGGCCAGACACCGTCTTGTGAAGGGAGAGATCAATGACGGCCCCCCCCCGGGCCTCATCTGTCACACGGCCCCCCGCCTTTAATGAGCTCCTTTGGATCTGCTGCTCCTCCTGCCTCATGTCCCTCCTCCTCCTCCCTCTTCCTCTTCCTCTCCCTCCTCCTCCCCCTCCCACCTTCCTCCTCCTCCTGGTCCTCCTCTCCCTCCTCCTCATCTGCCTCCTCCTCATCTCCCTCCTCCTCCTCCTCTCCCTCCAACTCCTCTCCCTTCTTCTCATCTCCCTTCTCCTCTTCCTCCTCCTCCTCCTGAGCTCTCATCCTTCCTTCCAACAACTCCTTCACTCTGCCTCTCTCTCTCCCTCTCTCTCTCTCTCTCTCTCTCTCTCTCTCTCTCTCCCTCTCTCTCTCTCTCTCTCTCTCTCTCTCTCTCTCTCTCTCTCTCTCTCTCTCTCTCTCTCTCTCTCTCTCTCTCTCTCTCTCTCTCTCTCTCTCTCTCTCTCTCTCTCTCTCTCTCTCTCTCTCCTGGTTTATGTAAGCAGTAAGGGGGTGGGGGGTGGCGGGGCGCTTTACTAACGTGCTCCTTTAGTGATAATGAGCGAGTGTGTGAATGTGTGAATGTGTGCGTGAGCAGCTGGTTGGACCGTTAAAGGTTAGACAGGCATGATAACGCTGTAGTGTATGCAGAGATCTCATGCTCTCTGGACGCTGCTGTTGTATTTGTATCCATGTGTATGTGTTTGGGTTTGGGTTATATGCACACATACACATGCGCACATATATCCATGTGCGTGTTTGTGTGTGTGTGTGTTTGTGTTGCATGTGCCATGATATTGATTGTGACACGTGGTTGTGTGGGTGTGTATTTGTGTTTTTATTAGTGGCTGTGTATGTGTGTAACTTTATTATTGAGGGTTAGGTTGGGAAAGAGGGAGAGACAGAGACAGAGAGAGAGGGTGAGAGAGAGACACCTAGAGAGAGGGGGTGAGAGACACCTAGAGAGAGGGGGTGAGAGACACCGAGAGAGAGAGGGTGAGAGACACTTGGAGAGAGAGAGGGTGAGAGACGCCTGGAGGAGAGAGGGTGAGAGACACCTGGAGAGAGAGAGGGTGAGAAACACCTGGAGAGAGAGAGGGGGAGAGACAACTGGAGAGAGATTGGGAGACACCAAGAGAGAGAGGGTGAGAGACAGCTAGCGAGAGGAGGAGAGAAAACCTAGAGAGAGAGGGTGAGAGACAGCTAGAGAGAGGGTGAGTGACTTCATTAAGGCGGTTGGGTGCTGTCCCGCCGTCAGGCTGCCAGGGGTCACCTTACGTGTCCCATAAGGGGTGATGCATGGGCCCGGGGCCCCCAGCCGTAGCACCTAATCAGCCCCAGCGGTCTGGGGGAATGGGGTGTCACGGAGCTCCGCGGGGGGGGGCCATCAGAGGGGAGATTTTATTTTATTTTTATTTTCCTTTACGGTGCCTTCTCTTCCATGCGAGCGCTCTGACCAGCGTAGCGGAGGTTATTGATCTGGGGGAAGGGTCTGTAAGGGAGGGGCTTGGGGGGGGGGGGGGGGGGGGGGGGGGGGGGGGCTCGGAGCTGGGGTTGTTTCGAGAAGCTGTGTTTTCTGCTTATGTCAGCTGAACATACGTGTCGATGGCATGTTTGGTGGAAAAGGTTTGTGTTTTAGAGCGTACAATATCAGTTCTGAACGCCGTGACCCAGGTTCGAATCCTGCCCGTGGTCCTGTGCTGCTGTCCTCCCACACCTTCCTCTCCATCTCACTCTATAATAAAGAATATAAGTAAAAACATATATCCTTTACATTTGTCCGTCTCATTAGACTGTGTTACGACCAGAGAGCTGAGGATGGAAGAATCATTAAGATTCCATCCAAACATATTTAAATTGGACTAACGTATTCACATTCATGCATACGTATTCAGCGTCAGAGATGAAAAAAGGGCAAGGAACACAATCCTCTGACTTTCGAAAACACCGTTACTTTAGTCACACGCTGATGGTAAAAATGTTTTTTAATGTTTTGCCCTATACTATAAAAATTGAACGTAACATGTCATTTACACAACTTATCTCTACAACACACAGGTCATGAGTCCCCAGTGATAGCACGCTCCTCATACATCATACGTGTCCCATCTCCACCCTCCATCATCGATCCTGTTGTCAGGGTGTGATTAACGATGCCTGTTAAGGCCGATGTTGGACATAATTCAGACTGAACTTCAGGCCTTTGGTCAAACCTTCTACATTGAAACGGGCCACATCGTGGTTTGGAGTTTGCTGCGTATGTTGTGTGTTTGTGACTAGTCCTGGTGTTTTGTTGTGTTGGGCTCCTTTAGGGCATCATCCACTTTCTGGTTTTAGTTGTTTAGCGCTTGTTTGTAATCTGTGGTTGTTAAGGGTAATTACGTTATGTATTTTAGAGTTGTTTAGAGATAACCACTAACCATCAGAGTAACACTAGGTTGAAAAACACTCCCTCTGCATCTCCAAATATGGGCGTTGCCCTACATTGTTTAAGAGACACCAGCCAATCAGAGCGAGGCCCTTGCTCCCTTCAGGTTGAAAGTATATTAAAAGTACATCATTGTCCTCTGAGAAAAGCCTTCCATGTTCATCTTTTACCTTCGCTTTTCAGTCTATTTCGGAATAAAACAGTTTACATATATTGATCCTCTCTCCGCTGGCGCCACCAGACTCCGGAGCTCCTCCGCCCAGGCGCTGATTCGACAATCTTTATGTTTTTTTCATCTTTCGATTAGGCTTTCTACGGTTCGAGCCTCACTGAGAGAGAGTGACCTTCAGGATGTTCTGATGAGGTGATGGGAGCGCAGCTACAAGGTTTGATGGACGCTGCTGCTGCCTTGTAACCTAAATCAGTACCGATGAACTCCTGCACTAGCATGATTAACCCCTAGAGGGAGATTTGAGTCAATACTTAGGTTGTAGCCTATATTCTCCAGTTAAAACAAGGTTTAGACCAGGATCAATCCATATCACTGTAACCGACAACATCACTTTTCATTTAAAACATGATATTTTTGAGTTTAGGTTCCGTCTAAATGCTGAAAAATGGTCTATAAACAGCAGACATGGAAAAATGTTTGGTCTCACAGATCCTTTTGATGTGTGAGGCCATGGAGCTGTCAGGGTGTCAGTGGGACGGCTCTCCCGCCATTAGATGGTTAAATGGGTATCTAGTTCAGACATATTGATCACATTGACTCCATAGATTGATCTACAACTGCTTGTCCCTTTGGGGTTTCATTGTTCTGTCCCAGCTCTGCGATGCCCTCACTGACCCTCACCTCTGT
This sequence comes from Gadus morhua, assembly GCF_902167405.1. Taxonomy (NCBI): domain Eukaryota; kingdom Metazoa; phylum Chordata; class Actinopteri; order Gadiformes; family Gadidae; genus Gadus; species Gadus morhua. Next base: position 20,767,491 of record NC_044051.1, on the reverse strand, counting down.
GCTGTATCGATACCGGAAGGCCTGAACATAAATCAACCTCTTATTCTTTATCTCCGCATCATCCTTTCATCAACCATTCATTAATTGTTCTTTCCCTCTCATTAAAGTCGCACATGCAGTGCCCGGCATTTCTAAAAGACGTTTGTTATTCTCTGTCCGTGCGTCATTTGTGCTCACACGTTGTTTTGTGTTCTCTTCCCTGCCTCTCCATGTGTTGGAGCTTCATTTGTGTTTCCTTCCCTGGTCTCTCTTCTTATGCTCATCCCTCTCTTTCTCTCTTGCTATTGCCCTCACTCTCTCCCCCTCCCCTCTCTCTCTCTCTCTCTCTCTCTCTCTCTCTCTCTCTCTCTCTCTCTCTCTCTCTCTCTCTCTCTCTCTCTCTCTCTCTCTCTCTCTCTCTCGCTCTCTCTCTCAGTCCATCACCTATTGGGGCCTGGACACTTTCCTCCATCCTTTCTCCCTCGCTCTGCCATTTCACTCTCTATTCCCTTCTCCCTCCCCTCCCCCCCCCCCCGTCTCAATTCAATTCTCTCTTTTGCCCTTGCTCTCTCCCTCTCACTCTCTCTCCCTCACTTCCTCTCTCTCTGTTGCTCTTTCCCTAGCTCTCTCTTTGGCTGCTGCCACTTATTACCCCATCCATCACATCTGACAGTTGATCAATAGCAGCTCCGTGTCCGCCTCCCCACCCTCCTCTAACTCTTCCCCTCCCTTTCCATCTCCCCCCGCTCTCTCTCTCTCTCTCTCTCTCTCTCTCTCTCTCTCTCTCTCTCTCTCTCTCTCTCTCTCTCTCTCTCTCTCTCTCGATCCTCTGTTCCTCTACTCCATGTTTCGTTTCATTCTTCCGTTATGCAGCCAAGGCGTGTGATAGCTACCCAGGCTTGTTAGCTGCCTCTGCTCCACCTGTAACCTACAGCAATAGATTCACAGAATCAGATTTACCCTTTTGTGGCAAGTGGCAACTGGATGTTATTCGGCATGAGTATTCTTGGGTATAAATGCGCACATTATCCTACAGTTAGCGTCAAATCTGATCGCCAGGGAAGGAGATACTTCATGCATTTAAAAGCACAACATATTCTTTGTGTGTCATTGAAGCCAAAATCATGCCTTAGTATGTCTGTTCAATGATCTTCCACATAGTGATCTAGGCCATTTGGTCTAAAATTATATCATCATTCAGAAGAAAACAGGTGTACAATCCTGTTTTTGCTTGTATCCATCGTCCGCTGACAACAAAGCCCCACCCCTGCAATGGTGAGCCCAAACACCACGACACCACGCTGTGAATAAATACGTGTGGAGCTCTGTCTGGTCAGCTGTTGATGGTGATGTCCTCGTCCGAGGGAGGGTTAAGCTTCTCAGAGACTTACAGTGACCCCCAAGGTGTGTGGCACATTTCATACACTACCGCTCTCATTACAGAGCCGAGGCTCAACAAAGTGGGCTCACTTCAAACACGGAGCATAGCGTCGGCGTGGACGCAATAGTCCTTTTAAAACCTCAGGCACTACTAGAGAACACGAATTTTCCACTCCAGGGTTTCTACAAAAATAGGCAGTAAACATTTCATACATAAAGCTGTTTCAATCCAAGGTTCAGGTTGGCTACTTTTCATCTCACAAACACGTTCTTCTAATTGCCACACTTTTGTCTGTTTGAATCCTGTCGCTGAGCAGAATTTGGCATGCGTGTGTTTTTGCGCGTGTGTCTGCGTGCATGCGTGTGCGATTGTGTGTGTATGCTGATGTAAAGCGACATGACCCTCCTGGCTTGCCTTAATGGCGACACAGATTCCGACATGACACCGGGCAGAGCCCAGCTGACAGGGCCTCAATTATGTCGCATTTGCTGGCAGCAGAGAAGCAAAAGGGCAGCGAGACTTGACAAGCTCAATTGATGTTCATTCATATTCTACAATTGCAGGCCAGACCTGCTGCCATATGCTGTGCTACTCTGAGACGATGTGCGCTGTGGAAACAGCACAGAACAGGGCTGTGTTCAGGAGGAGAGGGGAACAGGAGGAAGTGGTCAAAAGGAGGAAGAGAGAGAGAGAGAGAGGGTGAGAGACGCCTAAAGAGAGAGGGTGAGAGAGACACACCTAGAGAGAGAGTGGGAGAGACACCTAGAGAGAGAGGGGGAGAGACACCTAGAGAGAGAGGGGGAGAGACACCTAGTGAGAGAGGGTGAGAGACACCTAGAGAGAGAGGGCGAGAGATACATATAGAGAGAGGGTGAGGGACACATAAAGAGAGAGGGGAGAGACACCTCTCTCCCATCTTTCTCTCTAAAGGAGGTATCGGTATTCACTGGCCATGCCTGGCTAATAGTCACAACTTCAATGTTACCTGTTTGAACGCACATGGATACGTTAGTGAGCAGTGATGGGGTGGGGCATCTTGCTCAGGGTCAACTGTGGACATTGGCATTGAAACACAGAACCTTTCACCTCCAACACCTCACCAACGGACAGCCCTTCACATATGAAACATATATCTTTATTTTTCTGGTATTATGAGGATCCCCAAAATCCAGAATCCGTGTCATGTCTCTATTACCCAAATACACAGATATAGGAGACACAGGGAGACAGGGGGACACAGGGGGAGACAGGGGAGACAAGGGAGACACGGGGAGACAGAGGGAGACAGGGGGAGACACAAGGAGACCTGGGGAGATACAGGGGGTGACAGAGGGAGGCAGGGGAGGTGTGAAGATAGGGGGGGGACAGAGGGAGACACAGGGAGACAGGGAGACAGGGGAGACACAGGGGACAGGGAGAGACAGGGGAGACAGGGAGAGACAAGGAGGGACACGGGGAGCCTGAAATGCATTGAGACTTTAGGAAGCGAAATGAAGGTATAATAAGAGAAAGGGTAAAAGAGAAAGTGTCATGGGTTTATGGCTTGACATCTGACACGTGGGGGGGAGGTGGCGTTTAGACACTTTTATACACAGATCAGTAACCTTTAACACCCCTCTCTGTTATCACAGTTCCCACATGTACCCTCCAATCACGTCAAACTCTGGAACCCCCTGAGAAGGAAACTCACAGTCCAGGGACATTTCTGTTCTTTCCCCCTCAGAATTGAGTACACTAATTGGAAACAGGTTTTTTTCACATTGGGAACTTTTCGTTGCAAGCATTCAGTGATTCTCCCTCTCCCTCCCTCTCTCTGTCTTTCTGTCCATCTGTCTCTCTCCTTTTCTCTCCTTCTCTGTCTCTCTCTCTGAGGCAGCTGACTCCTGTGACTCTCTAAGTAAAGTGTTTATCACGTCTGAAGAAATTTCAAGTAATGTGCCATGAAGTGTTGAAACTACACACCCTCTGCATGCACGCACACACACACACACACACACACACACACACACACACACACACACACACACACACACACACACACACACACACACACACACACACACACGCACACATCACTCTCTGTCCTGAGAAAGGAAAAAAACATGACGCTTGGCTGACTGTCTCCTTCTATATTCGTCGCTCTCTCCGTCTGATTGGCCAAGTAAAGCACATACATTTCCTGCTGTCTGTCTTCATATTGGCCCCAGAATTTGTCTTCCTTTTTTATTTATTTTTCTGTGCTGTGAACATGTGGCATCAATCTTTGTTGTTGGCCCGTGCTTATCCCACTTCTAATCCTTTCTTCAGCATGCAAGAGAGAGGGAGAGAGAGAGAGAGAGAGAGAGAGAGAGAGAGAGAGAGAGAGAGAGAGAGAGAGAGAGAGAGAGAGAGAGAGAGAGAGAGAGAGCGAGAGAGAGACAGACAGAGAGACAGACAGAGAGACAGACCGAGAGAGAGATTGCTGTGTCAGAAGGGAAACATATGGCAGCTGGGGGTCATTAATCACTGTCAGAGAGAGAGAGCGACATAGTGAGAGAGAAAGAGACATGGAGAGCGAGAGAGAGAGAGAGAGAGAGAGGTAAGGAAGAATGGGAGAATGTGCAACAAGCGTACCAAAGAGCCCACCCCAGAAGGTTGAATCAACCAAGGGCAACTTACACTCTGACATTACATTCTGTTTGTTTGTCTCATCCACATACATGTTGGTTTACTGTCCCCAAAGAGCTACAAAAACATATTAAATAATTTACATAAATATGCACCTTTTTCACCTAGTCTTAGACAGTTAAAATTATACCAAATTATAATATTATTAACAAGCAAAGCCTGTAAACCCCAATAAAGATTCAGAATATAACAGAACATGAAAATACATAAGAGAGCTGGAACTCTTTATGATGTATCCGTGCCAAGAGAGGACTATTTCCATTCTCCATTAGGTATTGGGATGGAAGAATGATAAGTGTGTGTAATGAGTGTGTGCTGGACAGAGTGCACTATAGTGTGGTGAAGGCTGGGTGGTCTTCATTGCTCAACGTTGCACTTACATTGGGGTAGAGTTACACATGAATTGCCCACATCATCATCACCATCATCATCATCATCATTAGTGGCTACTTAAAAATTGCTTGCAAAATATCCTACAATAGAATGATCCTACTTTTAATTTCCTTAGAATATATCCATGGGGATGAATCCTTGTTGATTGTATTGATAAATTGCAGTCAAACTGGTAATTCTGGTGGAGGTGCTGGTGGTGCTGGTGGTGGTGTTGGGGTTGAAGTTGATGGTGGTTATGGTGGTGATGGTGATGGTGGTGGTAGGGCTGGTTGTGGTGGTGGTGTTGGTGGGGGTGCTGGTGGATGTGATGGTGACGCTGGTGGTGGTGTTGGTGGGGGTGCTGGTGGATGTGGTGGTGACGCTGGTGGTGGTGTTGGTGGGGGTGCTGGTTGAGGTGGAGGCGGTGGAGGCGGTGGAGGCGGTGGAGGCGGTGGAGGCGGTGGAGGCGGTGGAGGCGGTGGTGGAGGCGGTGGAGGCGGTGGAGGCGGTGGAGGCGGTGGAGGCGGTGGTGGTGTCGGTGGTAGTGGGGGTGCCGTTAGTGGTGGTGGGTAAGGAGTACATTATCTGCTCTTCCATGGAGAACCATGAGCCAGGCCGGCGACCCCCCAGGGTGTAGTGAAGGGCCCGAGAACAAAACAGATTGACGCTAAACAAAAATAACCACAATGGATTTAAAAAAAAACAAAGGGCTGTGAAATCATTGTGCAGCTCTGTCATCCAATCAGCCTGGGTGAATCCTCTCTTGTGATCCTAATGGGCTCTGAACTGTTTTGGTTTGGGTGTGTTTACGCCGATCCAACCACCACAACATTATGAGTTCAATCGTAGCAGTTGTGCAGAAAGCAACATAATGTCTTCTTTCCTCGCTAGAGAACTCCAAATTGTAGAGAACTCCAAACTCCATTGTTGTTATTCAGAAATGATTTAACTAATAACTAAAATTCCCCCTTTTCTTGCACAGGTAAATAAGTCTTTTACTGGTGGTACAGCTTGTGGGCCCTTAGTGGGCCAAGGGGACGTTCCAACACACCCGCAAGGCTCGTGGTTCCGCTCCATGGACTGTGCTCAGCGTAGAGACGTGTGGCTCACAGTGTGCCGGCCGGGTCATGTGGCTGACGCCAGCACAAACACTATATGGTCGAACCTCTTCTTGGTGGAGCTGCATGGAGGATAAGGTCATCTCTGTCTGCTGATGTCAGGGACGCATGAAGCAGGCCTGCATGCTGTTAGCCCCCCCCCCGGTACATTAATGTGTGCTATCAGCAGCCTCTGATTTGTGGACGTTGGGAGCACACGACCAGAAGAGGATCCATCTCATTTAACGGACACTTGAAGTCCTTGTTGAAGGCTCGAATGAAGACGGCCTTCAGGGGCTGTTTATGATTTTAATTCTGATAATTGTATCTTATTTAGGATGATTGATGATTGCCGTACAGGTTGCAGAAGGTTGCATAATAAATCAACTTCAGCAAATAAACAGATTAAAAGACTCTTCTCACGGGGTCGCTCCCGCTGCTCTCTCGTCTGGGATCGTGATCCATCGATGGGTCAATAAAGATCATTCAAAGTTCCTTCCTTCCACCCACACTTCCACCAAGCAAGCACATTTGGTGGGGGGGATCCTAGACGGATTAATGAGCCGATAATCAGGCGTAACCTGCAATAAATCAGCGGAGGTAATCAATACTGAGGATGTGCTCTCAGGCCAGGCCGGATCATTACCCTGTCACCGTATCTCCACCATTAGCCAGAGAGGTGTAAGAAAAACTGCCTTCTGTTTAGCGCCTTGCATACGGGTGACAGAGAGCTTATCCTCTGGGTTTGGTGTAGCTTCCTCCTGAATATATACATATAGCTGTGTGTGTGATGATGATGACGATGATGATGATGATGATGATGATGATGTGAACGAGTCATTCCTTCCCCAACACTGACGGCTGGTTTGAGGTTGTAATGTTTTGGCATTTCGGGTGCGTCTTGCGCTAACTCTGCTTCTGTGTTTCGCAGGGATGTCGTCAGGTGATAGATGGGTTGCAGAAAGAGAGGAAGTCAGAGCACTTTAACTAATGAGCTCACTAATGAGTGTGTTGCACGTCAAACGTGTGCTGGTGGATCTCCAGCCAGTCCGTTACGTACGTCATCTTGTGTGTTAACTGACCTGTGAGACCTTGGACCAAGTACACCTTCTGAGGTTCTGCTCTTTTCAATCACCTTCCATATCCAATCCAAGCCTACCACACCAACGCTATAAGCTCTCCCAGAGAATGACAGACAGACAGACAGACAGACAGACAGACAGACAGACAGACAGACAGACAGACAGACAGACAGACAGACAGACAGACAGACAGACAGACAGACAGACAGACAGACAGACAGACAGACAGACAGAAAGACAGTCAGAGGGAACTGAGAGAGAGAGGGGGGAGGATTTATTCAGTATAAGTTTGTGCAGCGTAACGGATGAGAGGCTTGCCACTGTGGAAGGACTCTGAGACTCGGGGAGGCAGAGGAAGGCTGATCACAGCAAGTAAGGTTCAGATCAAACCAAATGAAGAGGGAGAGAGGGAGGGATAGAGAGGGAGGGATAGGGAGGGAGGAGCAGGTGTTGGGGGTAGGGGGGATAGAGGGGGAGAACCGTGGCTGACAAGACAATGTGCGATGGAAGAGCATGTGGGCAGATAAGATAGCCGTAGAATGGGAGCAAGGGAGAGAGGGAGGGATGGAGAGGGAGAGAGGGAAAGGGAGAGAGACAGAGATAGAGGGGGGAGGGAGAGAGGGAGAGAGGGAAAGGTGGAGAGAGAGAATCACAAATAGAGACAGAGGGAGGAGAGAGAGGGAGAGAGAAAGATAGAGAGAGAAAAAAGAGTGTGAGGGGGGAGAGAGAGAGAGAGAGAGAGAGAGGGAGAGAGAGAGAGAGAGAGAGAGAGAGAGAGAGAGAGAGAGAGAGAGAGAGAGAGGGAGACGGAGAGACAGAGAGAGAGAGAGAGAGAGAGAGAGAGAGAGAGAGAGAGAGAGAGAGAGAGAGAGAGAGAGAGAGACACAGAGAGACAGAGAGACAGAGAGAGAGAGAGAGAGAGAGAGAGAGAGAGAGAGAGAGAGAGAGAGAGAGGGACAGAGAGAGGGGTAGAGCAGTAAAGGAGTTCTGCAGGGTTGACAGTGGGCCATTCATCCTCCATGCTAGAACAGACAAACTGCTGGCAGTGTGAGACAGGCCCCATAAATCACCTGGAGACTCACACACACACACACACACACACACACACACACACACACACACACACACACACACACACACACACACACACACACACACACACACACACACACACTTGCATGCATGCATGCATGCACTCACACATACACCCACACACACGGAGGCACAAACACACCCACAACTCGCACACACACACACACATAGAGGAACGAACACACATACACACACGCACACACACACACACACACACACACACACACACACACACACACACACACACACACACACACACACACACACACACACACACACACACACATACACACATACACAGAGGGACATAAAGAGAGAACGAGAAAGAGAGTATGAGAGAGAGAGAGTTAGAGAGAGGGAGAGAGACAGAGAAAGAGAGAGTCCGATAGAGGGGATGAGAGACAGAGAGAATGAACACAGAGAGACAGAAACAGACGAAAAGAGAGAGAGAAAGAGAGAGAGAGAGAGAGAGAGAGAGAGAGAGAGAGAGAGAGAGAGAGAGAGAGAGAGAGAGAGAGGGAGAGGGAGAGGGAGAGCGAGAGAGCGAGAGAGAGAGAGAGAGAGAGAGAGAGAGAGAGAGAGAGAGAGAGAGAGAGAGAGAGAGAGAGGGTATGAGAGAGAGTGGGAGAGAGATCTTTTCAGTGACTGATCCGGGAGTCTGATGTGCTACAGATACTCACTACCCCTTCATCAATCTTTCCTTTTTTCCACTCGGACCATCTGGAGATCTTCACACAATGCTCTTTCACTTCCTCTCCTTTGCATTCCATTAATTCCACATCTGAGCGTTCCTCTCTTATAATTATGGCATCATTATTTCACTTCAACTCCTTCTCTTTACAACATATCCGTTTTTTAAGGACAGCTACAACACACTCTGTGTGATATCCACCCCTCTAACTAATACTGCTGGTATCCGGGTGGTGTAATCAACCTCTAACTAATACTGCTGGTATCCGGGTGGTGTACTCCACCTCTAACTAATACTGTTGGTATCTGGGTGGTGTAATCCACCTCTAACTAATACTGCTGGTATCTGGGTGGTGTAATCCACCTCTAACTAATACTGCTGGTATCTGGGTGGTGCAATCCACCTCTAACTAATACTGCTGGTATCTCTATACATATTCTTGTTGTCTCATGCTACTCAGTTAGTCTGTGTGTGCACGTATGTGTGTCCAGTGTGTGTGTGTGTGTGTGTGTGTGTGTGTGTGTGTGTGTGTGTGTGTGTGTGTGTGTGTGTGTGCGTGTGTTTGTGTGTGTGTGTGTGCACGCGCCTGTGTCTGTATGTCCATGTGAATGTCTGAACATGTTTGTTTGTTTGTGTCTGTATGTGTGCGCATGTGTGTGTGTGTCTCTATGTGTGTGCATTTGTGTGCATGTGTGTATGTTTGTGTCTATGTGTGTGCATGTGTTTGTGTCATTGTGTCTTTACGTGCATGCATGTGTGTGCATGTGTGTGTGTTGTGGGTTTGTGCGTGTGGGTGTCTGTGTGTATGTGTGTGTGTCCAGGGTGTTCTCTGTGCTCTCTCCTCTTTGCCAGCCAAGGCCTTGGGTGTGTGTGAGTGATTGACTGTGTGTTCCTGGCATATCTCTCGCTCTCTAGAGAGAGTGAGAGAGAGAGAGGGAGAGAGAGAGAGAGAGGGAGAGAGAGAGAGCCGGTGTGATCTGCCCCGGCCCTGACCGTGGCCTCATAAAGGACCTTGTTTTGACAGTGGGGGACCCGCCGGGCCCCTCCCCTGGGCCCCAGCACACGGCAGGCCTTGGGGGAGGGGGGAGGGAGGAGGAGGGAGGGAAGGTTAATGTGCTTTTATTGGGTAATTGCTGTCCCATCACTTTGGGGAACGTTAAAGAGTTCTCTGGTTCTCGTGTTCTCTTGTCGCTGAGGTTTAATGGCAGCTGTAAAAACGCTCTGCTGCAAAGAAATAACATAGTTTAAGACTCCATGTTCCAAACATAGGGGAAAAAATGAGGACTATTTGCATTTTTATAAATACATAAGAAACATAAATATATATATGTTTGACAAACACTATACACCGAATGCATACACACACTTTTTTGAACTCCCCAATCAATATAAACCATGCTAGCAGACATTATACCTTTAACAGTGAGATGAGACGGAGACTGATTGAGCCGTTCCAGTTTGCTGTCCTCACTGAGATTAGACACCCGGCCAACCATTATCAATTCACCTTATAAAGGGGCACTTCCCAACTGTGTGTGTGTGTGTGTGTGTGTGTGTGTGTGTGTGTGTGTGTGTGTGTGTGTGTGTGTGTGTGTGTGTGTGTGTGTGTGTGGGTGTGTGGTTGTGTGTGTGTGTGTGTGTGTGTGTGTGTGTGTGTGTGTGTGTGTGTGTGTGTGTGTGTGTGTGTGTGTGTGTGTGTGTGTGTATGCATGTTTATGTTTATTATGTGTGTCTGTATGGAATTAGTTCCATAGTGTGTGTGTATGTATGTGTATATGTGTATGTGCATCTTCACGCGTGTCTGCATGTGCGTGTGCCTCTGTGCATCTCGGCTCAGTGCGTGAGAAGCAGGAAAGAAAATAAATGACAGGGTAATGATATTAAAAGCACGAAGTCGTTAAGACGCCAAGTTAAGACATCATAAATCCACTGCAGGCTTCCACGGCCTGTCCGCACACTGGATAATTAAAGAAGATTCATGGAGCGCATTACCTCAGTGGTAGATACTCCCCGGCCCCCGAACCACTCCATCCCCAGCCCAGCGGCCCAGGCTCCAGACTCCTAGCCCCCAAACACGAACACGTCCCCACTCTATCCAACACCCCCGGAGATCCTGTGAGAAACACAGAGACGAGTTGGAGAGCGAGAGAGAGAGAGAGAGAGAGAGAGAGAGAGAGAGAGAGAGAGAGAGAGAGAGAGAGAGAGAGAGAGAGAGAGAGAGAGAGAGAGAGAGAGGTAGGGGAGAGCAAGTGGGAGAGGATAAGAGAGGGGAGACAGAGAGAGACAGAGAAAGAGTGAGCGAGAGAGAAACGGATGAGACTGTGCTATAGAGACACACTCCATCTTAGGCACAGTGTCACGTTAGCTCAGGAGATGAATGAAAGTCCCCTGCTCTCTCACCTGAGCTTTGCAGCAAGGTTGTCTGAGCGAGAGAGCGAGAGAGAGAGAGGCACACTTAATTTCCCTCTAACTCTCTAGTAGCGCCTCAGACTGCTGGATGTTATGGTGAACACCTATAGTAATATACTGCTGGATGTTATGGTGAACACCTATAGTTATATGCTGCTGGATGTTATGGTGAACACCTATAGTTATGTACTGTTGGATGTTATGGTGAACACCTATAGTTATATACTGCTGGATGTTATGTGTACACACATAGTTATATACTGCTGGATATTATGTGTACACTCATGTTATTACATGGGAGGTTATTGCAGTAGGCGTTTACTTCTTACTTAATAAATGATGATATTTATTTTGCAACTAGGACAAAGGTTGCGCTTGGATCTGAAAAGCAAATTTGAGAGTGATATAGTTTCATATAGAGATCTGATAAAAAACTATAAATGCAATACTTGGTATGTGACTAGAACCACCAAGGATAAAGGTTGTATCTCAAAAATTAAAAATACATTAAAATCATGAATGTGTCACTGACCTTGAGATTAACTGTAAATTTGTTTGTCAGATTTAACTGTATGCATTAAAGAATATGACTTTCGTTATAAAACAGGACTTAACAGAGTGTGCGGCAGTAAGCTTCTATGTGATGCATTTATCAAGACATTGTGTCTTGGTGCTAAGATCCTGAATCATCTTGAAACATTAGCTTTGCTCGGGAGAGACTATAGAGAGATCACACAAAGAATAATTCCCCCTGATTTAAGAGGAAAGATTGAACGAGATGGTAGTAGAGACAGGGAATTAAAAAAAATAAAGGCAGGAAGTATTAAAGGTTTAAAAAAAAAAGGTAAATAATTAAGTAAAATCCCATCTGGTGGATTTTAATTAACTGTGACACTTTCATTATCGTTATCAATTAGAAACATTCAACCAGTGGAATATTATCAATAAGGTGGAGTGAAATACATTTAAACGGGCCATTGGAATCAATCTGTTTTTATACATCTACGCCACTAAACCATGCTAGTTATGGACTAATTATGCGTACCGTTATTAATAATCCCAGCTGGGTAACTCAGACACTATTTATCTTCTTTCTGCTCATTTTTCGTGCCTCCATTTTGTTGTGATCCCCTGTTGCATTGCAGTGTCTTTTCAGTATCTCAGCAGAATATAGAGGTTTGTGTGATGTATCTCATGTATGTGAGTGCAGGTAAAGACACAAAGACACGCAAACACTCACACACGCACACACACAAAAGCACACACACACACACACACACACACACACACACACACACGCACACTCACAGACACACACCCACACACACTGTACATAAACACACTAAATCAGACAGCCATTAAAATAGAATTAGTGTCTGCTGAAACGCCAAGTGAGAGATCATGTATTTGTTTATCAACTGACATTTTCCGCGGAAAGCAAAGCAATCCCTGACAGCTGATATGATGATGGCTTCACAACATTGTGACAACATAATGTTTTCCTCTGAACCACATTTCTAAATCTGGATCATGAACTGCGTGACAAATCTGTTGGTTTACAATGTGGACTTAATACTAACCAGAGGTTCCTCATCAACAGATGTGCAAGATGTGAGATATTTATCAATGTCCCACAAGAAGTAAATAAAAAAGCGGGCTAACAGCCTATTTTGTTTGGTACCCACGGTTGTGACAGCCCATCCGTGTCGGCTTAGCTCAGGAGGTAGAGTGGGTTGACTGGTAACTGGAAGGTTGCTAGTTAGTAGTTAGAGCGTCGAGGTGTAGCTGGCTGTCACCCTGCATGGTTGACTCTGCCGTCGGTGTGTGAATGTGTGCATTAACCATTGTAAGTCGCGTTGGATAAAAGCTTTTAAATGCCCTAAATGTAAATGTAATAACTTAACGTAAAAAAACTTTTTTGATTTCCATTTCCCTTTTTCTGTTCATGGCGCCACAACAACCTGCCAGGCCTGTGCGTGGCCATGTGTCTTGTTTAAACGTTTTGGCGACTCCTTGGCCAATTGTTTCGAGCTCACTGTTAGAAAACCTTGGAAATGCGGTACTTAAACAACATTTACTACTCAGACTTCTACCTCTTTAACATCTTGTTCACTAATACCTGTCCCCCCCTCTTCATCACATTCAAAGCCTCTTTCCCCCCCTCCCTCTCTATCCCTCTCTCCCGCTTTAACACATTCACAACCTCTTTCTCCCCCTCTCTTTCACCCTCTTCAACAAATGCACAACCTCTCTCTCCCCCTCTCCCTCTTTATCACATTCACAACCTCATTCTCCTCCTCTCTTCAACAGATTCACAACCTCTACCCCCTTTCCCTCCCCTCAACACATTCACAACCTTGTTCTCTCCCTCTCTTTATCTCATTCAAAGTCTGTTTCTCCCCCTCCCCCTCTCTTCAATAAATTCACAACCTCTCTCTCCCCCTATCCCCACTCCTCACTGGCTGCAGTGCAGACAACACTTAATACCTGTCTAATTTATGAGCGTCCTGACCGGGCCCCTGAAGGGCCATTAGCAACACTAACTGACACCGCACAGCGGCCCCGGTGCTGCTCTAATTTATAGTCCTATTAGAGAGCTGTAGCAGCATCAATTAATTTTCCATTAAAACGCAACGGTCCCATGGATTTATGGAAGGGGTCGAAGGAGCTGGTAGAGAGAGAGAGAGAGAGAGAGAGAGAGAGAGAGAGAGAGAGAGAGAGAGAGAGAGAGAGAGAGTGCAGGAATAGAGCAGCTGATGGATGTGTAGACGGGGGATGGAAGGGTGAAAGAGTGTGAGATGTACTACTAGTGTGTGCTACAAATCCAGTATTATAGTATATCACACCGCTATTCAATGCTACTCTAATCGACAGCGTCGGATTATGTGTTTTGCTTGGGCACAAGCAAAAGGACATTTAAGTACACAATCTCCCCCTTTCTCCTTCACTACCAGAGGAGACAATTTTTTTGCATTTATTTTAATATATTATTGGTTCCAAATGGGGTTAGTTTAAGAAAAGAGGATGCTTCTGTTTCTCTTTTTGCTGTTAAAATAAACAGACAATGGTGAAATCAGTTGTTCAATTGATTTAAAATACGTTAGAATCAAATATGTGTAATAATCTAAAGGAAAGACTTCAAGTGGGAATTGTTCATAGCAGTCAGAGGCACACATATTAAGTGACCCGTGGAAACATTTCAAATGTCTTCCTGTTTTTGAGCCTCCCTCCAACACAGTCCTGACACCAGCAGACCAGTTAAACCATCAATGCTGTTTCCACCACAACACCACCGTCAAGGTCACAATTTACATACACATAAAACCATCCCTGTGCTTTTGAAACCTCTTTTCATCACCCTGCTGAACGAGTCATCGACATCGCACGACTTTAAATGTCCTTGGGAATAGAAAACACTGTCATTTTCCCTCACTCCACATTCCCACCGTCCTCACAGGGTGGCAGCGCCACGGACAGGAAATGGGAATAACTGCTTCCCATGCGAGCGGGCTTTGAAGAAAGATCATGGGGACGATGTCCCGGCGTAGTGGTCTTCCTGTCCTCTCACCATGTTCTTTGTAACCGCTGATTTACGACTTCCCGCACGCGGCGAGCTCAGCTGTGATTTAGGGGCTTTCCTCTGACGCGGCGACGCGCAACCCGGCGTGGAAACAACAACGTTCACAGCTTAAGCGGCCGCGCTCTGACCTCCTCCTGTCCCGATCTCACCATCCTCCTTTACGCAAACTGCCCCAGCTTGTGTTTTGTACGCCAAGATTCCGAGGCTAGAGCCTGTTACGTATTTTAAGGCGCACATAAGCTGCCCCCACATAGCCATTAGGAAGCAGGACCGAACATATAAGCCGTAAATACTGTACATAGCCACAAGGGGAGCAGGACCTTACTGAAGGCTGCAATAGCTACTCCATCCACAGAAGGCAGCACCTCAGACAGGTGAGGAAGCCGAGGCTAATACGCCACATAGGCCACGCCCACTTAACATAGGCCACGCCCACTTGACGGGCAATAGCGCGTGATTCAAGTGGAGAGGGCAGAGATCAATAGGTAACCGCGGAGAGAACCGGGCTTAAGCCCGGGGCTTGAAGCTCACGGTATTTCCCTCACACGCGTTAGATACAATTCCCTCCCTTAAGCTTCATAGTTACCATACCGAAACATGCCTTCTTTAACAAATAAAGTGAGTTAAAAGCGACCAAGGATTGGACCACTTTCTTCAAGAAATAACGCTAGATGCCAGACATTAGTATGATATGAACGATTTGTTCCCATTGGATGGTCGGTTAAATAACAGGAATAAAGCGTATTTCATTTTCCTAAATCTAACTTGGCTATTGCTGTTACTGGCAAACATTTAAAGTTTGTTTGACAATGTTTTGTAAGTTAGTCACACTCAACAAAAGTTTGTCACACTCTAACACTTTCATACGTTTTTACAAACCGTATGAAATGTAACGTGCAATAGCCTTTACACGTTGTAACTCAATGAAAGTAGAACCTTTACCCTAACCTTACCTTAAAGGGCTCTTTATGGTTCCACGTTCCCGCAACGCAATAACCACGCAGATGCTTCGACGCAGTCGTGAACGTTTAGGGTTCTGCGTCGGGTTTAAGTAAGCGGACCAATAACAGCCCTTGCTGCTGCGTCGCCTCGACGGAAGGTTGCTATTTTTGGGAGGCGCACGTCCGGCCTAGCCTGGCTAACGCCAGACCTCATCTCAATCTACACTGAGACGAGGTCTGGGAACCACACATTAATCTCCTCATATTTGAAGCGTGGTTTAAGATTGCCTGGAGCCGTTTATTGGGCGCTACGAATGTCTATCATATGAGTCTGTACGTAGCTCATTGCCAATCAAAGCCTGTTGGTAGCAGGGCAAAGACATCCTTCTTGATAATGAAAGAGTTTAACGCCGAAAGTTGCTATTTTTTCTAAATAAACTTGCGTTCTAAACTACTTAGAACACTATCTAAGGCTGCATCGAAAGGTAACGCGTGTGCTGTAATTTTGGATCCGTAAACTACAAGCTTCGGTGTGTTGCATAGACGTCGTCATCGTATTGCCGTCCCTCCCCGTTCTGTGATTGGTTCCCTATCTCAGGCGAAAATCGAATCCATGGAATCCAGGCTGCCTAGCAGCGCGAAATGAAATCACGCTCGAGGCAGCATTGGTATACCCGGGCTACGTCCGGCCCTTACGGTGGACACAAGGAGGGTCCGCAAGGACGTAAGGGGTCCGTAACCCGCTTGCGTTGCGTGAACGTGGAACCATAAAGAGCCCTTTACCCATTACCCTCAAACAGATAACAAAACCAGGGCAGACCTTTTAATGGATGGTAGCCTGCCATTCTATGCCTCGTTTGGGTGCTAATTGCTTGCATCTGACCTACATTTTACATCTTACCGTGGGGGAAATCGCAGGTAAGATAGGCGTAATTATCACCAAAAATAGGGTGTTAATTAGCAAGTTACCAAATTAACTCATGGCCAACTCCAGGTAAAACATTCACAGCAACACTGTCAGTATCAGAACTTGTCTGTCTGATATCTCTTCTCATCATCCCCCTCTTACAACTGAACTCCCCCCCCCCCCCCCCCCCCCCCCTCTCTCTCTCTCTCTCTCTCTCTCTCTCTCTCTCTCTCTCTCTCTCTCTCTCTCTCTCTCAGATGTTGATGGCTTCAAGACGTGTGTTGTGATTTCCATCTCTGCAGTGTGAGTGAGAGTGTGTGAGTTTGTTTTACTGTGTAAACGAACAGCAGTGGGACTGCTCGCTACTAGCTGCTAGCATTTGTGGGTGTGCGCTTGTTTGTGTGTGTGTGTGTGTGTGTGTGTGTGTGTGTGTGTGTGTGTGTGTGTGTGTGTGTGTGTGTGTGTGTGTGTGTGTGCGCGCACACGGCAGCAGCGGAGTGAGTGTGAGTATGTGTGGCGTTTGTGTGCTTGTGTGTTTGCGGAGAGTATGTGTATGTGAGCGCCCTCAGTATGTGTTTGTGTGTGTGTTTGTGTGTGTGTGAGTGTGTGTGTTTGTGTCTGTGTGTGCTTGTGGCGTCAGTGTGCATGTGTGTCTGTGCGTCAGCGTCTGTGTGTGTGCGTCAGTGTGTATGTGCATGTGTGTGCGTGCAGCAGTCTGCGTGTGTTTGTGTGTGTGAGTCAGTGTGCATGCGTGTGTGTGTGCATCAGTGTGCATGTGTGTGACCCTCCTCAGGGTCCTCACTCTCATCATGGCCGTGTCTGTTTTTAATCTGCTGGAGTGATTGATGAAGGAGCAGGCCCAGTGTATATCTCTTCACTTCCTTTCATTTCTCAAATGGTTTCTGTTCCATGATAGATTTATCTACACATAACCCCAGCATGACTAATTAACTCTGGAATACCCCGGCCAGATGTGGGACCTCTCTATCTCTCTCTTTCTGTGTGTATGTGTGCGTCTCACTCTCTCTCTCTCTCTCTCTCTCTCTCTCTCTCTCTCTCTCTCTCCCCCGTTTTCATTCTCTGCCTCATTCTCTTATGTCCAACATGTTGTGAGGAAGCTGTGTGCGTGTGCATACAGGTGTTCACGTGTGTGTGTGTCTTTGTGTGTGGTGTCTACGTGTGTGTGTGTGTGTGTGTGTGTGTGTGTGTGTGTGTGTGTGTGTGTGTGTGTGTGTGTGTGTGTGTGTGTGTCTTTGTGTGTTTGTGTCTGTGTATGCGTGTATGCATGTGTGTGTGTTGGGGGAGTGTGTGTGTGTGTGTGTGTGTGTGTGTGTGTGTGTGTGTGTGTGTGTGTGTGTGTGTGTGTGTGTGTGTGTGTTTGTATGTGTATGCACATGTGTGTGTTCTGGAGGGGAGGGGGGGGTTGCATGAATGTGTGTGCTTGAAGTGGGCTGTTTGTGTGTGTGTGTGTGTGTGTGTGTGTGTGTGTGTGTGTGTGTGTGTGTGTGTGTGTGTGTGTGTGTGTGTGTGTGTGTTTGAGTGACGGAGAGCGGTTGGGTAAGACTATCTGCTGTCAGATAATTTGGAAGGCTCTGTTGAGGTTGACATCTGCTGCCTTGAGTGATGTGTGATCGCTCCACATTTCAGGACTAATCAATCT
>NC_044051.1:20567133-20742133 GCF_902167405.1 Gadus morhua | reverse complement strand
TGAGAGACAGTGCTGTTTTGTTCTGGTGTAACCTTCCGTCCAGAATGGGTTCCCGCTGACCCCACGGCGTTCTTCCAGCAGTTTAAAGGAACTTTGTTGCAGTGACATATGAACATACGTTCTGTTGTTACGGCACGTTTGTTTGTATGTTCCAGTAACAAAGTTGTGTGTGTATCTAAGTCATTCTTTGGAGTGTCTGTACTTTACTTGTTGACTTTCATTTTTATTCACCATAAAGAAAACCTCCGATAGGGCTTCTACATCGTGCATCTCAATGACCAACAATAAATCAATTTCGCTAAATAAATAATAATGCTATCTTTATTACCAAAGAGACTAAACCCTAGATATGCATTAACATAGAGGATCACCACTGAGGTTGGCCTTTACTTTGTACTATCATCATATCAAACTCACATAATATTGTGTTTATTGTGTCTCAACGTTTATGCTAATAGACTGAACTCTATATGAATGCAAATTGCCCTTGGTATGCTAAGAAGTACAAAATAAGGTATTTTATAGTGAAATCTCTCTCTCCCTCTGTATCTCTGATTTACGCACTCACGCACATGCACACACACACCCGGGCACACACACACACACACACACACACACACACACACACACACACACACACACACACACACACACACACACACACACACACACACACATACACACACATACACACACACACACACACACACACACACACACACACACACACACACACACACACACACACACACACACACACACACACACACACACACACACACCAACCTTCACATATTGTATCCCCCCCACCACCATATTTTTTCTCCTGCCAAATCATTTCTCTCTAATCCTTTTTGATGCGACATTGCAGCAACGCGCCGCTGAAGATAATCCTTGACATTTTTATCACTCAACCCCTTTTTATTTAGTCTGCACTGCTCGCCTGTCTTGTTTGCTGATACAATCTGCCAGCCTGTGCAGGCCGGGGCAGATCACACATCAAGACACACCCCCCCCCTCCCTAAGGGTGATGGAGTGTCAAAGTAATACTCTGCTCAGTGTTCTGGGTGGCAGGCTAATTCACAAAAACTTCACTGGAGGATTCGAACCTTACCGCTTCCCAGACTATTGTCTGTTGTTTTGCTGGATGTTTGCTAAGCCTGGCCCCAGCAGAACAACTGGTTTGCGTTTGGGTGTGCGATGTGTGTGACACATGTCCTGGTCATCGAAGAGTTCAGTTTTTGACTGTATTTTTGACTGGATACATGAAGGTTAAAGTAGAAGGAGTGAAAGATTAGGCAGCGATACGGGGAAGGAGAGTGGGAGGACAATGCACAGATACGCCTCAGAGAGGGGGGCGAATAGAGCGACCAAAGTCTGAGTGAGGGGAGAGAGAGAAATTTTGTCTGTGCAAATAAAAGGCCAGAGAGACAGACATTGAGAAAGAAATATTAAATTAGGCTGAGGTTAAAATACTTGGTTTTCTTATAAATCGTTTTATGTAATTATATGGTGAAACAGCAGAATCATCTTGGAACACATTGTCCTGTGGTGGGTCCGTGTCCCAGCTGACCTGAGGCCAGCGTTGGGGTTTCAACAGCAGTAAACACAAACACCATGAATTGTTTTGGGAAGGCAGTCTACCGTGCAAAGACCATAACTTCTTCGTTCTTTCTCTGTCTTATCCTGCACACGTCTTCAATCCCGTCTCACTCTCTCTTAAAGATAACTCTTTCTATCTTCCCTTTTATCTCTCTCATCCTGTGTCTCTCTAGCTCTGTCTACTAGTATATCTTCTTAAATGTATTCTTCTATTAATCTGTTTCGCTATCTCCCTCTCTCTCTCTCTCTCTCTCTCTCTCTCTCTCTCTCTCTCTCTCTCTCTGTTTCTGGTGAGGCATTGCCCTGCTCTCTGTCTGGTCGGTTCTTTGAAATAAACAACACTCCTGCGAAGAAGTTTAACGCGTTAGAGGGAAAACTATTTAATGTTTGTTGTTGTTTTTCTGGCTCTAGCATCAAGCGTAATAGTTGTGAAATGAAAGAATACGCCAATGTTACCTTTATGTTACCTTTATGGAAATGAGGAATGCTTGTGAAAGCCCAACTCGTCCTCAAACCTAAACACGTTTTCTCTATCTTTACCGCTCACACACGTCACATCACATATTTAATTTGGGGCACTTTTTCTCACACCATCACACTTCTTGGTAGTAAGTTCCCCCGCTGTGTTTGGAAGAAGTTATCACTGCCCTTTACTTTACAAGTGGAGGAACAGCGACACGCAAACACACACCAGTCCACCGCTCTAGAGGAGAAATATCATGAGGGAGACAAAACAACGCACCATGCTGACAAACCAATAGATCCCCTCCACACCGCATGTTCTTTACCTTCTATTGTGCAACGTGAGCAGAGGACACGGTGAGGAACAGGGAGCATATATGGAGACACATTGTACTTGGTCCTACAATTGGTACGGCCCTCCTCCTGGCGTGACGCGTCATGGTGGAGGAGGGTCTGTCCTAGTTCTGGGCAACCCAAGGCCAGCGGTGAAAAATATCTTGCAAAGTTTCTCAAAGCATTTTTTATTTGTGTTTTCTTTTTTACACGTTGGTGAATAATGGCGCGACATGACACAGTAATGCTAGTTCTGGTGAAAACCAGCTCATCCACACCTTTCTGGGCCAGCCTGTGATACCGTTCCACAGGGGATAGATGGAGGAGGTTCTGTTTGTGTGTGTGTGTGTGTGTGTGTGTGTGTGTGTGTGTGTGTGTGTGTGTGTGTGTGTGTGTGTGTGTGTGTGTGTGTGTGTGTGTGTGTGCTTGCGCGCTTGCGTGCGTGCGTGCGTGCGTGCGTGCGTGCGTGCGTGCGTGTGTGACTGTATACGTGAAATATAGTTCTACTTTAACATTCATGTATTCGAGTAGAGACAAGATGAATTGACCCTCAGACATCTATATCACTTCCCTAATTAGAGCACTGTGTCATCGCACACCAAACCATAGGCTGGATGAAGAACGTGGGGATTTATGACTCCTGCGCTATAGAACTTATAGGACAAATAGCAGGAAATGATGTTGGGTCATCACTATGCATTAGTAGGAGATGGATTCACATTTTTGAAGTTTCCAAAGACGACAAAACATGTGATAAAAAAAAACAAAAACATAAGATACTGCTTATTTCAAACAATGTTTCTCTATTCACATGAAAGGAAGAGAAAATGCTCCCCATTTTAGCTCAAGAGAATCACTCGTCTGATCTTTAACTTAATCTAGATGCCCACTAATACCGTGCGCAATATCACTGCAATTAGATTAGCGTAGGAGACGGAAAATCGTTTGTTCCAAGTGGCGAGGTTGATCGGAATTGATTTACGCACAGAGTAACGGCCCATTTAATGGACGCCATGTTCAGCAGAGGCTGACAAAAGCAAACCTACTCTTCTTTCTGTCTTTTGGAGTTTAATGTCATAGTAATCGATTATTGTAAAATCCAGTGTTTTATAACAGATTGTGTTTGGGAGGTTAAATCAACTCAACATCTGATGCGCGACCACCCACAAAATGCTCCACTTCAACAGAATGTGTTATTCCGTTAGTGTGTCAATGAAAAACAACAACAGGCCTGTAGAACAAAAGATGAACACCAACAATGGAACGCAGGCTCTGTTTTCAGTTCTCCTTTTAATTGTTAAAATGAATTCTTGAGCGGTAGTGTCTCCACCAGCGTCATAATGAAGGTTAAGCTTCATGCATTCCATTATTCAAAGATTGAAGAACATTTCTGAATTGATTTATTCGCAGATTTCCAATAAAAGGAGATGGAATCCAGATCCATTCTTGGTCATCTGCTTTTCAGCCCTATCTTTAACTCAGGTTCTGATTTATAATGCCTGCACAACGTCTTAGTGCTGCTGGGTTTATCTGGTTGACTGGCAGCCAGTGGTTCATACCTCAGAAGGCCCTTCTCAGCCTGCTGTCACCGCTCCTTATTAGGATTCTAATATATGTTGATGGAGGATTGTGTAGTGAATCTACTTGACCACCTTACTCCCAGTCCGATTCCATGGGGGGGATCTGAAACCATGGGGGGGATTCCTCCCTTTAGTATGTTGACCTGTTGTTGACCTGTCTTGTTTGTTAAAACCCATTCAATATTTTTCAGAGATGTTTTCAATAAAGCTTTAAGAAATGTTAAATGGGATACATTTGATTTTGAATATTTCTCTAAAGATGACTGTCTTCTTTGATCAAAAAATTGCCCTTAGTTCCACATGAAAATATATCAGGGCAATGTGTTGCCTTTCAACAATACAAAACAATACACACGCTTGCTTTTATTGTTTTCCCAAGTCCTTTGCGCTATTAAGCTCGGGATAGTTGTTTCAAATGTTCTTGCTGCATGTCTTTGCTTGAATACTGTTTTCAGATACGAGAATAAGGTGAAATACTCCTCCTCAACAGGAAAGAGCTGTTGCTCAGTGATGGCTGTTGACAACGCTTGAAGGGAAGTCTGTTTGACAGGTTGAAGAGAAGACCCCCATTCTGTCTGTTCTTCGGGTACTTGGCCTCTTCTGGTATTCATTTCAACCTCACTCCATTCCACACACTCCTTCCGCTCTCCCTCTCTCCTCTCTCTTATTACGCTTCCTGACCCGTTCATATTCATAACCCCTCAGGAGGTTAAGGCGGGAAGCTAGATAGATAGCGGCAAGATACTTAGCTAGGAGCAACTAGCTAGCTAACAGCAAGCTAGCTAGATGTCTAACTTTGTCAGATCATGATGAATTATTGGAGGTGGTTGTCTAAAAAGTGCAAATACTTATCACCCAAATTACATTATACAGTCTTTTGCCCACAGGTTGTAAAACATTAGGAGTGATTTATACTCGTTTGGGACAGCATGGAAACTGTAGAGATTCAAAGACCCACCGACTTGACTATTTTAGGCCGCCTTTAATAGTTCTTGTCAGCTGTAATTTTTAAGTAGGCCTACTTTAACCAATTCGTTGTATAATTAGGTTAACAAAATTAGCTCATTGCTTGCTCAGTCACCAGGCAGTAATTTAATAAAGTTATTAACCTTCCAGATGAATAGAACCATTATGCGTTGCAGGCCATCCATCTTTATCATATTTCTAGTCCAGAAAAAGAAAAAATATTTTTTTTGCATCTGCTGTGTTTTCGAAACATTGATGACTCTGAACAAGGCTAGGAAATGTTTTTCTTTCAGCATCCTACAGAATAAGGCACAATATATTGCACATGCAAATACATTTTCATGTCAACAACAGTTGACAGGACAGTTGATTAAAATTTTAATTATATTTGAAGTTAGTATTCCAATCCTGATACCTTTACATAAACAATAATTTGAACATTGAAAATGTAATTTACATGATAAATTGGTAATTATTATACTTACAGACAAAGACTCTCAGGCTTTACATTTTATTGTAGGTCTATTTGCTGTTATTTGTTTAACAATGTTGTACTAGAAACAGCACTGTGGCCATTCAAAGGACACTGATGATGCAAGGCTCCGCCCTCATGTAAATTGAAGGGGCTACCTCCTATTGGCCGAGCGCAGCCTCACTCTGAAGTGTTCCAGCGGAGACCTCACTCCCGCAGTGAGCTTGCGAAGTGAAGGTAGATTCGGCGCGGCGGGCGAAGCAGTGGGATCTGTTCTTTCTCCCGGTCACTCGGATTCAGCAAAGTGGACTGTGGGCGGATTCAACGTCGTATAGAACTGGATTTGTGCTTTTTGTTTCGTGGTTAGCAGTTACTGAAGAAGCCTATACTTTATTGTTAGACGAGACCTTAACCTGGGATTACAAGTGGATTGTGCGCCTTGAGGAATGAGGAGATGCTTTGACCACAGCAGCGCACCAGGAGGAACTACCCGGCGCGTCGGACGCCCACCGCGCCAAGGGAAAAATATGGTTTGGTGTTTCTGCGGAGGTCAACACCATATTACTATAAGGGGCGCTCAACTTTAGATTTCATTCCGAAACTATAGACGACCAATCTCCTGAAAGCTGTCTGCCATCTCCAATAAACGATGTGTATGTAGTGTCCGTTGGACACCAACAGGCCCACGCCACCCGACCGAGTCCTTAGATACATAAAGAAAAGGTTTTGGTGCCGCCAGACCTGCTCGTTGACACCTCGGACCCAACTCCTGGGTTGCACCGCAACAGCGCCTGCTCCTCTAGAACAACGCCTGCTCCTCCAGAACAGCGACTGCTCCTCAAGATGTTGACGGCTCACTCAGGACATTTCCTCCACCCCGACTACCTGCAGCCGCTCACCTCCGCGCCCGTCAGCATCGAGGTAAACTCATTCACCAAATGGGAAATACAACGGAGAACTATGGACCTGTAATTACACAGAATTTTTGAACTGTATAAAGGAAATTTGCTTAAGGTTTTATTTATACAACCTAAAGAATATATATATATCCCTTAGGTTGTCTATAAAGGCTGTATACAAAGTTGTTTAATATGCATTTAAAGCGAAAACATCTTTGCTGGAGGACTACAAATAGCTACTAAATAGCTACAAGGACATAAATAGTGGTTTATTAGAGATGTCTTACTATAGCCCTTATTGATTTTATTTAGATCGATTGTGTATTGTGTTGCCCTTTTACAAAGGCAGCACAGTACTTGAATACAATAAAATGAAATCCTGGCCTAGTTGTATTTATATTATGCATATTTTATCTATTTGTAAATAATAATAATAATAATAGCCCATGTATATATACAACTCCCCTATACACAATGTAGTCCCTGGCATCCATACAGTCTTCCTCCTCTGAGTTAGGCCTGAACCCGCGGGCCATACTGCTGCTGTACTGAACCAATGTCCTCTTACAGCTGGACGCCAAGAAGAGCCCGCTGGCCCTGCTGGCGCAGACCTGCTCCCAGATCGGGAAGTCGGACCCCCCGTCTGCGTCCAAGGCCAGCTCCATGTCCTCCAGCGGCCAGGGGGACAAGGACCCCCCCAGCCGCCCGGCGCCGCCGAGCTCAGGCCCACGACACGGCGAATCAGGCTTCAAGCCCTACCACAAGGCGGGCGGGGAAGGGCGCAGGGACGGGTCGACCCGGACCCTCGCCCCGGGGGTTGCCGGGGACAACAGGGGGAGCGGCCATAGCGGTAACCAGCAGGCCTTCCCTGCCCACCCACCGGTCTCCCCGACCTCCGCACCCCCCGGAAGCACACAGCAGCACCCTCCACCCCCGCCTCCGCCCCCGCTCCTCAAACACAACCCCCCCCCCGCCGTCGGACCCCCGGCCGCTGACGGAGACGCGTGTCTGGAGCGGGCCAGTCCCGGCAGCACCGCCGGCGCCCCCCACGGCGGAGGCCAGCTCAAGAAGGACGCCAACGACGGTAAGTTGCCGCGCTTGAGCAGCCCCCACCTGGCCAACTCCAGCCACGCCCGGGCCAGCACCAACTCCAGCAACGGCAGCTCGGACGGCGGCTCCCACGCGCAGGAAGGAAGCAAGTGCGACCCTCAGGCCACGCAGGCCGGCCTCGCCCCGGGACACGCCACCCCCATCTCCCCCTACAAGACCGGCCACCCCCTGTTCCCCCTGCCGTCCGGCGCCATGGCCTACCACGGCTCCGGCATGGGGGCCTACCCCGGCTTCCCGTCCCAGTTCGTCCAGGGCTTGGACCAGTCCAAGGCCAAGCACCCAAGCTCCAGTCCGCTCAGCGGGGCCTCCCCTCCGTCGCTGATGCAGGGCCTGTGTCGGGACCCGTACTGCCTGAGCTACCCCAACGCGCCGCATCTCGGGGGGGGCAACCCCTGCCTCCACCCGGACCCTTCCTCCGGCCTCAAGTCCCCCGGGTACCCTCTCATCTACCCCTCCCACCCGCTGCACTCGCTCCACTCCAACAGCCTGTCGTCCAGCGCCTCCTCCTCCTACTCCCATCCCCTCTACACGTACGGCTTCATGCTCCCCAACGACCACTTGCCGCACGCCTGCAACTGGGTCTCCGCGGCGGGCCCGTGTGACAAGCGCTTCCCCACCTCGGACGAGCTGCTGGCTCACCTGCGCTCTCACACGGCCCTCCACGGAGGCATGGACCCTAAGCTGATGTCCGCCATCTCCTCGTCTGGGCCGACCCCGTGCCACATGCACCCCTCCTACCAGAGCAGTGTGGCCTCCATGCCCAGCTCCTACTCCCTGCGGCCGCCGCCCAGTCTGGGCATGGCGCGCTACCACCCCTACAGTAAGGTCCATCACCTGGCCCCCGGCCAGACCTCCATGGCCCTGCCCACCATGCCCAGCCCGGGGCCCTACTACCCTACGTACGCTCTCTACAGCCAGCGGCTGGGCTGTGGCTCTGCACTGGGCTACCCGTGAGACACGCGCAGGCACAGCAGACCGGCCCCCTGATGGGGTTGCTGGCCATCCGGACTGCTTTGAGTACTTTTCGTGTCGTGTCGCCACTGGACTTCAAACTCAACGGGTTGAAAGATGAGTTTCATTGCTTTGGAATCTCCTTCAGTTGTTATTTGTACATGTGGTGGATTCTCAGGGGTGTGGTGACCAGTGGATAGGCACGGTGCCTGGATCCGCTTCCCTTCTGAGTAAACGGGGAGAGTTGTGTTTGTATCCTGCAAGTCAAGGATTCATGAATGCAACCAAATGTTTTGATTTGAAGAAATGTCCGCATCACGGCAGCCCTCAGCAGGCCTTGGGAGTGGCTGAAGCCCAGGCAGCAAGCCTTTTCCTTTCCAGGAGTCCAGTAGTGTACTGGGGAGATTCATGCAGGCCTCATCCTGCAGAGTCCATATGTCATTGGTTGGTTTCATCTATCAGTGTACATTTCTTTGTTACATTTTTATTTTTCTGCTGAGAAATTGTATTTATTATGATTTGCGCACTTTTTTCATGAGTTTATCACTAAGTTCTCAGTTTAAAATTCTATAAACGGTCAAAAGCTGCACATGGTGGGGCAGAATTCTCCCTCTGGACTCTTCTGTTTGTCAATTTTTATCTGTATAGCAAATTATTAAAAAAATACATTAGTAAATGATATTTTTTTGTAAAGTATGTGAGATAAAAACCTTTTGCGGTGTTATCCAGTGAAAGGGGAGGTCATATTTTGTTAAATAAATTGCACTTAAAGAGGTGAACCTTTGTGGCTTTGTTTCTGTTTAATTTGATTTCATTAACCTTAGTCAAGGAAAGTACAAGATGAATGTAATTAGCTTTTTGGTCTGTAGAAATATTAACTTTTCTGAAGTGTCCTCAACCATTCATGTTTCATAATCCAAAGTAAAGGTGTTGAACAGATTTGCCCTGTTTATCCTGACCTTGATCAGTTAAAAAACAGTATGCATTTTGGTTTGAGGCAAACTTCACAAGGGAAGATACCTTGGAAAATCTCTTTATTAAATGAACAGCTTTATAACTGTTTGCAGGCAAGAGGCCCCACCTCAGAGGTACACAGTCCAACTTCTGGAGGTTGGAAACTATTATTATCAATCCCAACATACAATTTGTTACTGGTTGTAATACCAAATAAAATATGTTGGACTAAAACCGTTTTCCTGGAAAAAAAAAAGTTTTTGATGACGTAAAAGTAGGAAGGAAATATCCACCCTAAAATGATGGACGAGGTTATGCTATTTAAAGAGTAGTTATGGCATTGGGACACGCACATGTTGTTTTGCAAATTCAGTGTTATTTCCATATAAAATTGCCCTCATTGCAGGTTATGAAAAACGAGGCGATTAAATATAAGTTAAAACAAACTAAATTAGCTGAAACCATATTTTGAAGGTAACAAATAGTAGTGTGTGCTATTCCTCTGAGAACGGGGCCACACACTCATGATATATTCTCTGCCTCAAGATGTTACAGCTATATATCAACACATTATGCTGCAACATGTAATCATGTCTGAAGTGGTTTCATAACTCAAACAAGTCCTCTATAAACATAAACTTTATGGCGAGCAGCAAAGCAAGGAGAAACAGAAGCCCTCCCCCCAACCCTACCCCAACGACCTGAAAGCCGTGAGCGCCATGCCTTGTTGTGACGTCATTCCTGCGGGGCCCAGCGCTAAAAGCCTCGGGGCTCGCGCTCTGCCCCAGCCCATGGGCACGCTGCTGCGACAGTCGCTCCGGTTACAGGGCTGCTGCCACGAGACACACCGCGCTAGTGGTAAAACGCTGTTTCCACGCAACGTGACACTCCCGACAAGGACACGTATTGATAACCCGGGCTGGCCCGTCGCCCAGCAGACTCACGGCGCTCAGCGGCGCGGTCGCCAGGAGCGGATCCGCCGGTAACACGATCACCTGTCGTAGGCTGGCGAGACGTGTTGTGACGCAGGAGGAAGGGGACGACGGCCGCAGGGTTCACATTCAACCCTGGGATGGTATTCAGCTGCTCGGTAGTGCTATTGGAACAATGAACTTACAGGACCAACAAGGTTTTCCTCTGAACTCTAAAATGAGACGTTTGCTTATAGGTAACTATTTAGTTGAGGTGAGGCTCACCTGAATCATTTGACCCTCCGTCTCTTTGGTTTGCTGTTGTAACGTTACGAACTAGCCTATATTTATTATAGGGTTTATATTAGGCCTAGGCTATATACCAGTATAGTCTTCAATCTATCTGTTTTTGTCTTTGCATACCTTTTATTTGGTTCATTGACCCTTATTTTAATATAGCCTATGTGAGGATTAAAGGCACCCAGTGCAACTTTATGTAAACATTCAATGAAAAATAAAAATTCAATTTCTAGTCTTTTTTACACGTAGTAAGTTTCAATAACTCCATACCATTACATATCGACATTTAAGGAGCAAAGATGAGACGTTGTTGTGTGGTGAGAACTGATAGAAAATCGTAAACAACAACAATCGCCGGTTGGGAGAAGCCATTTTTCCATTGACTGGAAGCCTGCTTTATTTATTGTAGGTTACAAAAAATAAAGAAAATGGCGGCATTGTTGTTGTTAGCGATTTTGTATCAGTTCTCACCACACAACCGACGTCTCATCTTTGCTGCTTAAATGTCGGTATGTAATGGTATGGAGTTATTGAAACTTACTACGTGTAAAAAAGACTAGAAATTGAATGTTTATTTTTAAGCCTCGAAAGTTGCACTGGGTGCCTTTAACTATTTGTGACCTGTTGCTTAAACCCGTTTCCGTATCCAATCAAGACACTGAATAATTATGGTATTAATTATTGGTTGTAACAATAATCGCCATTTGTTTAGTTACGTTATGATAAAGATTACATTTGCGAATTATTTTTTCTTGCAAAAGCTATTTTTTTATATCTTACACATTCATATCAACACATTTACTACATTGTCCTCCAGCCACTAATGGTTTGTATTCAACCACATTTCAGCATGTTTCAATATCGGGGGGGATGTTTGTCCCCCGATATACATTGTAATTAAAGACCTGCTACTGATTCAGCTAAAGTGTGGATTGCATATAGGTTTGTTGGTGTCGAGCCAACCAGTTTTAAAACATCTCATCAGCTTGTCACCAGTGGCATATCACAGAATATTATTATATATAATCATTTCCATTCTATTTCCAAACAGATAAATCAAACATTCCCACTAGGAGCTGCTACTCTCTCTCGAAGAGGCTTACGGGGTTGGTTTTGTGAACTCAAGTTGTTTCCAAGCAGACATATGAACTGGGTGTCTCGTGTGCGTTTCTAATACAGTTTCCCTGAAAGAGTCTTTTATTCCAGAGTCTACATTCATTCAAACTTCACCTCATCAGTTCTGGGAGGAGAAGGAAAAACAATAAAGAAAAATAAAGGAAACACCACGACGCAAAAACAACACAGCAAATGCAAACTCACACAAGGCATTGAACCGTGAACCAACTATCCTGTTACACTCCATCTATGATCATTCTGGTACTTTCCATTCCCTTTTTCCTAGTAATTGGTGTACTATTAATTACACCCCATCTCCACCTCCTCATCTCCTTGGGCTGTGGCTCCCTCCACGGTCTCACATCTCAAACTGGGCCCTGTTGAAACAGAGAGTGAGGGAGAGAGGGAGGAACGCACAACAGGGCAATGGCAATTATGGTTTCTCCACTAATGTGTATGGTCCCAGCTGGTTCTACTCTCCTTCACTCTGTGAGAGAGAGAGAGAGAGAGAGAGAGAGAGAGAGAGAGAGAGAGAGAGAGAGAGAGAGAGAGAGAGAGAGAGAGAGAGAGAGAGAGAGAGAGAGAGAGAGAGAGAGAGAGAGAGAGAGAGAGAGAGAGAGAGAGAGAGCGCCAGCCTTGCTCGGTTGTCAGCTCCCAAGAATCAACAGCACCAAAGCTCACGGAGAACGTGCCTTGGCAGCGCTCATCAGCAGGCCTGGAGGCTAGCGTGTTAGCCTGGTGATAGCATCCTCCGTTTGGTTGGTGCATGTGGTGACTGCCGGCCCTCTGGCTCCGCCCTCATTCCTGGTGGTTTATTCATCCTGCTTTATGAATATAACCTTGTCTAATTGGACGCCGTGACCCAGCAGCATAGGCGCCTCGCCACAGATTTGTGAGGTCACAGACGCTGGAGTCTCCGGAGCAACCGACATGCACAACACACACACACACACACGCGGTCGAACGCATGCACACACACACACACACACACACACACACACACACACACACACACACACACACACACACACACACACACACACACACACACACACACACACACACACACAGAGACACACAGAACATGGTCATGGGGGAAGATCGACTTGGAGTAAGAAAGCATGGAAATAAGAAGACACGATTACCCAAATACAGTCATTAAGGAGGAACTGTGTTTCAGTCTGTCAGGATGATTAATGAGCGAAAGCCAATCCAAGAGCTATGCTGTTGTTTAGTCTAACCAGAGGACCTGTTCCCGCTACACCAGGGTGACCTACAGCAGGCCTATAGTCGGTGTCCATGTTACAATGAGCACCTTCTGAGCTCAAATCCTTTGCTCTGAAACTTAAACACGTCTCTCTTTGAGGGAGTAGCGTAGTAGAGTCGTTGAAGTACGTTAAATAAACTGTGAACTAAATGGTCAGCTTCAAAAACCACAACCAGATAGGTTTTTAAAAAAACATAATGGCTGTGGGAATGACTAAACTAACATTGGCACGCTTTACTTGTGTTTATTTATATAACTACATTATACATTGTGATCTCGATAACTATTTTCATGATGAACCTCATGAGATATATTCATAACTCTTTTAATTTCGTTAAAACTAATATCATGGTAATATATCATCATCTTGCACTCATTCTGTCTCACTACCATGTGAATCAGAAGAAGAGAGGACTCCCCTACGTCCCCACGCCACTCTTTACACTCGTTGTATGGCATGGTAACATCCTTCATTCAGTCGTTATGACGCGCCATCTGCAGATCTGTTCAATGAATCAAACTCTGTAGGAATGGGTTGTAAAAACCGAGACTGTAGTCACCAGGACCTCAGTCACAGCATGTGAGCGACGACAAAGTGTGGGGATAACTTCCTGGGTGAGGGGCCGCAGCGCGGGGGCCAATGCAGGGGGGGGGCCCCCCGATAACAGCACAACATGACTGACATTAACACTGAGGGGCCCGGACAGATAAGGGCCGCCGGCGTGGGCACGGGGGGGTCCGGGGTAGGTGTCGGGGTCAACACATGTCCGGTGTCGTTTGAATGAGGGCCCCGGCAGCTGGCTGTATCAGGGGCCGCGGCCTGCTGCTCTGCATGTCAGGCTGTGATTAATGACTCGCCGGGCCCCTGCTCTGTACTTCAAAACAACACCCGAGAAATTACCTCGAGCAGAGCCCAGCACCGCTTATATATATAGACACACACGCACAGGCACACATGCACACACACACACACACACACACACACACAAACGCGCACAAATGCACTCAGACACAAACACACACCCACACACACACACACACACAAATAGACGCACACACACACACATACGCTTACACACACACACACACACACACACACACACACACACATACGCTTACACACACACACACATACACGCACACACCATTTACATTTTAATTTATTCCATGTCCTTCTTCATTATTTGTTCAAATGCATATATCACTCCCATACATTCATACTCTGAATATATTTTAAGGCAAGAAATAATAATCTATTATTTCAGATTGCTGTTTGAAAAACGGTATAGTCTCTACACAGTGTGCCTGGATAATGTCTCTCCTGCTCTCTCCCTTTCTCTGCCTCTCTCTCTCTGAATACTGGTTCCCAGCTTGTCAAGCAGCTGTCGCAGAATGATTTATGACCACTAGACTCGGACCTGTCTTCGCTGCCATCTCAGTATTGTTACAACTGACAGCTAATGAGGTCGGACATGCTTTCAAGCAGAGCACTTAACAGGACTTCAGTCCTACACCCTGCCAGCAAGAATCTTTCTCTGTCACCCTCTCTCTGTTTCCTTCTCTCTGTTTCCTTCTCTCCCCATCTGTCTCTCTCACTGTCTCTCGCTCTCTCTCTCTCTCCCTCTTTACGTCTTCAACACCATTCTTCATCGTCTCTCCCTCACCTCAATCCTTTCGAATGTGTGTCGGTATTCCGAGTCAATCCACAGAGACGAGCCGGTCCCACGCAGAGGACTTTCTTCTGCAGAGTGGGAGACAGAATGCTTTTGGTTCAGCATCCCGGCTTAGATACTAATTTCAATCCCTGCTTTATTGTGGTGGCATGGATAGAAAGACTGAATCCTTCATTTCATTCATTATCTTATTGCAGGAGGTTCATAGTCATAGACTGGATGAAATAAAGGTTGATTATCCTTGTGTGATATCCACCTGTAGCCTATTTCATCGCCATACAATCAAGCGACCTCAGTCTTAGCATGTCTCTGATTCTCCTATAGAGCAGATCGTGGTGGTCCCTGACTCCCTCTCTCTCCCCCGCTCCCTCTCTTTCTTATTCTGTGGCTGCCTTCCTCTCCCCCTGAATGAGAAGGCAGTATAATCACTAACAGAGTCGCTGGCAGCTCTCCCACCTCTAACCTTAGTCCCTTGTCAGCTATGATTAATGGCAGGCTCCCTCGCTAGAGCTTGCATTGCGCCGACTCCGCCATTGTTCCCTGGATACTTAATGATCTTTGACAAGTTTACTACCCCCCCCCCCCTCCCAACACACACACACACACACACACACACACACACACACACACACACACACACACACACACACACACACACACACACACACACACACACACACACACACACACACACACACACACACACACACACACACAGTCTTCTTACTTTTACTTTTCCAATGAGAGAGAGAGAGAGCGAGAGCGAGAGAGAGAGAGAGAGAGAGAGAGAGAGAGAGAGAGAGAGAGAGAGAGAGAGAGAGAGAGAGAGAGAGAGAGAGAGGATATACTGATAGCAGCAGATGTGTTTTGTTGTTGTTGCATATGGTTTGTACGTTTACTTCAAAATCAAAATAGATTATGATCATTATTCATGATCCACTGGGAAAATGTTTCCATCTACAAAATATAAGATGCCGCTTGAATAAACATAATTTTGTGTTTTAGATTATCTCCTTTACCTTTTTCCTTTTTTTAAATTGATATTATTTGACAGTGATATAGAAAGGTAAAACACAGGTGACGGTTTGTTGCGTAGGGTGTTACCTCCTATATGACCCGAGTTTCACAGACTTTCCTAACAATGCTTAAATATGTAAAGAGCCTTGCCGTCAATCAGAACCCTTATTTAGCTATAACTGAAGCTACAACTCAAGCCACTAGAGGCTCAGTGCAGGTTAATGTGTGTACGGAGAACGCGTCAGTGATGGACAAATGCTATGACGGTGCTGCCTCCTGCTGGCGATGGCAGGCTCAGGTTGAGATATATTTTGTGGTTTGTCTGTGTGAATGCGTGTCCGTGTTTGTGTGCAAGTCGGAGCAACTTTTTATTTTTTACTGTTTCCCTAGAACACGGAAATATGTGAAATAAAAAAAAAAGCTAACCTTTTGCAGAGGCCAACGTGTGTCTTTGAAACTATGCAAACTTTTGCTTCAGCGCTCCAAGAAGAGACATCCTAGCCCACTAATAGGCCAATTACATTTGAATCACTATGAATAAAAGGCAGCATATCACAGACAGGACTTTCCTGTAGACTTATTTAACATCACAGACGGGAGAGGGCCTCCAATGAGCTGTGTAGGCCTACGTCGGAACGTCTGATATCAGGTTCCCTAGCTCAGCGATTCCCAACCCCCGTTAGAACCGGTTCTTGAAATATTTCCAGGAAGCTATTTTTAAATAATAATAATATTTGTTTGTTGTTATATTCTATAACTTAGGCTAAACGAGTCAAGTTATTTGCTCTAACACATAGACATAACATATCAATATATGCAACTAAACCACTGTAAATCAAGCAATGTAAATGCACAGACAATTTTTTGTTTATTTAAGTCTCAGGAGACATTTCTTGTGTTTCTCTTCTAGAAAATGCATTGTTTTACACTGCCCTCCACATTTTTTTTATGAATATGCCGGTCCTCGTAACAAAAAATCTTGGGAACCCCTGCTCTATATGCAACCAGTGGTTCTGCGCCCAGATCCTAGTTTTCCTCGGGTTCGTTCCTCCCCTTTCCCGGCTCCACCTCTCAGGAGGTTACTGCCCACTGCTCGTGCTCGACCTTCCCAAAGCTCCAATTTGAACGGCTTCCCGTCCTCATCCCATGCATTTTATCTAACAAAGCAGTTCCCCACTAAACGGTTCCGATGGTCGAACCCCCGGAAAGACTCCTCTCCCCGGTACCGACTGCCGAGCAACTTTCTCACGCCGGAAAGTTAGTCCGAAAAGACTCTCGGCGGATCCCATCGACGTAAGTAGAGGAACACACTGGGCCCAATGGGGTTTTCTCCGACTTTTCTGCAGACAACGAATCAACACATCGCACGACATTCTTCTGCGGGATGTTTTCATTTACAATTTCAATGCCACAACTAGAGGTTTTAAAGGGCTCCAATGCTGTCTTGTCCCTGGACAAGGAGCCGATATCGATGCATGGGGCGATTGTTGTGAATCCTCTGAAATGTGTATAACCGCTTATTACACCGTTGTTATACATCCAGCTGCTCCTGAGGCTGGATGGGGTTTACTCACACGCAGGCCAACTCATTCCTTTTGCATATTTAAACACGATGATCAAAACGTTGTGCTTGAATGTGCGCAATCACTGCTCTGTGTTAATTTGTGCAGACCGGAGTTGGACAATGGTAGCGAGGACAAGCCTCTGCTACCAACTATGGACTCCGAGATGGATCCCCCGGAGAGCAGGAAGAAACAGCCACTCACCAGGTGACCTATAGACACACAGCAGACACAAGCTGTTTCTGGCTTCCGCTGCTCCAGGCTAACAGTGTTCATGGTGAATGGACCACTTTTATAAAGCGCATTTCCAATCTGGGTCCACCCAAAGCGCTGTACAATATTTCACCCATTTATAATCATTCACCCATTGATACACACATTCACACATTGCAACAGTTGAAACTATTAGAAAGTGTTACAAAACTCTGGTATGTTTGTAGTGTCACTTGGGTCGGAGTGAGAGAGAGCTGGTTAAAGGTTGGATTTCTCTACCAGCCTGGTGCCACTCCATCCGTTGAGTTAGCTAGGACGATTTTACATTGAATTTACATGCAAGTTAGCCCTGAACTCAACCACATCGACCCACCCACCACACTCTCCTCTTGTATTAGCCGTTTGGTTGGTTTGGTTTTACTTTTCGATTGTTTCGTAGGATATGATGATTGTTTTCCTTTGGTCGTAATAGTTAAATGCATAACAATGCTTTGTGAATTAATTTTCCTAATTCAAATATAAGTTATTTTTTGCTATGCTGGCCTTCAGATCAGATGCTGCGTGCGTCACCTGAGCGTGACCTATTTTTTCCCTCACTCTTGAACGCGTTCAAGCGAACATTATAGACAGAGCCGGGGCCTCCAGGACCCCCCTCTCAGGGCAGCATTTACCACTCCATCCACTTCAGTAAACTGAATTCTTACCTGTGTTCAGAGATGCTTCTTGAACCACCTCCAGAATGCAAGCTTGTTTACCTTGTGTCTCTGAATAGACCACGTGTTGAACATCTACCTCTCCGAGTCATACCTAGCCCGAAACAGCAATACCACAAAGGATCAAATATTTTTTTCATCAATACCTGTTGAATAACCAATATCTTTCTAACAAAACAAAAAACACTTTCAAACAAGGCCTACATCAACTGCGATTGATAGGCATGACGGTAGCCAGGTCGCCAAATGTTGACCGATGAACCTATGTTGTATGTTATACAGACGCAACAATGCATGACTGTGCAACAGCAAATTCTTTCTGCCTATGCTATACCATCTTAAACATTAAGAACAACACAAAAGCTTCTCTCCCAACAGCGCCATTTCAGCAGACTTATTTGAGCAGGAAGAGTTTCTGAAGACAAGTGAAATTAGAATAGCGACCACAGAGTTCACATTAACTTGTCAGGTGTGGTCAGTGTACACTTCCATGTGATGGCTCCTTGTTACACTTCTCAAAAAACGACTGCCACATTGTGGTCTGTATTAGTCACTGTTCACAAATGCTTTTTCCTTATAAGAATTTATTTCTTCTTCATTCCTGAAGAGTTAGACAGGAAATATCGCTAAAAATTACTATGTTTTAATGAATAAAATAAGAGGCTCTGAATAGATATCTCTGCTCCTCGAGGTGTTGCTCAACACATGAATGAAGGAAACTTAAGCGGAAGTTAACTAACCAAAAACGAATAACTAAAAAACTCAGTTTGGATCATAAATAAAGACCGTAATTATCGGTATCGCAGGCCATGTATCGCATATCATATCGTGAGGTACCCTGTGATTCCCTACCCTAATACAAATTACTGTATCATGAATAATGTGTCAACTATCAAACAATAAGTGCATGAATTAGTAAGGACTTTACTTTAATAATGACTACATTCAACACCACAGACCTCTATCATCCATTCATTTATTGAATACAGTTGAATTCATAACTTAATACACTTAATAATAATAATAATAATACATAGGTTTTATATAGCGCTTTTCTCGGTACCCAAAGACGCTTTCACTTGACCCCCCTCCAGCGGACCTAGTGAGTGTGTAGATCACTGATCGGTTTATTAGTTCATAGTCCAAGATCGTATTGATGTGGTGAGAAACGTTACATTAGCCACACCAATTCCTGTTTGCTGTCTTCTTTATTTGTTACTTATGCACTACTGTTCAAAAGTTTGTGGGTCACCCAGACAATTTCCTGTTTTCCAAGAAAACTCTCACTTTTCTTCGACAGTTTTCATCTGGGCTAACATAATTGCACAAGGATTTTCTAATCATCAATTAACCCTTCAACACAATGAGCTAAACAATGTACCATTAGAACACAGGAGTGATGGTGGCTGGAAATGGGCCTCTGTACACCTATGTAGACATCCCAGAAATAATCTGCCGCTTCCACCCAGAATAGACATTTACCACATTAACAATTTCCAGACTGTATTTCTTATCAATTTAATGTTATCTTCATTGAAAAAATGAGTGCTTTTCTAAGGACATTTCTAAGTGACCCCAAACCTTGAACGGTAACATATATGTGGATGTTCTGGTATGTATTATGAAAGGCGTTAGCCGTGTATAATAAAAATACAATTTCTCTCTCTCTCTCTCTCTCTCTCTCAAGGCCCCGCCCTGTGGAGCCGTGTGCGCCCGCGGTGACCCCGACCGACGGAGACAGGAAGCTGGACAGGAAGAAGAGCCAGCCTGGCCATGTGAGGACACCTGAGTGTTACCTTTGAGCAAGGCATGACCGTACATACGTGAACCGTGCACTTCAAAACCAAACGCTTTTGCTCTGTTTTAATAGATATCAAAGACAAACGTCCAGTATCACAAATTATTCAAGGAGATAAGCAAGGATGAGCTGCTTAAACAAAGTAAGAGGTTGATTCCTATTTTTTGAGGAGTAACATGTGGTTAGTTTATATTTCATTTGTAATTTTTTCTTCTCAATAACCTCGACTATGTTGTGGTTATGTGTGCCCACAGGCTACACATGTGCGCTACAGAAGGACATTTTG
The DNA here is from genome assembly GCF_902167405.1 of Gadus morhua. Taxonomy (NCBI): domain Eukaryota; kingdom Metazoa; phylum Chordata; class Actinopteri; order Gadiformes; family Gadidae; genus Gadus; species Gadus morhua. Next base: position 20,721,948 of record NC_044051.1, on the reverse strand, counting down.
TACCAGGGGAAAATGTTTGTCTCAGACAACTGGATTTGCTTTCATTCTAAAGTGTTTGGGAGAGACACCAAGGTAATAAACCAAACACATGTGGGTCTTGTTGCATTAATGGGATTCAAACGTATTTCTGTGTTTGTTTTAGAACGTTTGCATCGATTGGTTTAGGTCTGTGTTGTCAGGATTTATGTATTATTAAATAAATGCTAGTTTGTATAGGTTTATTTATTTATTCATGTATTTTTGGTTTATTGATAGGTAAAACAGGGTTATTGTCGTTATTTCTCCAGATTTCCATCCCTGCGCTCGCTGTAGCATTAATCAAAAAGACCAAGACCGCCATCTTAGTCCCCAACGCCATTGTTATAGCTACGTCAACAGAGCGGGTAAGACGGGGCTAATTTGTTTATTCAAGTAAATAATTGATTTCTAAATGCAACTTGTTTACGTTGACTACCTATCCCTGTTTTGTAGCATGTGTTCGTGTCATTCCTTTCACGAGACAACACCTTTAAACTCCTCAAATCCATCAGTGTTCACTTGGACGTAAGTTATCTCTTTATGTGTTTTATTTACACAAGGGTTTGTGTCTTTTTCAACACAAAGCCATATACTGCAGCAATTGCAGTAATACTAGCCTCCTAACCACTTACTGTGTTTGGGCTCTGTTGCTTTTTGAGATGGCAGTTGGTTGATGTAATTTACAGTGTCTATGCTGCTTCTAGAGAAAGAGAATACTTCTGCTTGTAATTCTTTCCCTCCAATAAGCTGTACAGATGCATGAGAATCAGGAATTTGAAGGCAAAAGTAAAATCAAGTAAAATCCAACAAACTGGAAGGCCTTTTATGCGGTGATGACGTTTTTCTTTATGAATTGACTGTTAATACAGAAGCACCTATTATCCTCTTTTTGCGTGTCTCCATAGTGCAGGGCAGAGTAAATGACTTACATTGTGTAAAGCGTGAACTCTCGGCGTATGTCTACATGCAGATCTGCCTTTGTTTGTTGCCGTGTAACCAACCAGCCGCTGTCTCTTCAAACATAGGTGGGGAACACAGGAAGTAGCCCCATCACTTCCTCCTGCGAGAACAGCTTCAGCGTGGAGGCGCCGGCATCACTTCCTCACGTCAGTAGGGCCCCACCACAGACCACACTTCTCACTGAGCTCAAGCTACAAAGCCCCTGTTTTTACACATATAAATATCTACATGCATCGAGAAAGAGTGTTTGTTCCCATTGTGTTGCTGTATGGAAGCCCTGTTGGTTTTCATCATTGGCTGTTTCCTAATATTGTCCATTGTAGGACCTCTGCAGAGACTTCTCTGACCTAGATAGTGGATTGCGCCACAGAAGACAAGACCCGCTGGAGTCGAGCAGTTCCGGATCACAGACACCAGACTATGAGAAAATGGCCGGTGTGTAAGGGGCCTTTGACATGTTGTTGTAGGGCTGCGTAATCACAATACCGTTTCCACCACATGATCCTCCTGATCGTGTGTTGACACTACACATAAGGGGCGGGTTAGTTGGTTAAAGTAAACATATGGATCTACATTTAGTCATTTGTGTTTCCTGTTAGACTTTGACGGCATGCCAGAGACCTTTCTGAACGTGGGGAAGAATGGAGAGGTGTCTGTGCACGCAGACATCCATCTGCAGTCACCCGCGCCCAAACACCCGCTGCAGAACGGTAACACAAGCTCAGATTCCTTCAGAGGGGAGAACATACAAAATGCTTTTTCTTCTGTGGGTTCTGTGTGAGGGTTTAGTCATTAAGGCAATAGAAAGTGAGAACAAGCCAATCTAAAAAAGATGACACCACTACATTGTTAGTCGAGTTTAAGTCATCAAATATATATATATATATCATAACCACATTTTACTTTTTGTCTAAATGTTACCCTGTATTTTACATGCAGTCCCAACCAAACCAGCCCTGGAGTCAAACCACAGAGGAAAGCCACAGCCCCCATCCCTCAACACAATCCTTCTTATCTATTTGTTCTTGTAAGTAATGTTTGTATTACATGCATCCGCGTTATGCTACAGGACAACACACTGATCACACCATCGTAAGTCTCTCCAGGCAGGACTGGGAACAATGGTAACATGGCACCTCTATCTTCAAATACACATCACGTCACGTGTTGTTAGGCAATATGGGCGAGCTGACCTGGAGAAGTGATGTTAGTAACAGACGCTTCAGTGGAGCCAGGAGTCACGGAGTGGGTTGATTTCACACCGGTATTGTCTTTTAAAGTGCTATAACAGGTTTTTCTGGGGAAAATTTCCGATTGACATGCTATACTGTCTTTCAATTCTGGGCATGTTCTGACACGTTTGAAATAAGGGGGGTTGTCTGATCTGTCCTGGATACTAATACACTGTTGTGTTTATCTGTGGCTCTTTGTGTGTTTGTGTCCCCACAGAGTTAGTGTTCTGGTCCTGTCCTCGTGTTACATGGCCTTCAAGATCGTGGTTCTGGAACATCGCTTGAACTCCTTGGTTTCTGTGGGAGAGTAAGTACCTCAGTACCCCATGAGTAAGACACCCACTTTTATGAGGAGTTCAAAGAAAACAAATAAAATATAATCCAAGCTGTTTGTATGGATAACATTTGATCAACCAAGAACTACTGATACAATAAGTAGTGTAGGGACACCCTGCACTGCATCACAGAGCTAGTGGCATCACCCCTATCACCTCAGTGTTATGGATCCACAGTCTGTATTAGGGCTTTGACTTTTGCCCAAAAATCATATTCAAAGTTTGTTTGTTTATTAATATTAATATTAATATTAGAATATATTCAAATATTTATTAATAATATTTTGACCATTAAATGCCTTCAGTAAGACTGGTTTGTTGACCGGCGTTGCTATGGTTACTGGTCTTGCGTGTTCCAAAGGTTTATTAGGTTTCTAATAGAGCTGTCAAGCGATTAAAATATTTAATCGTGATTAATCGCATTAATGTCATAGTTAACTATTATTAATCGCGATTAATCGCAAAAAAAAAATTCTATGCTAAATATCCCTTGATTTTTTTGTCCCATAATTCTTCTCATTTTAATTCTCTTATCAACATGATGAAGTGCATCGGCTTGCCTTGTGCAAATGATTTTTTATTGATAACAACATTGGCATATACTGATCAAAACAGGACGATACAAAAAAAGAGCCTATAGTGCAAATAAACGACTGCTTTGAACAAATGTCATTTGAACAACTTTTTTCTTTTTTTTTTAAATAAAATAATTACCTTAATCGCGCGATAATTTTTTTAACGCCGTTAAATTTGGTTTGCGTTAACGCCGTTAATAACGCGTTTAACTGACAGCTCTAGTTTCTAATAAATCGCTGTCTAATCAATACTCAATTCACTGCCTCTTCCGTGGTCATTACAATGTTATGAATAGACTGCATCGGGTTCTTCGACGTCTCTCCCTCTTGGCCTGCCCATAACAGGTTGGAATATTAAGGACTGCCTAATATTCGTTCGAATTTTGATTTATTTTTTGATATTCAAATTATATTCAAATAACAAAGTTCGGAGTCAAAGCCCTAGTCTGTATACGTCCTTTTGGATAAAACCATCAGCTAAATTAAACATACTCCTAATCAGACCCTCTAGCCCCAGCAGATGACCTCTACCAAACAGCTGTGTGTGGATGTTAACCCAGGTTCCTCCTTGTGTTCCAGAAGCGCGGCAAGCCACCAGTCTCAGGAGGGTTTTAATGCGGAGGTCTATAAAGAGCTGACCTCCAATCTGCTTAAATTAGAAAAGGTTTGTTCACCCGTCAACTTTACCATCTATTTTATTTGGTCTTAGTGTAAATCACGTTTATGCAAAGCATCTTACAATACTTAATGCTACTTACCTTTGTAGATAAAAGGGCTAACCATTTCTTCAAGGAGGACTCCTCTTTCTGCGTTTTCTTCGGCGCTTAAACAGAGTTTTTCCTTGGTTGGTTATAATAAAGTTGACTTGACTTTTGCATATTTTCATCCGTGTAGATTCAGAAGAACCTCCTGAAGCTTCTTGGAGAGACATGACTGAGTGTGTGGTGCCACCTTGGAAGAACACCTTCTAGTTCAACATTTCAGAAGATCTTTTCGTAAATAATTGAGTTATCTTCAATAGAGATATTTCAGACATGTGTCTGAACTATATTTGTGCAATACATGTATATTTACTCTTTCTACTCAGGGTTTTGTATTTCTATTTTTCACTTTGTTGTGTAATTTGAATACATGGAAATCAAAGCTTAGCACTAGTGACATAGTGTGTAGGCCTATGTAGCATTTTAGCTTTCAAAGGCACGACGAATTAGACATTTCAATGTTTTATCAACGTTATATCACATGTGCTGTATATGTTCCCTGTCCAACAGGATTTATCAGTAAATTGTATTTATAACTCAAACTTGTCGCTGGCAATTATTTTGAACTTTTGTGATCTGTGCTTTATTGTGGTCTCTTTTCTTCTAACCAAGGTTTCAGTTTGTGTTGGTTATGAATTGCTATAGGTGTCTGATTTGAGTACAGTTGGATACAGACATCCAATGTCTTAATACTTATACTACATTTATGAATTTTAAATATATTATATAAACTATCATCTGATTCATGACTAGGGCAAAACATGTCTGCCTACTGTGTGATATCAGGTAGACTAGGGCAAAGGGAAAACAACAGATTAACATCAGATTACCACTAATCCAGGTAAACAATGAGCATAGTTTCCTAAGAGCTGCTAAACCTTATTTACTACTGCCTCGACATTGGGCCTTCATTTGGCTCAGACCAATAGCTGAACCTCAGGATAAATTCACTTATTATGCTTAGTTTATATATATATATATATATATATATATATATATATATATATATATATATATATATATATATATATATATATATATATATATATATATATATATATATATATATAGCTGCTTACTGTTTATTTTCTTAGCCCATTATTGAACCATTTGTTTTCTGCGATCTATTCTCAACCGTTTACAGAACATCCTCTCTCGTCCTCCGGTGGGTCGCGGTTTATCTCCACGCCTCCACATCTCTTCTGCCTATCAACCCGATGCTCAGACCGAGTGCATGACGTAATACACAGTCTGAAAGTGCAATGGCGATATTGGACAATAGTCATCGCGTTTGGATACCACATCTGTATCATGTGGCTCACGTTGACAAACACACATGGATTACTTCTACTAAATGAACGATGCTCTTGATGCAGGCTTGATGATCTACAGCCGGAGATTTTGCAGCGAGGGAAAAAAACATTGTACTGTTCCTCCGTTAGTGATGACAGTGTATGCTGATCGCCGGTGAGTTTAAAGTCAAGTAATGATCGCAATGCCGTGGTAAACATTTGTTATCTATTATTGTCTTGTGTTCGAAAGTCGGACTGTGCGTCTGTCCGAGGGGCGTGGCTGCAGGTTGGGTACCACTCCAGACCGATAGCTTAGCAACAGAGGCAAGAGGAAGAGACAATGGTTTGGCCATTTGTCGGCGGCGTACATTTTCCATGAAGTAGGCCATAGTAGAAGCCGTGTGAGCTGAGATAAGCCAGGTCAGAGATGATGTCATGTACACCACAAGGCACCGTGGAAGCGAAGACTGGATCCTCGAAATGTAAACAAAGGGATGCGGGCCTCCCAGCTGGCCTGTGATGAACAGGCTTTCCAAACGTCAGCGATCGCTTGTGAAATCCGATTTGAAACAGAGAGGGTTATTTCTGAGGTAAGGTTGTTATCACGATATTTGGAATTCACTGTCCAAGGAATACCATACAATTGTTTATTTTCGCTTAACTTTAGCTTCAGGAGGGTGATACTCAAGGGATAATTTGACCACAAAGCACCTTTTTAATGCTAAATAATGAAACATTTCTCGTAGAACATTTTTCTCTCCTAAGTGTGACCTCCTATGCCCCTTCCCTGCCAGGTGTGACGTGTGAACAGACACTATGGCCACGCAGGAACCGTCCCCCCCCTCGTCGATGGAGAACAACAAGCCAGGCTTTCCCAGGAAGATCCTGGCCAACAAGCTGGAAGACAAGCACCTCTGCAACTGTTGTCACAACATCCTCAGACGCCCCTACCAAGCCCAGTGTGGACATCGCTTCTGCTCCTATTGTTTCAATAGGACTGTCAGGTAACACGTGGGTTCATTGTGTTTTCAGGCTGTGTGTTTTTTGGATGAATTGTATTAATGTATGTTTTATAAATAATGTGTTTTGGTCGGCAGCAATGGACCTCAGAAATGCAACGCTTGCATTAAAGAAGAGATTTTTGAAGAGCCTACATCCATTTTGAAGCAAGGATGTGTGAGTACAAGTCATGTTACTGTTTACTCCGTTCAGTCATTGTGCGTGAAAACTAGACTGCATATAATGATACACATACTGATATAAAGAACAGTTAGGCCTACGACATGTGTTTGTGATGCTTACAAGAACGAAAAAACGGTTGCTTGTATTTTTGGGGTGGATATTTTTGTTGCTCTTCAATTGGATAGCCCTCGTCATCAACCTTAAATAGACGGCCTTTAGCAATAGAAACTGAACTTTAATGCCACAGAATTACATTGTTCAACCATATTTGAACAAAGCAGATTCCCTTTCTTCTTAATGCACTTAGAAGGCCAGAATTGTGGAGAGAGAGAGAGAGAGAGAGAGAGAGAGAGAGAGAGAGAGAGAGAGAGAGAGAGAGAGAGAGAGAGAGAGAGAGAGAGAGAGAGAGAGAGAGAGAGCCGGAGAGAGAGAGGCGGAGAGAGAAAGAGAGAGGGGGACACAAGAGAGAGAGAGAGAGAGAGAGGGGGAGAGAGACAGAAAGAGGGGGACACAAGAGAGAGAGAGAGAGAGAGAGAGAGAGAGAGAGAGGGAGAGAGGGGGAGAGAGACAGAAAGAGGGGGACACAAGAGAGAGAGAGAGAGAGAGAGAGAGAGAGAGAGAGAGAGAGAGAGAGAGAGAGAGAGAGAGAGAGAGAGAGAGAGAGAGAGAGAGAGAGAGAGAGAGAGAGGGTAAAAAGAGTAATTAAACATTATTTATTCCTTCAAGCAGAGAGAGAGAGAGACTTAGAAAATATACAACCCCTAAAATCGCTCAAACCTCCTGGTCTCGGACCAGATATTATCACAGTGTTTCATTCCCTAATAGCTGATGGATGGCTTTTGTTGTTCTTTATTTGCAGGCTTTTCCTGACAATGCTGCTCGGCGAGAGGTTGAAAACCTGTCAGCGGTCTGCATCCACGAGAGCTGCACCTGGACCGGCAGCATCAAGGAGTATGAGGTGGGCTGTCTTTCAAGATGTTATGATGTGTGTGTGTGTGTGTGTGTGTGTGTGTGTGTGTGTGTGTGTGTGTGTGTGTGTGTGTGTGTGTGTGTGTGTGTGTGTGTGTGTGTGTGTGTGTGTGTGTGTGTGTTTTGCCTATGCCAACACGTTTCTAAGTGTGTTATCGGCCTGCATGTGTTGTGCAGGTGAACCACGAAGGGAAGTGTGAGTTCATGATCATCCCGTGTCCGTCCTGTAAAGAGAGGGTCCGTCTCAGCGAGCAGGAGCGCCACAGCGAGCGAGAGTGTCCCGAGAGAACGCTGAACTGCAAGTACTGCAAGGAGCCCTTCCACTTCAAAAACATAAAGGTCTCACATGGATCCTCAGAACTAAAGTGGACCCCCACGTTTCAATCGAGATCAATATGAAGATATGTTGGTCCATCCATGTTAAATACAGATTCTGTTGCCTTTTTATCTTAGGCACATGATGAAATATGCCCAAAGTACCCGATGATCTGCGAAGGATGTGCCAAGAAGAAAATCCCCCGGGAAAAAGTAATGTCTCCGTTTCCTCATTTACAGAGAATATGTTTAGTAGCAGACTGGAACAGCCTTCCTGATAGTCTAACCACAACATGGCTTCTCTTTTCCTTTCTGTAGTACGTTGACCATATCAAGTTCTGCAGCAAATTCAGGACTCCATGTCGATTTCATGTCGTAGGCTGTGATATGTCCGTAAGTATTTGCGATAGTAGGTCAGAATCTATCACTGACTAGATTACAGATGCAAACACATGAATCTGTGTGTGTCCATTGCTGCCACCTGTCCTTCACCTGTTGACTTCCATGATGTTGTTCTCGCGGAGGTGGAGAAGGAGAAGATCCACGACCACGAGCGCGCCTGTGCCTACGAGCACCTCAACCTGCTGCTGCATTACATCATGGGCATGAAGGTGAGCATGGAGGGCCTCCAGCCGCAGGGGCTGGAGCTGGCCGGACACAAGCTGGTGGAGCTCCACCAGTCCCTCCGGGAGCTGGAGGCCAGAGTCTCCCTGCTCAGCCACACCCCGTCTGGGCCTCCCGTGCAGGGGGCTGCCTCGTCCTCGTCCTCTTCCTCGTCCTCCTCCGGCGCCGCCGCCGCCGCCTCCTCATCCGCCTGCAGCTCAGGAGCTCTGGCCTCCGCCTCCGCCCCGCCGCCCCACCCCTCCTCCGCCCTGGCCCCCGTCCTCACGGTGTCCACCTCCTTCACCCCACTGCCCAGCTCGGTGGGCGCGGCCCTGGAGCTGCAGCTGCACAGCGAGAAGACCAAGGTGGCGGAGCTGGGCCGCCGCTGCATTGACCTGGAGGTGAAGGCGGGCACCTTCGAGAACGTGGTGTGTGTCCTGAACCGGGAGGTGGAGCGCTTCGCCACCACCATGGAGGCCAGCAACCGGCAGCACCGGCTGGACCAGGACAAGATAGAGGCCCTGAGCAATAAGGTATATATATTAGGGGTGGGAATCACAGGGTACCTCACGATTCGATACGCCCGCGATACCGATAATATCGCGATTCAGCGATTCTGAGCAGGGAAATCTGATTAGAGCGCCTTAAATATTGATATTTGGGGCGATAGTTCCTGTCTAACTTTCAGGATTAAAGCATAGGAATGCTACTTTAATTCTTACATTTATTTTTTATTTTTTTAAATACAAAAACATTATGTCAATATTCGATTCTCGTATCACACGAAGAAGGACAACGATTTATCGCATAGATATTTTGTCCCACCCCTATAAGTATGTATGTATGTATGTATGTATGTATGTATGTATGTATGTATGTATGTATGTATGTATGTATGTATGTATGTATGTATGTATGTATGCATATATACTGTATATGTGTGTCTGTGTGTGTATGTGTATTTGTTTATATATATATATATATATATATATATATATATATATATATATATATATATATATATATTAGGGGTGTAACGGTACATTGAAGTTACGGTTCGGTTCATACCTCACCATCACGGTTCGATACGAGTTGGGCAATTCTTTTTTTATTGTGCATGACTCAGGTTGTACCACCTAGTGTCATACAATCTCTCCCATGAGATAGCTGCAGCAGCCTGAACTGTGTAATCTAAGATGTAAACAATAAGTACCCCACATGGTGAATAAAAAGACACCATGTGAAGTCATTTCTTTGGGCAAGTAGCCGTGTAATAAGCAGGATAATGTATAGAACGTCGCCGGTCATTATCGAAAATAAGCCCCTTCAGGGCGAAGCAAGACACACTTATTCTTCCTGATAATGACTGGCGTTCTATACATTATCCCTTGCATATAAATAGGTGATTCACAGACTCATTGAGACATGCAACGGCTATATTGATACTTCATCAGGGGCCGCCGCATGGAAGACTCATGATATCACAACTGACGTCCCAAAGATTTCGTAAGGGCTCTTAACCGGTGGTAAATGACGGGACCTTAACACATATATTAGCTACGGTCGTACGTCGGCGTTCTCATCGTCTGGCCTGGTGTCGTGTCTCAGGTCCGTCAGCTGGAGCGGACGGTGGGCCTGAAGGACCTCACCGTGGCCGAGATCGAGGGTCGACTCCGAGAGATGGCCGCCACCACCTTCGACGGCGTCTTTGTCTGGAGGATCTCAGACTTCACCAAGAAGAGACAGGATGCCATCGCGGGTCGCGCCCCCGCCATGTTCTCCCCTGGTAACCCTGACAAAACCCTGTGTTCCTTTTGGATTAAAGGGGTGATATCATGCGACTTTTCCCTTTGCTTTAGACTGTTTAATGACGTATGCATACATGCTTTACGTCTGCTATGCTACAAAAATCTAAGTCTGAGCCACGGGGAGTATTCGCACCCATCGAGAACTCAATATAGAATAATAATGGGTAAAAAAGCATGATACGGGATCTTAAAGATGAGTGAGTTTCAAGCTAAGAGGTCATTTTGTTAAGCCTTCCCCCCCTTCTGCCTCTTCTACTCTACAGCGTTCTACACCAGTAAGTACGGCTACAAGATGTGTCTGCGTATCTACCTGAACGGCGACGGGACCGGCCGCAGCAGCCACCTTTCCCTGTTCTTTGTGGTGATGAGAGGCCTGAGCGACGCGCTGCTCAAGTGGCCTTTCAACCAGAAGGTGAGACGCCGCTAGGCTAGCGTTAGCACTGGGAATAAGTGCTGGATCAAAGAGTGTTAGAGAAAGACTTGGCCTGAAGTAGTGACAGAGAATAATGCATTGACCACGCCTATCCAAAAGGAGGAAACCTGACACATTTACAGTCAAACATAATTTACATTTGCCCTTTGGATACGGCCAGTCTGGAAAAGTGTTAAACAGGAAGTAGTAGACCTTTCTTGTCTTCCCCCATTTCAAAAAGAGAATGTGGGGCCGACCCCCCCCTGTAACGGATGACCTCCCCCCTCTCCCCCTACCAGGTGACCCTGATGCTGCTGGACCAGAGCAACAGGGAGCACATCATCGACGCCTTCCGGCCCGACGTCACCTCCTCGTCCTTCCAGCGGCCCGTGAGTGAGATGAACATCGCCAGCGGCTGCCCCCTCTTCTGCCCGCTCGCCAAGCTGGACTCCAAGAACTCCTACATCCGCGACGACACCATCTTCATCAAGGCCATCGTGGACCTCACGGGCCTCTAGGGGCCCCCGGGGCCCTTGTTCCGGTTGTTTCTTGAGGGTTCACACACGTTGTCCGAACGTATGCTGGGCCTGGCGTTGGAAGGGCTTTTATTTTGAAAGGGCCCCCGGGCGTTGGTGTTGGGGGGGCAGGATGGTTCCTCAGGGAGAACCGGTTCACCTTACTGTACATTTTCCTGCATTTTCCTGCGTTATCCGTCGCGATGAGGGTGATGGTGAAAAGGCTAGGCTGATCATTGACCGGGTGGGGGGGGAGTAGAGCTTAATATAGACATGTCTAGTGGGTGGAACCAATTAGGAGACGGATATAGCATGTTTTTACTTCCTGCTTCGAGAGAACTTAGTCCTCTTGGTGACCGTGGCTTGGTTTGGATTGGCTGATGCAATACAGCCGTGTCTTACATTATATAACAGATACTCATTGGTGTGATGTCATGTAGTTGTAGAGAGGCCGCGGGTTGCTTGTGATTTAGAGTGTGATGTCATGATAGTGTGAGAGGTGTGAGGCTGCTTCTGAGTTAGGGTGTGATGTCATGATGGTGTGAATGATGTTAGGGTGTTTGTGAGTTAGGGTGTGATGTCATGATTGTGCGAACATGGTTAGGGTGCTTGTGAGTTAGGGTGTGATGTCATGACTCTGTGAATGTTGTTAGGGTGCGATGTCATGACTGTGAATGTTGTTAGGGTGCTTGTGAGTTAGGGTGTGATGTCATGACTGTGTGAATGTTGTTAGGGTGCGTGTGAGTTAGGGTGTGATGGCATGGCGGTGTAGCGAGTCAGCGGGCAGCTTGTGAGTTAGGGCGTGGCGTGCACAATATTTGCTTTTTTTCTTGCCAAACTGGTACTGTCAATATTGTGAGCTTCTTGATGCTACTGTTGAGTAAATTTGCATAGACAAACGTGGAGTTATGTTATGAATACAATTATAGGCAAATTAATTGCCTCTTTGCGCAAAGTGCATGCAGCTATATTTAATTGCCCTTTTTTTTTTAACTCATACAAATCTATTTCCTTAATTTCTTTCCACTGAGCGGCGCGAAGCGAACTCCGGGCTTCGAGGTCGCCATCGTTGGTGAAACTCGCCATCCGTAATGGTGGACATTGCCTGCGTGTCGGATCCAGGCATCATAACAACACAACACATACACACATGCATACCGCGCACACACATCCATGTTAAATAGCGTTAGCGTTTGTGTGACCAATAGGGGTTGACGGTTTTGATTGGTGTTTCGGTACATCTGTGGAAGATACAGTGGAGTTATCAGGGAGTCAGGGAAACTTGCCAATCAAGCACCATGTGTGTCCCGCTAGAGTCCGGTCTGGACGAGGGCCCGCATGCAGACCTTCCCACCCACCCCCCCCACCCCCACCCCACCCCTGCACCACGGGGATGTGCCCTTAGGGCCCGTCCCAACACCCCCCTCCCCCCTCCCCCCGCCACTGGAGGTTCAACACAGATTCCATGAAACTAAAGCAAAATCATTTTTCGTTCCTCGTTTTAATTGATTTTTGCCGTCCATATAAATTGCATATAGTGTTTTTTTTTTTTTTGTCTTTCTCTTAAGCTAGAGTACAGATGTGAATCAATCATACAATCATTGTCGTTGTAGGGAACATTGAAAGGAGGCTGAAAGTGTTTGTTGAAGCGTTATTTAACGAAGATGGATGTTTGATGCAGCTCCCCCCTCCCCTCCCCCCAAAAAAGACACCTCATAACCTTGTTTTTATTTTAAATCAAAGTCGACGTACCATTGAATTTGTTAGACAAACCCCACGAATCACAGCGGAAAAAGGCTACAGCTTTATTAAATGTGATTTTTTTTTCCTTTTCTATCCGGAGATATCAGACGCTTTGCATATTTTACGATTGTGCCTCCCAGGAGCTTGCTAGCCCTGGCAGCGAGGCCTCCTCTCGGCCTGTTCTGAAACCACTCTTGGTCTGCATTGAGGCCCCTCTGTGCATGGGAGGCCTCAATTCATGTTCACTATGGAGGTTCACGTCGGTTTGCTTCGTAGGCCCGCGGCGAACACTTTTATTTGTATTCGTTTGGATGGAGATAACCATAGTAATGCTATTATGTTATATCTTGCTCTGCGTCCGTTCTATAGGGATATAAGCAGATGCATATATTTTATATATATATATATATAAATATATATATTCATAACAATTTATAAATATGTATCTTTCATAACATAATGTTGAACTATTCTAAATACTAACATTAGTAAACAGTACGTGTTCTAATATTCATAGTATTACTAAATACCTTAATGATTCTATATCTATATACCAACTTTTTGTTTGTCAAGATGGTTTGAACAGGCCAGGACAAAGTCAGGATTATTTGCTTCTCAAATTAGCATATTTTTTTCTGTTACATTTGGACTATTATGGCACCCTTTCTTGAAGACTTTACGAAGGTCATTATATGAACAGTAGCCTACACTGCTTGGAAAAAAGAGGCGGGAAAACAGAGTAAAACGTTGAAGCTAAAATATAGAAGCTAGCTTTGCATAGGCGTAACCCAGAGCTCAGATGATGTTAACGCTGTGGTTGATTTAAGGTTATGATGTTGATTTTACAAACAGTGCTGTAGAAATGGATTCAGATCCACGACATAGGCCTACAGAGCTGGTGTTACTATTATTGTGTGCATGAAATAAGCAGAATGACTTAATTTTTTTTTTTAACACGTATTGTATTGTGCCAAAATCAGATGATACCTCCATACTAACAATGTTGTATTGCAAGCTGTAATTTATATTCTATGCTAAGACATGGTGCCAAATATAATAGAAAAGTATGTGTGCGTGTGCTTGGTGTTAGGATGTGTGAGGAACATGTTTTGTGTGCGTGTGCCTGCGCGTTTAGTGTGTGTGTGTGTGTGTGTGTGTGTGTGTGTGTGTGTGTGTGTGTGTGTGTGTGTGTGTGTGTGTGTGTGTGTGTGTGTGTGTGTGTGTGTGTGTGTGTGTGTGTGTGTGTGTGTGTGTTTGCTTGGTGTCTGTGTTTTACATTTCAACTTGATGCATGGGTCAATTATTCAACCACGGACGGAGATTTCGGTATCATTAAATATTTAATATTAAGCTACTCCACTAAATATAGACCCTGTTGAGGTTTTGAATGTAAGCTGTCGTTCCGTGGTTCTTTATTTACTCGCTGATGAAACCGTCAACCACGTCTCTAATGTGATGCAGTTGTGTTTGACAATTGGACTCGTCATTGTGCACTTTGTACTTGTTCCTTCTCCAAACAGGGTAATGTTTTGTGATTTGTACACCTTGAAATCAGAGCCATATACATTCTGATGTCTTTCATTAGTGTACCGTGCTACGAGTACATGCCGTATATGAAATAAAGCTACATTTGTCATCTCGTAGCCTTGTTTGTGTTCACTTGATGTGAAGTGGAGGCCCCCAACTGGCCATCATGGGAAGTTCTACAAGATATCTGAGGAGGGCGCCAAAGATCACTAATAGAGAGAGTTACAAATTGACTGAAAAATGTTTCTGATGTTTTGCCACAAGAATCTATGGTTTAACAGTTTTTATGGAGAAAGATATTTCCCCCTACCAAAGGCATTAACAAGCAAATCTAACAAGTGGGACTTGGATATGATTCCCATTGTGCTTCTTCTGCCCTGCTGGATGTGACAGATGAACCGAAAAGTGGAAAGTAAATGCACACTGCAGAATTCCAGAGCAGTCCTTTATTTTCTTTTGTTTTGGGGCAAATCAACCAAAATTGATCCAAAGTGCAAGGAAATATGTCCCTCTGGTCCTGACTGCTTTATTTCCTGGAGATGAACACTGAGCTGGCGTCCAGTTTTCAGTCAGGGGGAGACACCTGAACAAACTGAAATCTTGGTCAGAGATGAAAGGCCGTTTGTTTCTCTGATCCATCCACAGAATAGTTTGTCCATCAATACTTCACGTATGTGAACGCATTGAATCGCTATATGCTCCCTCTTTGACGTCGCGTCATGCCTTGCTTAGGGTTTCCATCCTTTATTTTAAGCATTTATTCAGCAGGTGATGTTATCATCCAAGTCTGGAGACTCTTGCTTTATTTGAAGGGTTTTTATATCCATACATAAAAACATGAGAGTAACGATCGGGGTCTCATAGAGAGAGGGCCACTACTAGCCTACTCTGGAACCAAACATTGTGCAGAAGTTTCCAGAGACCAAACAGTGTGTGATTTAGGGTTCTGGCTGGTTTAATAGGCCTATGCGTGAAACCGAAAATGCATGCATGCGATAAGGATCACGTAACACAGACAGGACCTAGTGGCATTGTAAAACATTAGCAACCTAAAAACAGAGGGGTAAGCAGAAACTGTATTTAGATAGTCCACTTCATAACCTTTGCGTAATCTGTAAGGTCCCTAGCAACTGCCTCTCGTCGATTGTCAAACAAAGCTACTTGTTTGTGTTGCGGGAGCTGGCCGCATCGGACGCCAGATGCTGGGAAAAACAAGCAGTGTCTTACTGTTCAATGAATCCAACTGCACAGAACCTATCTTTATCCCAAACCTAAACAGATCAGCCATCTCATCCCTAAGCTTAACCATTCAATGGTCTGAATTGTTTATTCCGATTATTTTTGCAAAACATGGATTGCAGGACGATGATTCCGTGACTATTTTCCTTTCTCAGCAAGGGATCATTCTTCCCTCTTAAATTTATTTTGAGATGCATATCTACTGTTGTACCAAGCACACACTCAACTCATTCCCCCCATGCAGACGGGCCAGGTTACGAGGTGTCATGCTTTTTGAAGATGACATTTTGTCTTTGGGGGAAAGTGGTAGCACTGAGACATTTGACCCACCTCAGGGCCCATTGTAGCACAGTAGTGTACCTCCTCCACAGGAGACCGCTGAAAGTGTGTCGGATTTAGCGGCATCTACAAGGAGGTTCAGATTGCAACCAAATGTGTTAGGTGACCGTAGGTCAAAGAAACATTAGTTTAAATCACACCAATCACAAACTAGCCTATGGTTAAATCAGTTTAACCAATCACAGTCAAGTATCTCATGGTCATAGCCACCATGGTCACTGTTAATGCAGTGTAGGTCTTGGCGGAGTTGGGTCTCCTTAATAGCCGTTACGTTTCTCCACACACCCATAGTGGTAAACTACATGCATTGCAGTACGTGCATATAGGTCGCTTTTTATTACAGGATGGTGTGCTGTTGTATCACAACAGTTTTGGTTTGGATACCAACATTTTCCGAAATGTGTCCGCCTACTTGTAGCTATCAAACAAGGAAACAACCTCCAAAACAGACAAACATTGAAGTATTAAAGATTGCATACCAATGTATCATCATCCGCAAACTGCCATTCGCTACACTATTTTACACCAGGATTAAAAATTGTGGGAAACTCGTATAATCCTCCAAACAGATGAAGAAGGACTGAGCATGAGGTCGTCTTCTCTGTCTGTATGAGGTGTTAGGGTTAGGTTTAGTTTGTCAAAGAGACGATTTGGCTTCGCACACACTTACACATCACTATGTGTGGAGCTCCCCCTGGATAGTTGATTTGGGTGCTGGCGTTCGAGATAGGGTTAAGCCTCTAGGACCCTTCTAATGACATGGTTTGGATTTGTAGAGCTCTGTCTTGCCAGCAGGTGATTTGGATGTGAGAGAGGGTTAAGCTTCTCAGACAAAAAGTACAACACAACAGTGTGTGAACATTTCATATACAACATCGCTCATTATAACGCTCCTGCACAACGACTGTGAAACAAAGATGAATCTGAAATTAGTCTAGCCATCGGGATGACATGATCCCCTCCTTCCTAATACTCTAAAGGTGCGTTCACACCATTTCCGGAGCTCTATAACATATATATATATATATATGTATATATATATATATATATATATATATACATATATAATATCATACCTATATAATATAATATCAGGGCCAAAAGCTGTGTGCTCCTCCGGATGACAGGGCCTATTATGAATCCTAAACGACTGAGTCGGGTTCAACGTCTCTGGTACTTCCACAACAAGTAAAGACTGGTATGGCGGCTATGGTTGAGAATGTATTGCCGTAAGGAAACTTTGGCGTTCACAAGATGAAGCCCCTCCATCTAACTCAGGCGAACACTTGAAAGCACGGTTAGCCCAAAACTTGTTCTCTCTAGAGCCACCACTACAGAGACGACCATTCTTATGATACGAAGACACAGGGCTCATTCTTATGATAGGCCTACAAAGATACAGCGCTTCTTATTTTCATGGTAAATGTATGAATTTATTAAAACATGGATATTATATTCCATCATAGGCCACTGAACTTCTACCCACTACATCTTTAACTTCATGTGAATGTGTAATCCGTGAGCATCGTGCGTCACGTTGACTCTGGCTCTCAGACATGAATCAGCTGTGTTGCGGTCACCAGTTAGGCTTTAAAAGAATGACTTCTATGTCAACACGGCTGCACTCATCCTACAGCAAACAGCAGCTACCATACTGCAGACTAAACACAGGGATAATTAATGGAGGTCGACTCATGCGACAACAGCTTTGAGACGATTCATGGGGTGCAATTTAGAAAGAGTTAAATATCAAAGGTTTAGGGATTAAATACCAAAGACATTTGATCACTTGAATCACTGACTAGTCCATTGAGCTGCTTCAATAGTCTAGATATATCATTCCTATGTACAGATAATTATGTGTTAAATGCGTTCTCTAATCATTATTAGTGTTCATATTATAAAGATGAATGGCTGTCTTCTTTTTTTCTTTATCGTTTTGAACCAATCAAACATTAAATGTCCTTCCTCTAGTTGTGTTTTGTTGTTATTGAAAACTATGAGGCATCCACGTTTAATCTCTTACATGTGTATGTATGTGTATATTAATACGCATATTCGCATTATGTTCAGTTTGTATGTGCATGTGTGCAGTAATACAAGGGGTCCACATGGAAGCACACAGGCCGCACACAATATATATAATATAATGATGTTATAAGTAGGCTATGACATAATTATGCTCCTGATATATGTCATATAATATTAATTTGAGGGTTATTGAAATTAAAAGGTCAGCCAGGCTGTTTTTAAATATTTGATTTCCTACAATATGTTATAAAGTATTGGCCATCCACTATGCATCTCAGTTAAGAGTATCAGCCTCGAGTCTCGAGTCCAACACCTCATGGTTAATTCATGCTGACCTTGTTATGAGAACAAACAGCATGCAAAATGCATGCGTGAAAAAATGGGTCAGGACAAGCTCACTTTTCTTCAGGCCATTAAATGTATACATTTAAATCGACCTATTAATAATAATTATAAAACATTAAACTTGGTACAGATTTAAGTCTTAATAATAATAATATCAATGATAATACATTAAATCTCTGATGCTCTTTTCATTGGGACCAATCTCTACAGACAGTAGAAACCCTGCCAAAGTGTAGGGAAGAGGACAGAAGAGGTCACCCCGGGAAGCATTACTGAATTCATGTCCTTATCCCCGCTGTCCTTAAGCCGCAATGCATAGTCCTTTTGTCCAACACATGTTGAGTCCTGCTCCCCACAACTCCCTTCATCAGTGCAGACACAGGTAGTGTCTGCACTGATAGAAAGTGTGTGGTTCCTCACCGTGTGTACACATCTTTCCTCAGGGCTTACTCTGAAGCACCGCAGGGGGTACAGATGATGTCATGAGATTCCATAGAACGTTGTAATGCTCCTTCCGTGCTCAGGGAACAGGAAGCTTCTCTCAGTGCCTTGTTTGAAAAGTTGTGGTCGGAGCACTCTGATAAATATTGATCGTGAAGGGCTTTCGGATGACGACTCGAACCTAAGAATGTGCGGATGAGTATGAAGGGCACGACTTCAATGGGGTGTCTCTGTTTTTCTACAGGTTGTTCCTGAAACCTCTATTCAAAATTAAATAAATTAATGGTATATTAAATAATGTGTCATCAAGTTTAAGGAAATATAATGAAATGTTTATAAAATACCACTGACGCATTGTGAAAAGCAATGGAATCCAGACCAAAGATGTGACACTGGAGTGGTGGCCATGGTAACGCTCTACCGTTGTGCGCAGTGGAGTCCAGGTACGTTGATGAATCACACCGAGCTGGAGTGGAAGAGCTCGTCTGCATCTCTTCAAGGGCCTGTTGTTGGCAGGCGTTCACTCTGGGATTAAGGGTGATCCCTGGCTACTTTCTCAGAATATTTAGACTACAAAGTTCTAGAGTTCTTTGTTGAACTCCAGAACTACACCAGGGATACGAGAAATAGAGCAGATTGAGTCCGATTCATCACAGTTACTGTAACAAAGAACTCTGGTAGAAGGCTTTGATATCCCAGTATGAAATTAAACACTTTGAAATGTCAGTGTTTTTTAACAAAGGCATTTCTTTAAACACAAAAATATCAATCCAGCCGAACATTTAAGGTACTAACGATGGTGTAGAAGTACAGGTTATAACTCAGCAGGCTATTTTCAAGTTTATAGAAAGCCTTCTCGTCCATTGAGTTTTAATGTATGATGTGCTTCCTATAGGCCTACTAGCCTTTACTCATATTATTGACTAATGGCTTGCTGAACAGTCACAGTTAGTGCTGGAATGAGGTCATTCCCTGAGGTCTTATATCAGTATATCAATATATAATTAAAGAGAGGAAACAGACATGCTGTTATTTTTCAAACACTCCCCCCTCCCCCTTCAATTTAACAACCACAAGCTACGTGAACAATTAAAAAAATGAACACATGATAAAAAAATATATATACAGATAATTATATAAATTTTTAAACATCTGTGTGGTGATCTTAAGAACCTTTTGTAATAATTTAACCTATAAGAAACTTTTTAATATTTCTGGAAGTGTACTTAGAGGAATCTCTTGTATTTATTAATTCATGCTAATTAATCTAGGAGAGATATTTGGGGTAATGTATATTCAAAGAGAAGCCATATCAATTTACATTTAGGGCATTTAGTAGACGCTTTTATCCAAAGTGACTTACAATAAGTTAATTTGACGGTAGGAGAAACAACGATATATTGTTGTCGGTACAGTAGAGATGTTCATAGAAACAAGTGCCAATTAATTACAATCGCTGGTTCACCCATTCCCTGTATACAACAAAGATAGCTAGAATAAGATGCATCACGACCAAGTACTATTTTATTTCATTTTATTTGCATCTCCCTAACGATGAGTTGGGTTTAAAATTGTGTTGATCTACAACCTATTCTTGAAATACGATCTGGTTGGCCGACATAAGTATCATAGATTGATGAGTCAGAAGCTGCTACTAGAAACACATGTTTGGGTCTTAGTGTGGATCTGCAAGAAAGTAATTAAAGGGGCCTGATGGATGTAAGATTGCCCTAGGTCAACCACATCAATCTGATTTATTTTAACCACAGAATTTCAAACCGGTAGTTAACCGTAGCCCTCAAACAAAGCACCTCATAGTTTAAGTGTTTAAGTGTTTAAGTGTTGAAATAACCGTCTCCTCTGATTGTGAACGAGGTAAATCCCAAGGCTTTTCATTGGTTCTCTACGGAGGACTTAGGGTGACCTCATAACAAAACACATTAAAGAAGGAAAGGAAGTATCTTAATATAACCTCTGACCTCTCAGCCAAGTTCAAACACTTTATGACTCGTCTCGCACAGAGCATTATAGAGGAACCTTTCTCCTTGACAACAACTTCAGAGACTGATGGTCCTCCTGGTCAGCTGGGTCCTGCATGGCTACGGAGGCCAGCCTAAATCCAGACATAGGGCTCTAGATATAGGGCCCCAGATATAGGGCTCTAGATATAGAGCCCCCAATATAGGGCTCAAGATATAGGCCTCTGGATATAGGGCTCCAGACATAGGCCTCTGGTCTGGATATAGGGCCCCAGATATAGGGCTCTAGATATAGGGCCCCAGATATAGGGCTCTAGATAAAGGGCTCCAGCTATAGGGCTCCAGCTTCAGAGCTTGGTGCTGTTCACCAGCTTCCTCCATTGAATACAGAAATAACCAACAGATGTACAGGTTACATTTACACATGAAGAGTAAAATATCTGTAAGTCTTATTTATCGGCTCATTCTTCTGTATTTGGACATCAGCATGCTTTCAAAGTTTAATCATGGTCGAGTACATACATATCTTTTCTATCACTAGAAGTATTTATTCCTATTTCTTCTTGCCTATAAATAAATTAAAGATGGAGAACGTCTTCAATACAAGAACGTCTTCCTCAATCATAAAATCGAATTCAACACAATTTTAGAGATATCTGTGAAGCTGTGAGCTCAGCCAGTGTTTGGTTTCAATAATTATTATGAGCGCCTGAATATTGTTTGAATTTTACCCAAAGTTAATTTAGAAGCAAGATCAAATCAATGTTGCATTGTGTTAATCCATTGGATTAGAACCCCAATCTGAAAAAAGAGGTTTGCGTTGCATTTCTTCCAAACAGCAATCTGAATGTTTGTAACGTTCCTGTTCCTGATGGAATAGAGAGCCCCTGACCACTCAGACCAGCAAGCTCTCAGCGCTGACATGAGCCTGACACCATGGCTCTGACCGCCCATGTCTGGACGCTCTGACCTAATTTAATCATCCCATAGATTATATCAGTATTGATTCCTGGTTCCTTCGCTTTGCTGGCTCGGCTCAGCACCCGACGACGGACCCCGGACCCCCCATCCCCCGATGGGCCAGCCATGACGGTCAGCTTTACACATTCTGCTCATGCCCACACACAAAGTTTCAGCTCTGTCCACTGTGGATTTATCCTTTGAACCACAGAGAGACACTGAACCACAGCACCTGGGGCCCTCTCTCCATGAGGGCAGTGGACAGTTCACCCCGGCCCGGATGTTTCCACAGCTCCTACGTGTGTGAGGCTCCTGGCGTGGCCGTCTGAATGTGGGACGCTTCCTGACAGTTCCTATGACTGCAGGAAACGACCGCGGTGGACTCTCCAGACATCCTTGATACAGTAAGTAGATTTACATCTTATTCTTGACCAGAAAGGATGGGAGTTTCCTTCTTTTACTTACATGCACCCTGGCATATCTGAGTAATTCTACAACTGGGATAATAATTAGAGAGAGAGAGAGAAAGTGCGAGCAAGAGAGAGAGAGAGAGCAAGAGTGAAAGAGAGAGAGAGGGAGTGAGAGAGAGAGAGAGAGAGAGAGAGAGAGAGAGAGAGAGAGAGAGAGAGACAGAGAGAGAGAGAGAGAGAGAGAGAGAGAGAGAGAGAGAGAGAGAGAGAGAGAGAGAGAGAAAGAGAGAGGGAGAGGGGGAGAGCCGGAGAGAGACAGAGATAGGGGGACACAAGAGAGAGAGAGAGAGAGAGAGAGAGAGAGAGAGAGAGAGAGAGAGAGAGAGAGAGAGAGAGAGAGAGAGAGAGAGAGAGAGAGAGAGAGAGAGAAAGAGAGGGAGAGGGGGAGAGCCGGAGAGAGACAGAGAGAGGGGGACACAAGAGAGAGAGAGAGAGAGAGAGAGAGAGAGAGAGAGAGAGAGAGAGAGAGAGAGAGGGAGAGGGGGAGAGGGGGAGAGAGACAGAAAGAGAGAGAGAGAGAGAAAGAGAGAGAGAGAGAGAGAGAGAGAGAGAGAGAGAGAGAGAGAGAGAGAGAGAGAGAGAGAGAGAGAGAGAGAGAGAGAGAGAGAGAGAGGGGGTAAAAAGAGTAATTAAACATTATTTATTTCTTCAAGCAAAACAAATGAGTCCGTCCTTCATGTCTGCAGTCTCTGTTACTCTCCATTCCATCCTTCATTCTCCACTATTTGAGGGGCTGCAGTCGCAGTCTGAGGCAAAAAATAAATGGCTGACATAATGGACCTGTCTGAACAATTAGTATACAACCCACACAATTGAAATGCTAAATACAGATTAGAAAGAAAAATATCCAAAAATGAATTAACAGGGAAGTGTACACCCGACCACACAACACAATACAACCCAAGTCCAACTCCAAATTAGACTATCTCGCGTATAAGTGTAAATTACTGAAAGAATTTTCTTCTTTCTGATTTTCACATACAAACTTGATATCATATTACGCATTTTACATTACATTTACATTTAGGGCATTTAGCAGACGCTTTTATCCAAAGCGACTTACAATAAGTACATTTGTCATAAGAAGTGCAACAATATAGCCTATCGCTGTCGGTACAGAAAGGATGTTCATAGAATCAAGTGCAAGCACAAAGATCGCTAGGCTAACCAATTCCTCGTGTTACAGCAATGATAGCAGCTACTGCAGTTGCTACACAGTTAAGTACTATAATACAATACAATACAACACAATACAATACAGTGTACAATGGTGGCCAGAAGGGGGAGGGTGGCTATGCAGAGTCGAGGTGGACTCTGAACAGGTGAGTCTTGAGTCTTTTTCGGAAGATAGTGAGCAACTCTGCGGTCCTGAGAACGGCAGGGAGCTCGTTCCACCACTGAGGTCCCAAAACCGAGAAAAGTTGTGACTTTGCTGAACGGCCTTTGCTAGCTCTTAGCGATGGCGGTACCAGACGTCCAGCTGAGGTAGTTGAGCGGAGGGATCGAGCTGGGGTGTGTGGCTTTAGCAATGATTGGAGGTAGGCAGGGGCAGTTTCATCGACTGCCTTGTATGCCAGGACCATCGAGACACACATAGTTTTGTTGCATTATCTCTTCTTTTAAAAATCTTCAATTTGGAAGGGCTAGCATTGGAACTAGCCTCTAGCGACAATGTCTGATTGTGCATGGTCAAGTCTAGCATACGTTCCAGTGAATAAATCAGTGGTCTTGAAGTGCTCATGGCCCCGGGCCGCCACACGCATCATGGGAAGCTCGGCGATGATGAACAGATCCGGAAACCCCCCCCCCGGGCTCCACATTCGAAGGTTAGGTTGGCATAGTAACAGATTGTTTTGGTTGCATTAGGATTCAGAGTGTTATAAGTGTTTGGAGAGAGCAGACATGTGTTTAGGGGCAGGATGATTATTAAGAGCCTCATTGTTTGTTTCACAGCAGGCATTGGTTTACACCATTTGGGATACATTATTCATGAGAAGGATGTTAAACTTTATGTGTGTAGCGTGTTCAGAAAACACGTTTTCAAAGTGCTACAACGTTCACACGAAACAGCTATTAGGCTACTTTAATATCTGCTCGAATAAATCTACTCTATTAAATATCTGCGTTAATACAATCATTCCCAGTTTACTGTACAGAGCCATCACCAAACGACCCAGAATCTGTGTAGAACCAAGTTCAACATTTATAGGAAGCATACAAAAGACAAATTCAACATGTTGGGAAAGAACAATTCTTCATACATTCATAATAGCATAAACATTTTCCTTTATGCGTAAGAATATATGTTTAACTGAAACCATAAATCACCAAAAAAGAGCTGTTTTTAGGTTAGAAACATCTATTTTTCAGCACTAGTTAATGATAATACTTTGTAAAACTACGTTGTATTTTGTACGTACTGGAGACCAGTCTCCTGCATGAGACGTTTTTGCCACATCTTTACAGCTGCAAGCCAGAATCCATTTAGGCTATTTTATAACAGAGGCAGGAGCCCAGTGATTTTTACTGCCTATCTCCTCCATGTTGGCTAATGAGTGGCTAATGGTTACGTCTGAGTCCGCCTCAGATAGTTAGAGGCGGCGGCCCAGACGGTTGGCTTTCAATCTGAAAGGGTTCATTCTTGTAGGATAAGTGACATGTGGTCCGTGCCGGAGTGTATAGCACGCTCAGCCTGCATCGCAGACATCCTCCTTCCTTTGTCAGTGACCGGGGATATGGTTGTCAGCCACATCTCACTGCACAGAGGACAAATAAAAGGTGTTGATTGCTTCAACATTGTGCAATGCATTTTCTCTATCGTTCATCATTTGCTTTGATTGACAACATACAATATCCTGAATGCTTTTGCATTTGTGTTTGCCTTCACAAAATACTCCTAGAATCTCAGACAAATGTGTCTGGGTTTAAAGGTATTCTTATCTGTTTAAGATATTAACTCCAAGAGCAGCTGTTCAAATCTGTTGAGCATGCATCTTTAGC
The DNA here is from genome assembly GCF_902167405.1 of Gadus morhua. Lineage (NCBI taxonomy): Eukaryota > Metazoa > Chordata > Actinopteri > Gadiformes > Gadidae > Gadus > Gadus morhua. Next base: position 20,696,897 of record NC_044051.1, on the reverse strand, counting down.
GTTTTCGTAACCTCTGGCACTTTGTGTTGTATATCCTGACTGATTTCAAGTGAGCTACTTTCTGGGCAGTGGTGATGTGATTAGCACACAGAGGAGATAGAGGGTCCCTCTGTATAGGCATGCAGCGACGAAGCAATGAGGTCATTTTCCTACGAACAGACAAACAGCATCTAACACTGACTATCAATCACCATGCTAACACTCTGGACCTTTTTTCCTCCATAACAATGAGGTATTGAGTGTTTCACGTAGACTGTGTGTGCTGGGTCACATCCTAAAGGAGGAGATCTATATGCAGACTTTGTGGAGAGGCTCGGTTTGTCGCTCTCAGTAAGATTCCTTTAAACAATGGCTTATACTCTTTTGTCCTGTTTTTGTTTATGTTTGTTTTTATGCTTGCCATATCCCCTTCGACTAAATATTTAGCTTGTTGTCCGGGGTAGTGTTTTCTACCTTAGTGGTAAACAAACACAACCACAGGCGAGGAATGTCCTGCTTTTACACAGGAAAACGTACCTGAAGTTCACCAGATGTCAATGGGTAAATATGTGCATAGCAACATGAATAATAATGACATTTATTCAGAGAATATTAGCATAAAGTATCATGATCTGTCAGTTGATTTGTATTTCTGTTGCTTTAGGGGTCATTAAACATACAGTTCATAGCTCATTTATTTATTTAAAGAACATTCTTTAAAGGGTTATTGAGGATTAAACTAGTACTAAATTTAGAGTATTTAATGGCTGTTAGCAATCAAGCCTGTATATATATTATTATATATATATATTAGAGCTGTCAGTTAAACGATTAACGCAAATTATTATTTTTTGAAAAAAAACAAAAAACAAAGAAGCAGTAGCCTGACTGCTATGTTCAAGGCATATCTTTGTATGTTCATCGTTAAATTGCATTATAGGCTTTTTTTTTGTACCGTCCTGTTTGATCAGTATATGCCAATGTTTTTATCAATAAAAAAACATTTGCACAAGGCAAGCCGATGCACTTCTCCATGTTGATAAGAGCATTAAAATGAGAAAAATGAATGGGACAAAGAATTCAAGGGATATTTAGCATAGAAAAAAAAATAACGATTAATCGCGATTAATCGTGAGTTAACTATGGCATTAATGCAATTAATCGTGATTAAATATTTTAATCGCTTGACAGCCCTAATATATATACATATATATATATACAAATATATACATAGAGGTAAACACTCACTTTTGATAGACCTATATACATTATATAATATATATATGTATATATATATATATATATATATGCAGTATATATATATATATATATATATATATATATATATATATATATATATATATATATACACAGTCTATCCTTGATTGTTATCAGTGCTAAATAAATATTGATATGTGTATATATAACCACACACATACAGATGTATATTGTACTGAATGATTTTCACTTAGTGTTGCTGTCTGAGTTAATACGGCTAAACTTTTTAACACAGATGGCAGATGGCTTGAAACAATGGCTTTGTTGTTGATATTCATTATTATATTTCTGGTTTTCTTTCCAAGGACAATGTAGCAGTTCCTTTTTTTCAGCAGATACAATTCTTCCAACAAATATTTTTTTTATCTTTCAATCCTCAATTTTGAAGCATGAGATGTTGTTTCAAAATCGCTGACAAGCCGCAGACATTTCAGTCCTCTTTGTTGGCAGGACAGGACAACGGATTGCAAAGCATTAATATGCTCTGTCAACTAAGATATAAGCATCCTGTATTTATTCTAACTTGACGAATTACACTGGGTCCTTCAGCGGCATGGCCGGTCTACCGCTGCCAACCGTCTCTATGTCGGTTTGACATTAGTCAACGCACAATACTTCTGAAGTGCGTGTTCTGACCCGTTGGGCTGCTTGTGTTCCGAGTATTGTTAATGCTGCTGAGTTTCAGTTGACCGACTGTAAGATTCTTCCCATATTCCCACATTTGAAACAAAACAAAACATGTCCCCTGGACCACTGGGTCAGAGTATCTACGGCAATGGCTGAGAGGGAACCTTTTCAAAGACTTCCACGTTTCTCTACAGCAGGGGATTGTTTAAGCAAATGTTGACTTTATTATTGTACAATAATGAATAAACCTGCTCAGTCCCTTGCCGTTTTCATTCCTTTTATTTCCATTCAGAGAGACCAGAAAGAAAGAGACAGTGGTAACACTGGTTTCTCTTTTTTTGTACACCCACTGGTTTTTCCAGAAGTCTCAGCCCAAGTGACGGCCACAGAGATTCTGCAGCTGTGAATGTGTGTGAGTGTTTGTGTGTGGTTGTGTCTGGTTGCGTGTGTGTGTGTGTAAGTAGCCACTAACCCAAGCAAGGCTGGGTAGCTCTCTGCTGTGAAGACTTGCCATCTCGCAGGGTAGGGAACAATGTCATCTAATTGGTCGAGGCTCTGGCCTTAGAGAACCGAGAACTGAGGCCATTGGAATGGGAATGCCGATCACCCTCACATTCAAAGCCGCCTCTGTAGGAAACAAGTGATTTTCTCAGATATGTCTCCAGAAGTGTACTTTCAAAATGTATCCGCCCTCAACTGGGAGGTCGTGAAATGGTTTTAGGTTCTAGGTTCAATCCCCAATGTCATTCAGTATGGGAGCAAGTCACTTTGGGAACCAACAACAGAAGAGTTTCTCCTATACACCCCTTCAGAGTACCTCTGAAAGGGGTACGTGGCTTGGAAGCATATCTTACAGAAGGGGTACATTAGTAAGAAAATAGTTTGAGAACCACTATATGACTAAACATACTTGTTTGTCACTTAAGACATTGGCTATATCAAAACATTGGGGAGATTGTTTGAAAGACATTCCTACAGCAATTACGCTCTCAAGGTAACAGCCGTTTGATTCAGAGGGACAACAGAAGCACATTTAAAGTGATTTAGTCTCAGCACATCCCTGTAGTGCAAGAGTCTTCTAGGCACTGGTTTTAGTCATGAGACACTAGACAGTGAAGGGCTCCTATTTGACAACCGGTTGTGCTGTTGGTAAGCCACTACAAGCCGTACCTGATCAACCCTATTTTGACATCACAAGTGGGAGTGTCAACACAAAACACACGATTAAGACTTAATCCTACCTAACTTGACTCAGTACAGCTCACTGAACGCTAAATCCTTTAATCACTCATTCTGAAGTCAACGTTTCCATCCTCATGATCTGGTGAGACCAAGTTCTTATCACATGTGCCCACATGGACACAACACAAACAGAACACATCAGTGTGTTTTTACATGAGGGTGTCACTCTCCTGGGCAGTCCTGAGGAGTCTGAGACTCGCTCTGAGCCATATTAGTGCATGTTTACTTGAACTGAGTCACATCTGCTCACTGTAACTTCATGATGTCTCTCACTGACTCTGAGGCTGAACGGATGATGAGGACACAACCTTGCATTCTGCGCTAACCTCTCTCTCTCTCTTTCTCTCTCTCTCTCTCTCTCTCTCTCTCTCTCTCTCTCTCTCTCTCTCTCTCTCTCTCTCTCTGATGCTGGGTCTCTCTCTCTTTGATGCTGGGTCTCTCTCTCTCTCTTGATCTTGTCTCTATGATGTTGGGATCTCCTTCTCTCTCTCTTGATCTCTCTCTCTATGATGATGGGTCTCTCTTTGGTGAGTTCTCGGGGATCTCTCTCTCTATGATGTTGGGTCTCTCTTTGGTGAGTTCTCGGGGATTTTCTGCCTCAATGTTTGACTTAACCCGAAAAATAGCCTATAGGACAGCATAGGACACAATTCACACTCATTAACAAACTTCTCTGATGCTGGGTCTCTCTCGCTCTCTTTCTCTCTCCCTCTATGATGCTTGGTCTCTCTCTCTCTCTCTCTCTCTCTCTCTCTCTCTCTCTCTCTCTCTCTCTCTCTCTCTCTCTCTCTCTCTATCTCTATCTCTAGAAGTAGTAATTTCGTTGTATCTACAGCTACCATGTAAAGCAAGAAATCATGAGCCTACCTGACGGCACGGAAAGAAAGGCCGCTGATGATTGTGTCCTGGTTTGGATGTCTGCACACAGAGACGTACGGCGTGGACAGGCAGCACCATCTGGAACAGAGAGCTTGGGTCAAGGTCAATGTCTTTACAAAATCGCTACTGTCTTAACAACCAATAAATATTTATGTGTAGGCTTTCATAACAAGTTGTAAAACAAATGAGTGACGGGATCCAAACTCCCAGAATACGTCCACTTTGCCCGTAGCAAGATGCTCTCAGTAACACTGTTGACTGTTTAGATTAAAGTGATGACATGTTTACTTTACAAAGGAAAGTGTCTCTCTATCAATCTACAAGTATATAACAAAGTAGATAAGAAAATATAATAGCAATTGGATGAAAGGTTGAGTTTCAGCATAGTTGTGTATCAGTGTACTAAAGTCTGCCGTGAAATAGAGTCTTGAGAGTGATATCTACATATGGAAGACAGGTGATTAAAAGTTGGATGCCCACTTGAAGTCTGACCCATTTCCCCTGGGTGTTTTAACTGACTGGGTCGCTTTAAGGGTGCTATGGATGCCCTTCCATACAATTCCTCTCCATCTGGTTTTCGTTAAACTCATAAAGATGTCTAACTAAGTGTTGGGCTTCTCAGAATGAGGTGGATTCCTTGTTGAGTTAACATGCTGAGCTACTTTTCTTTCTAAGGCTCATAGTAAATATTAAAGTCATTGATTTTTCCTTTATTCTTATATTCTCATGTCTTTAATATTTATTTATTTATGTATTTAACATTGGAGAGCCACACAGGGAGGCCAGCGATGGAATATAATATAAATCATAGCACCTGGTATACTGTTTTGTATGTAGGTCAAGGTATGTGTCTATGTGTGAAACACATGTCGAACTCTCAGTAAAAAAGAAACTCACATCAAAACTATTCCCTCAGTTCTCCATGTAAAACAGGAGACTAAATCAATATCTCCCCCTTGAAAGTGGAAGAAAGTATGCATTTCAAGTTTTTTTAACAAACCGTGAGTGTCATCAATGATTGACATATCTTGGTGAAACAGCTCTTATGATAATCTATACTAGGAATCTCATTCAAGTCATGTTATTGTTTAATCATTTTGTCCTGTTAAGAAGTCTCTGGTATAATAGTGACTGTTTGAGATTGTATGTGTTTAGTGGATAGTTGGTGTTCAGCTACATTTTTGTACAAAATGTTTAAACGACTGAAACCAGTTTGGGTTTCTCCAGTAAAACTTGACCTTGAGATGGATGGGCAGGCAGGCTGGAGCAGGCGCTTTGTGCTTCAGCTGATTTACTCCTCCTGCACTGCCTCCACGGAGCCCATGGCTTCACTGAAACACTCCTCTACTTCCTGTTTCTGTGGATGTAGTGTGCGAACGTTCTCATCGCACATGTCAACAATCGCAATACAGCACTTCTTTTGCAACATCAGGTCAGAGTTTGTGAAAATGTTGGTAGTACTTTACCCAACAATAAATAAAGTCTTATGACTTTATTGTTTATGTTCGTGGGCAGGGGCGCTCATGGAAAAGGCTCTTGAGGCAGAATCTGTATAAGTTGGTAATTGTGTTTGCATCGGTAACGGATGTATTAGTGAAGGGGAGAGGTCTATGATCACCCAGAGTGTTATGGTCCTTTAAGGTTTGATTTCGAGTGAGACCGGGTCCTTACACTAAAACCACTTGCCTTTCCCTGTGTTTCAGTTTTTTTACCGGATAATGTTTAGTGTGGGTTATAACAGTACAGTATAGTTAATTCACAAGGTGAGCGAGACCACGTATCCTTTATGAAAATTACTGTTGTTTCTCCCCACATTTTGACGTTACATGTCAATATGAAGCAGGTTCCTAAGCTTTGAATGGTAGACTAACCCTTTTTCTTTTTTAAATGAAGGTGTATTCAACACACAGGGCATCCTTCTGCCATCCTGTTACCTGCCTCTTCCTGGCGTTTCCCATACATTTCTCTCTCCATTCCTCCTCCAACTTTACTCACTGTTTCCCTCTGTCATCATTTGTGTGCCATGACCCAATAACAACGGCACCTAGACTAGCCTCCAAAACGCCGTGGTGGAATCCGCGTGTGCGTCGGGGAGAGAGGGAGAGGAGGATGGGGTGGGGGAGAGCGGAAGAGAAGGAGGGGGTGGGGGAGAGAAGGAGAAGAGAAGGGGTAGGGGGAGAGAGAGAGAAGGAGGGGGTGGGAGAGAGGGAGGGGAGGATGGGGTGGGGGAGAGAGGGAGAGGAGGATGGGGTGGGGGAGAGAGGGAGAGGAGGATGGGGTGGGGGAGAGAGGGAGAGGAGGATGGGGTGGGGGGGAGGGACAGGAGGACAGGATGGGGGGGGGATATGGAGCGTCGGCTATTTAAGGGTTGAGTCTGCATCTGGGGGTCCGAGCTGCACTGGACTCCTCACACTTTAAAAATACATTTTCCCCTCCTCACAGCCTGCCTTTTTGCTCAAACTCTCTCTCCCTCTCTCTCACACTCTCTCTCTCTGTCCCTCGCTCTCGTTGGCTGCCAGGCTCTCTGCACAGTGCCAGGGAGAAGGGTCTCCAGGAGCCAACGCTGACGAGAGGAGACAAAGAAAAATAGAGGAGGAAAGGAAAGAAAACGGAGAATATTTTATTTTTCTCCTCCATGAAGCGGTGAAACCAGATATCATTATAACTAAGAACCCATGCAGTTGGCTGAGGGGGGACTCGCAGAAAGAGCGCCACCTCACCTGTGGAGACTTGTGAAGCCCGGTAGATTGACGCAGCAGCAGGTAAGTCACAGGGCAGGTTGTGATGTGGAAGATGTTGTTCAGAGGTGCAGGAAAGCAAAAGGACCTTAAGCTCATTTGAATGAATCCATGGACTGCTACGCAGGGTCGTGATTGCTATGTAATCATTCATTTTAGGGATGCATGTTTTACATTCACTATTCATCGAATCAAAAATTCACAACATCAAAACATCTTTATTCTGAATATTTAATTACCGTAGCTTTTATCAACACTCGCTGTTGTACAACGCTTGCGGCCACTCCACTGCATCCAGTTGATTGGTCTGCAGGGCGACAACTTTCTGAGAGTACTGGACGGATGTATGAAGTGACTCCTGGCTGCTGGGAGGAATGAATCACAGCCCGTCAGGGGAAACGGGCTCGATGCGATGACCGACTACTGGGGGACCCGGCATATGGAGGAGCTATTCACTGCCTTGCTCGGCTGCCTGGGAGAATATGCCGCCACAGAGCGCCCTGCCAAAAGGGATTTTCCAAATGTATCAAAGTGAATCAAAAAAAGTCTGTTTTATTTTGCGTGCATGCGTTTGTTGTTCTGTGTGTATGCGTGCATTTTGGTGTGTGCGTGTGTGTGTGTGTGTGTGTGTGGTTCTACATGGTAGTGTATGCGTGTGGGTTTCTCTGCATGCATTATGTATGTGTGTGTGTATTCTATTGCCTCCGTGTGTGTGCTGGAGCAAAAGATGGTGTGGTTTGTCGGATCTTGGCACTTTTAGTGTCTTGGCACTTTTTGTGCTTGGGTGTGTGTGTGTGTGCGTGTGTGTGTGTGTATTCATGTGTGTAAGTATGTTTTCATGGGTGTGGATGTGTCTGTGTGTATGTTTCATGTCTCCCTGTGTGTGCTGGATCCTGCCAGTGTACTGCTGTGTGTGTGTGTGTGTGTGTGTGTGTGTGTGTGTGTGTGTGTGTGTGTGTGTGTGTGTGTGTGTGTGTGTGTGTGTGTGTGTGTGTGTGTGTGTGTGTGTGTGTGTGTGTGTGTGTGTGTGCGCGCCTTTGTACGTACGTGCGTGTGTGTGTGTGTGTGTGGGTATGTGAAAGTGTTAAGTAAAGTCTGGACTTGCATGATTATCCAGGTGTCTTTTTAGATTGGCTGTCAAGCGAATTATAGTTTTACTATGGCCAATGCAATCAAGTTGACTTTTCCATTAGAACATTTTAATAAATTATGGAAATGTTGGTTCAGTTGAAGGTGATTCAATCCTTCATTTGATCTTCCCTTTGGTAGGTTCACAAATTGCGATAGATACTCATATGAATAATACATCACTCATAGCATTCCCGAATCTGTTCACAAGATGACCCCATACATGGCAAAGGAAATTGCAAACTTGACCTCATATAATTCATAATCGTCATAAATAATGTAGGTTTCACTTTGCATCATTGTTACTTTCTTTGCACTGCACCGTCACTACGGGGATGATGTTATATGTTATCTTGTATCTGTTCTTAACATTATGGGTTTTGTTGAGAATAAGGGTCGGCCTCTTTTCTGTCTGTGCCCTGGGGGACGGGGGGAGTAAGGGTTAGGGTAAGGGTAAGGGGGGGGGGGGGGGTAGTTACAGTCCCATAGGGGTTTACCGGCCATATATTACATTCCATTGATTGTTACTTTCGTAAAGAATATATAGGGTGATCTATAGAAACTACTTGCAATGCGTTGTGAATAAATGATTTCTACAACAGTTTTGTAGCGTCTACCGTCTGACTCTCTCTTAATTATTCGTAGAGGGAGACCTCATTTTCGTTGCTGACGTAAAACATGAGGAAAACGTTAAAGCTCTCAATGAGCTGTTGCCCGTTCTATTCTATCCGGTAACTGTTCCCACCAGGAGCCTCGCCGTATGGATTCTTTCTCCACTGCTCCTGATTACTTCCAGCTGGTCCAGGTGCGTTAAGAGCTGCCCTCTTTCCTTTGCCATTGATAGCAAAAAAATGCACCAGGATGGAGACAGAGAGAAAACTGAGACCGGACCGATGAGATGATGATTGATTGTCCCTGTCCGGCTGTGAGGCGGGAGTCTCAGACAGACCGCTGAGAGGCCCAGACACAGTTGTAGAAGAGGCACGGCAGACATTTCAGCAGTTGTATTGTTCACATAAAATATAGGTTGCATATATTGCTTCACAGAATATACCAGTTACTAGTTATCTGTGTGTTTGTGTGATTGTGTGTAAAGCTTATGAAAGCACTGCTTTAAATTGCATGAAAAAATAGCTGACTGGGACAGAAATTATTTTCCGAAAGACCGCTAAGTCGAAGTCACTTTACAGGCACGAAGGTCACTTATGCCTCTTTTCCATTGACAGTACCAGCCACGCTACTCGCCACGACTTAGCGTTGCATGAGTTGGTTTGGTTCCAGGCACGTTGTGTTTCCATCTAGTATAAAGTACCTCTTCAGTAGGGCCGGGTCGTCATAGCAGACATGCGCAAAACTGTAGTGACGTACTTATCCATGTGAAACATAAACAGACAGGGCTACACACAGGAGCGTCTCCACCTGTCACGGTCCACGGCATGTTCTTGCGCGCTGATGCACGTTGATCGAAACCCAAGGAAAGGTGGGCTAAGTCGAGGCGAGTTGAGCTGGTACTGTCGGTGGAAAAGGGGCATTAAAGTCCTAAGCCGAGAAGTCAGATGACATTTTTCGAACATCTTTCATTATGGCTGGTTCAGACTAGACGATTCACATGCCACACTATACGATCACAGAGCCAGGAAATCGGGCCTTGTCTCGTCGGAAGACTGGCCACACTACAAGATTTGAGGGTGGGAAGCTCTGTACTTTGTATCATTCACGTTTGCAAGATATTTAGAAAATCTAAGGTTTAGGACTGACATAAAGGTTTTTTAAATATTTGTCGTAAAGGTTCCAGTAGTTTTTATATCTGCTCAATGCAGCAACTCCTCACAGTAGTTGCATTTCGCGTGACATGAGCTATACAAAGTACCTGCAGCAACAACGTAGCCTAGCAACAGAGCGTCAACAATGGATCCCGAGTACCTAGCACTAGACATTATGCTGGCGGTTTGAGGTTTGTGATATGATAGCTAGCTAGCTAGTTATGATAGCTATTAGCACGTCAACAGCTGTTGGCTCCAAACTTACCGGGTAGGTCAAGGCCGTCGGCTATTTCTCGCCAGGCTGTATCCCTTCACCCTATCATTGAACTCCTTTGTGGACACGTCAAAAATACAGGGGACGTTGCTGCCACATTTCAACCAAAGTTTTCTCCATTATGTTGTTCCATTTTCTCTTGTTTTCTTTATTAGCATTCTTCTTCTTGCTAATATTTTTTGTAGTAGTTACTGTGTACTCAGCGTAGTGCAGTGAAGTCAGTTGGTAAACACTGCGCGTGAGCTCCAGCTGTTCGTGGGGTTCCCTCACGCAACTGGGGGCGGGGCTCCCTCATGTCAACAATGGATACGTCATGGGATTCCCCAAAAAATTCTGACATGCCAAACTTTTGGTCGTGGGGTTTTCGTACGTCGCAGACGAAAGCATCGCAGGTCGCAAGCATGTCACATTACAACACCTCGTCTCGTTGCCGACCTTTTGTCTGCGACGAACTAATCGGGGCAAAATCAGGCTCAAATTGTAGTCTAAACCAGCCATGTAGTCTGGCATCCCAATACAAATGTATTGAAAAACTGTCATAATCTGGAACCTCTTCAATAGTTTTCGATTTCCAAGGGGCGCTACCAGCGGGCTCAGACCAAAATTCCTCTGGACGCATTTGGATAGGCCCTCAACCAATCGTTACAACGAGACGGATGATGGGCTCTGACCGACGATTTTTTTTCAGTCGTTTGTTCTTCTTTTAGTGAAAACATACCATCCAGTTGTTTAATTTTGCCCTGATAGCGGAATCAACAGACCGTTCTACACCAGCAGTAGCCATCTTTTGTTGTCCCTATAAAATGCTCCTCTGCCCCGTTCTCGTGTTTATCTCGCCTCTTATTGGATAAACGGCTGTGATTGGTCGGTCTATCTCATACCGGGCAAAAATCTTTTTGTAAGGGAGGGTAGACCTCAGCAGAACTAATTTGCAGAGTAAATGAAACATGAACTTGAAAGATTTGGCTAGTTCCTAGGCTTCGTCGGGGCAGGACTTACCAAAGAGTCGGAGCGATGTCACGTCATAGTTGACAATAGAGCAATGTAACTGCACAAAATACTTGTCCGTTTAACACAAGCGCAGGCATGTGTCATAACTACGTAATAAGTCTGTATAACAGAAGTAAACAATTAAATGTTTGGGAAAACATTTAATTGGGCAAAAATCGTGTCTACATAACTGTATTGAAGTAATTTTATAGAATACACCATTTGAGCAAAACTAATTTGTGGGAACTTTACGATAAATTGGAATCTTACATGATGGGTGTTTGGACATAATCTTACTTACAAACTTTATTACTCTGCTAGGAAGTGCAGCAATTCCACTGTTGGAATATCTTCACACTTAATTCACTTGAACGGTGGGAATGTATCTGTGTCAGCAGAAATTACCCAAGGTCCAATGGTGATGGCGAAGTAGAGTATGCAAAGCTCCACCAATCATTTGTTCTAGTGTTAGAAAGCATAATGCCGGCCTGGTCTGGACACATCACGCCCACCTCTTTCTCCTTCTGCTACTCAACTAAACAGATGTCTTTCGTCCATGGCCAACATTCCCAGTTAGTCTTTTCCAGGTGGGAAAGTTCCCTCTTCCCTGCCAGCTAAGAGGGAAAATAATACAGTTCAGGCAATTCTGGATTTTAAATTAAGGATCCCATTTTGTGTATTTCGATCCCCTGCCCAAATTGTCTCTTCAAGTCCCATGGCGATGTCCTCGGTCAACCCCGGGTTCACCTCCCCAATACATGCTTCAGACGGGAGAGCAGCAGCCTCCGGATACGCTGCTGTAACGTCTATAAATGTCAAAGACAATATAACAAGATTAATATTCTTGGATTTTGTCCCTTTGTTGAATTTAAAACCTGCCCATGAATTTTTTGGTCCGCCCTGATGGGCAAACCTCAAGACTATAAATTATCCTTCTTTAGTTGCAAAAAGGATTCTGATCTATAGGAACACCCTAAACACATTGGAAGGCTTTGTTTCCCTCAGTTTCTTACATTTCCATCCTTGGCCTTGTATAGCGCACATCATATGGGACAAACCCGTGAAACATGAGCTCCGCTTTAATCATTTCGCTTCCATAGAGCAGGACAAGATGTAGAACTGGTCCGGCCCTTGGACCTTAGAAAAAGGAAGGCAACTAAATTGTTGTGGCTTAATGGCTTTGACCCTGGAGGTCTTTGTAATCAGTGTCCAATGGTAGTGAGGGACAGGACTGGAAGGAGAAGAATAGGTCATTATCATACCCATAGAAGGTTGGACGCTGTTCAATACGAATATTACGACCCTACAGGTATGCATTTCTATTGTAGGGATTGCTGAGGAGCCATGCTGCTAAGCCCATTCAGGGGATATTCAAAAGTTCCCTTATTTTTCCTGCTCTCCCACGCTGAGGAAAAGGTTCTGATTCATCCTTGCGTTTCTACCACAAATTATAGAGTTCCAGTCTCTGGGTTATGAGGCAATCTGAGTCTGGGGGAACGACCACTCAGGAGACAATAAAGCGTTAATACAGGAATTCACCACATCACAAAAGAAACACAGCAATATGTGATGCACACTCACTTTAACTCTGAAATTTCATTTTGTATCTTTGCCATTTTCTTTTACGTTTTGCTCTTGTCTCGTGCTTTCCTCTCAGAGTGCTCACATGACTATGAATGCAGTCGTAAGCGCTCTGAGTCGGGGTCTTAGTGCTTACATTCTATCTCCATACTGTGCTATGATTTAGAATGGTGTCAGTATGTCCCGTAGAGAACCTAATGAAAAGCAGATCCTATAAAGCATGTCTAGGACATATGAAGAATAGCAGAGTGACAGCATGGTATGTTCTTGGAAAATAGGAGTCCAATACGGCCCTTTGTCGACATCTGATGACATTCACCATTAACTATTATACATTATGCTTAAGTAATACACTTTATTCAATTTGGTTTAAACTTGTCTAATGAAGCTATTATCACCATTAAAATATCTGTACTTGAATTTAGCTGTCTGTCAAACAGAGTTCAGAGTTACATTGTATTGCTTATCGATACAAAGGACAACATTTCTATCGATGTAGGCCAACCATATCGGTAGTTTGATCGATGATGTCTTTTCTGTTTGATTCAAAGGTCCTCCTACATTAACCAGGACCGGTTCGTAGTCTTCCAACTACCCGTTCCCAGTGACTTCTTCCAGCATGGGCCCAAACAGCCTGGGCCTCAGCGTCCTCCTCCTGACCGCTCTGCTGAGCATGGCCGACACCGGGCTGGTCCAGCGGACCATCAGGCATCGGCGGGAGTCCCTGGCGCCCACCGTGCGCGACAACCTCACCCTCCCTAACTCGGGTCAGCCCGTGGTCTTCAACCACGTGTACAACATTAACGTGCCCGCCAGCTCCGTGTGCTCTGTGGACCTGGACTCCCCGGGCAGCTCCGAGCTGGAACCCCTGGAGTCGGCAGACGGCCCCGCTTCCCCCGGGCTGAGCACCACCGAGCACACTCTGGACCAGGAGAACCAGATCGTATTCACCCACCGCATCAACGTGCCACGGCAGGCGTGCGGCTGCGCCGACGCCGATGCGAGCGGACTCCCGGAGCTGAAGGCGCTGCTGAGCCGTCTGGAGATGCTGGAGGCGGAGGTGTCCACGCTGCGACACCAGTGTGGCGGCGGCGATGCGGGCTGCTGCACCGCGCAGGTCACAGGTACGCACCGCGCCTGTTGGTTTGTTATGCACGGTCAATCGGCTTAAACAACACGTTTCTGAATAATAATAAATCCTTAATTTGGAGGAGAAGTTTAATTTAATGATGATTGTTGACGTATGAGTGATTCCAATGAGGTTTACTTGAATGATATAGGTTCAGTTTCATTTGGATACTCAGTCAGTCAGTGACATCACGTTTAATGGATGGATTTTAACTCTTAAGATGTTTAAGGCCCATTTTGTCTCCCAGACTTTTAGTAAATTGCCCACATCTGTAGGGGAACGTTTCTGTCAGTGTGTGTGGCCTCATGTGCCTTCACACTTTCTCTTCTAGTTGTTTTTTGGTTTATTGGTCCAACAGGCATTACGAGCCATTTGTAATCATTTACTGTAAAACATTTTATAAGAGTTTGTTACGGTGGGAAGCCTTGTTACTTGGTATGGCCTTCATGCAACCACCCAAGTGAATGGATGCACTCATGAATGAACGAATGAAGGAATTTGATGAATAAGTGACCGTGATAGATGATGGTTGCTTCTTGTGGACCTAAGTAGGTTAGAGTCCTGAGGCAGTCCCTGGTTTCTGGGTTAGAGTTTCGCTTGTAGCTCTTCAACGGCATTCATTTACTGGCCATGTGGTTATGCTGTGTGTCCTTCTTAATGGATTGTATTGTGATGGACATGTAGCTGGCGCTTTAGATGAGTGCAGCGACATTTTCCAATGTTGTTTTATAAACAAGATACTACTCCAAACAGAGTTGGGTAGGTGATGATCATCTTAAACTTAATCTCAGACCTATAGTCCTACTAGGTTATAGCAGAACTACTTGTCCAGCAGTCCTACTACATTATATCAGAGCTTCTTATCCAGCAGTCCGACTGTGTTATAGCAGAACGTCTGATCCAGCAGTCCTACTGTGTTACAGCAGAACTTCTGGTCCAGCATTCCTACTGTGTTACGGCATAACTTCTGTGAGAAGACGGCACAGAGCCTGGGCAGGAAACCAAAAACTGAAAGCGGCGGAGTTACGCCTTGCATCCTGTTAAGTTACAGAGATATTCTAAATAAGAACAATTCATTTGACTGGATGTAGCTTTCAGTATGGGACTTTAATGTCAGTGGCATGTCTACAGTGGCCAATCTACACAGTGTTGATTTGAAACCTTTACAGAAACCTTTCTAGTTTGTTTTCGCCAATAACAGATCGCCGCTTCCAGCAACATGATTGTTCGGTACAAATATGAAATGAAAGGAAGTGAAAGAACCCGTTCAGCCAGATCTGAGTGTTAGATGTGTGAGATGATCCCAGCCCAAACCAAATGCTTCCTAAGGTTTCCTCTGGTGTTGTTTGCCTGTGCAGGCGAGGTGGGCACCAAGCCATACTGCGGCGGCCATGGTAACTACAGCACGGAGAGCTGCGGCTGCGTGTGCGAGCCGGGCTGGTCCGGAGCCAACTGCAGCGAGGCCTCCTGCCCCAACGCCTGCCACGCCCAGGGCCGCTGCCTGGACGGCCGCTGCCACTGCTTCCCGGGCTTCTCCGGGGACGACTGCCGGTGGCAGGCCTGCCCTCGGGACTGCGGCGAGAGCGGCGCGTGTGTGGACGGGCGCTGCGTCTGCAACCCGGGCTTCCAGGGCGACGACTGCTCCCAGGCCGACTGTCTGAACAGCTGCCTGGGGCGGGGCCGCTGCGAGGACGGGGACTGCGTGTGCGAGGAGCCCTGGGGCGGCCTGGACTGCTCGGAGCTCACCTGCCCCAGCGACTGCTACGACCGCGGCCGCTGCGTCAACGGCACCTGCTACTGCGACGAGGGCTACGCCGGCGCCGAGTGCGGCCAGCGCCTCTGCCCCCAGGGCTGCCGCGGCAACGGCTTCTGCGGCGCGGACGGCCGGTGCGTGTGCAGCGCAGGCTACGGCGGCGAGGACTGCTCGGCGCTCACCTGCCCCGGCGACTGCGGCGGGCGCGGCAGCTGCTTCAACGGCGTGTGCATCTGCGACGCCGGGTTCCGCGGCGAGGCGTGCGGCGAGGCGGCGTGCCCCAACGACTGCAACCGCCGCGGCCGCTGCGTCGACGGGAAGTGCAGCTGCGACGCCGGATTCCAAGGCGACGACTGCTCGGAGCTGTCCTGCCCCGACGCGTGCCGGCACCGCGGCCGCTGCGTCGACGGCCAGTGCGTGTGCGACCAAGGGTTCGCCGGCGAGGACTGCGGCGTGCGGACGTGCCCGGGGAACTGCTACGGGCGCGGGGAGTGCGTGGCGGGCCACTGCGTGTGCGACCCAGGGTACGTGGGCGAGGACTGCGGCACGCTGAGCTGCCCCAACGACTGCTACGGCCGCGGGCGCTGCGTGGCGGGGCGCTGCGTGTGCGACGAGGGCTTCGCCGGCGAGGACTGTGGGCAGAAGGCGTGCCCCAACGCCTGCCTGGCGCGGGGCTTCTGCCTGGACGGGGCGTGCGTCTGCCAGGAGGGCTTCTCCGGGGACGACTGCTCCGTGGTCACGTGTCCTGACAACTGCGGCGGCCGCGGGCGGTGCCTGGACGGCAGGTGCTCGTGCGACGCGGGCTACGAGGGGCCCGGCTGCGGGGAGCTGAGCTGCCCCGGGGACTGCCGGGACACGGGCCGGTGCGTGGAGGGCCGGTGCCAGTGTGAAGAGGGCTACATCGGAGCGGACTGCAAGCAAGGTGAGGACTCAGGCTGAGGTCTTCTGATTGACGGATGGATTTATGTAATGCAGACTAGAAGAATTGATGTTGCAATATGTTGAATAAAATATAAGATATATTCTAGGGCTGTCAAATGATTAAAATAAATATTCGCAATTAATCGCAAAGTATCGGAGAGTTAACTCACGATTAATTGATTAATTATATTTTAAATCCAATTGAAGTTAAATTTCATTATCAAATGGAATTATACATTATCGTTCATACCAAATGTATTTAATAAGCAAAAACTAGACCAATTGAACTTGAGGGAGTTTTATTGACTCGCTCAGTGTGGGTTGAATATGAAACTTACGGAACACCACATATTTGGGAATTGTAAACAGGCAGTTATTTAGTACAATTGTACAATTTTTATATATATATTTATATGTAGGCTATATATACAGTATATTGTTTGTTTTCGTAAGTATGTTTATTGTGCCCGGAAGATCAGAGGGTTACCTATGTATGCCTCTTCGTTATCTCTGCTCTCTAGTTTCCCCGCCGACGGACCTCTTGGTGAGCGACGTGACCCCCCACACGGTGGACCTGTCCTGGAACAACGAGAAGCTGGTGACACAATACATGGTCACCTACGTGCCCACGGGCCCAGGCGGCCTGCGCCAGGAGTTCAGCGTGCCCGGGGACGACAGCACCGCTCGGGTAGAGGGGCTGGAGCCCGGGGTCGAGTACCTGATCAACGTTTACGCCGTCCTCAACAACATGAAGAGCGTGCCCGTGAGCGCCCGGGTGGCCACCAGTAGGTCACCTCTCAACTACTGACCCACGGACCTATAGCTCCTAGAGTAGTCGGCTTTAAATACTAACATGATCAAATGTAAGGCACACTAATATATATTTATAGATTTATTGATTTATGGACCAAAGGGCCAATGAAATATCATCAGATTCAATTATTCTGCATGAGTCTCTATGTATATTTGATTTGATCAAATGTATAACAAACAGATATATATAAATATAATGGATTAGATTAGTTTATTATTTATTTTAGATAAAATTAGACCAGAGAAGAGTGGAGTAGAATAGATGAGAGGATTTGATCATAGAATGATAAAGTATATTGTATGGAGACTTTTATGACGTCATGTATGTGTGTGTGTGTTATTTTCATGCGATGTCACGCCTTTACCTTTCAGGTCTTCCCCAGCCGGAGGGATTGAGGTTCAAGTCGGTGAGGGAGTCTTCCGTGAAGGTGGAGTGGGACCCGCTGGAGATCACCTTTGATGGATGGGAGCTCAACATCCGCAACATGGTAGGTCTGCATCCACAGCACGGTAGGTCTATACCTCACAACACAGTAGGTCTATCTCACAGCACTGTGGGTATATATATCACAACATGGTAGGTCTATCTATCACAACATGGTAGGTCTGAATCCAAAACACGGTAGGTCTGCATCCACACCACGGTAGGTATATATATCCCAACATGGTAGTCTACATCCACAACACGGTAGGTCTATACATCACAACACGGTAGGTCTATATAATGACCAATACTTTAGGTCTATATATCACAACACAGTAGGTCTATATATCAAAACATGTTAGGTCAATATATTTACCAACACGGTCGGTCAATATCCAAAACACGGTAGGTGTTGGACAACAGGGAATCGCCCCTGCACAAACCACCGGGATACTTGAGTCAATAATTTACTTCCCCGTTCTCCAAAAAAGGTGCATGTAAGAATAATGTGTGGTATTTATCAAGTGCTTTATCAAGAGTTTATCTTGGACGGTTGGGATTGGTGCTGAAAATTTGACATTTGTTTTTGAAAGACTCTAGACTCAAGTCTTATGAACTTTATAAATATATACCTAAAAAATAACAGGCTTAACCTCACTATATACGTTTATTGACAATCAGCAACTCTAAAAAGCTGTGGATCTTTACAGAAAGAAGAGAATGGAAAGATTGTGAATATCCTGCCGTCAACACAAAACAACTTCGAGCAATCAGGGCTTGGTCCTGGACAGGAGTACGAGGTCTCTCTCCGAGCCATCAAGAACAACACGAAGGGCCCTCAGACCACCAGGACCTTCAGCACTAGTGAGTCCTCATTATGCCTCCGTGCATGCACCCTGGGTGGGTCGGGCAGTTGAAATGAAAGGGCGGCCGTTCTTCTGCGTCATCTCAGCACCATTATCCCTTCACGGCGGTAAACAGTCTTTTGTTTGTGTTTAAACTGTTTCCAAGGAATTTCTCTCACTGCTTTTAAATAATTAAACTACTATATACACTTTATGTAATGTATTTAATTAAATTATAATATAATATATTTATATTTATACATTTAAGACTAGTTTTACTTCCTAAAGGTACAATAACAATTGTACCGTACTAAATCACTAGACAATCATGATATTCATCATCAGAGATCAAGGAAACATGCTATTCCCCCTCCTCATCCTCATCTTCATTCGGTATTGGGTCGCGGGGGCAGCAGCTCTAGCAGGGGGTCCTTCTCTATCTTCCCTTTCCTGGGCCACATTTCCCACCTATGACGGGGGGATCCCGAGGCGTTCCCAGGCCAGAGTTGAGATATAATCTCTCCACTTAGTCCTGAGTCTTCCCCGAGGTCTCCTTCCCACTGGACGTGCCTGGAACACCTCCCTAGGGAGGCGCCCAGTGGGCATCTTTACCAGATAAACCACCTCAACTGACTCCCTTCTAAGCAGAGGAGCAGCAGCTCTACTCTGAGCTTCTATTCTCTGTAGGCAATTTGGTTCTGGCCTGTATGTTATGATCCCCAAGTCTGAGCACCCGGGGTTGTCATTAATGCAGCTAATTGGAGTAAAAAATAAAGCGTTTTATTCTGGGCGTGAACACGTATAATCTCCACAGGTAGCCTTATTAGAACTCATTTATAGAGTCTGTCTAAGTGCTTGTTAAATCTTCCACCTCGACTGTGTCGCTTCAGTTTATACGCACAGCAGCGGTGGAATGCCAGGCTGCATGGAAAACACATTTGGATTTACCGAGCCCCGCGCCACCGACCCCCTCCACTCCTCTCCGTTCCATCGTCTGAGGTCATCTATTTACACAGGCTGAGACGCAGCACGGCCCAGCAGAAATATAACACAACAGGGGGAGAGTTATGCCCGGGACATTTTTTGGGGGGTTTGTATACGTAGGGGTGGTGGCAGCAGTGGAGGCTTAAGCGTATCCCTCAACCAAAGCTGGGGGATTTCTCATCTCAAAACAAAAATGAAGCATGCATTAATGTAATAATGTCCAGATAGAAATAAATGAATCAATGCTCTGATGAAGAGAGATAATCTGGTGTCCAGGCCTGATAAGCCTGTCCAATCATTTCATTTGGCCCACATTCAATGACTGGATGGCCTACTCATACCTACCAGGCTATGGGCACCCCCTCTGCCTGTGCTCTCAGTGTGCACGGCAGCAGTCCTGCCCAAGGCTAGGCGGACCCACAGATAATGCTAGCGAGCTGGTCCAAAGTTGTGGGGCAGCGGCTTTTGAGGGAGGTCTAAGGGAGGGTAGGGATTTTTGTGTTTCTATGCTATCAAGATCAGGCCAACCCTGGCTAGTTTGTCCTAATTGCCTGCCTTAGCTTTAAGTATGAACAGGGTTCCAAAACACCCCTCCGTCATTGATGTTGCCTCTCTTACTCTGTGCGTTCCAGAGATCGAGGGCCCTCAGCAGGTCCTGGTAAAGGACGTGACAGACTCCTCTGCACTGTTCTCGTGGTCCCAGCCTGTGACCGAAGTCACCAGCATCACGGTGACCTACGCGCCAACCTCCGACCCCTCGGACCAGACCAGCGTCGACCTCACCAATATGGACACCCAGTACATCGCAGGGGACCTGAGGCCCGACACCGAGTACCAGATCTCCCTGACCTCCAGGAGGCGGGGCGTTGCCAGCGACCCCGTCAGCAGGACCTTCACCACCGGTAAGGCCTTCAGGAGAGGCTCTTTACCCAAAAAGACCCACGGGTTTGCCATGACAGATACAGACGCAAAAGGAGAACCAAACCTCTGTGCCCCGCCTTTAAAATTGGTAAATCTGAGGGTGCAGGGCTCTCCCCAGTTAACTCCCCTTCAGTTTTGTTTCACCAGGTGGAGGACTGTTTGACGGTGTGTCATATAAACGCTTAATCAGCAGGTTTTGGGTCGCCCTATCAGCCAATAAGAAGTCATGCATGCAACTGCATGTGTTCACCCTAGCAAGGAGAGGCCTAACTTCTCACCCTTATGAGCAGTAAGGCGTTAGGCCCTTTGGTTAAGTATGCTTACTTGTAGATGTTCGTCTGGTCGTCGCCACTAGCCAAAAGCAATGCCTTGGAAGAGGGTCGGTCGGTCTCGTGACTAGACTATCCCCTAGACTCTCCAGACCACAGAAGTTTATTTGATTCATTACATCCCAACAAACACTGCACACTGGGGTGTAATAGTCTCAAAGTACCTACCACAGCAATTTCCCAAACATACAACATTAAAGTCTGCCTTTTGAATATCAAAGACATCCTTGGATTTCCCTCCCGCGCCCCTCTAGATCTGGATAGTCCCAGGACCCTGAAGACCCTGTCTCAGACAGATGACAGCATCAGCCTGGAGTGGAGCAACAGTGAGGCGGACGTGGGCGGCTACAGAGTGAAATACACCCCCTTCTCCGGGGGTTCCCCTCGTGAGGAGCTGTTTCCCAGCGCCGCAGGAGAAACCACAAAGGCTACCATTACCGGTAAGAGGATAATGCACTGAATACTAAATACACATGAATACTTTGTACTTTACTCAATCATGTTTTTTCCTTTCCTGTGTTGTGCACGACAGGGCTAAGACCAGGCACGGAGTACGGGATCGGAGTCACCGCTGTTAAAGATGAGCGGGAGAGTTTGCCTGCGACTACAAATGCAGCCACTGGTGAGAGACTTACTGCCATCATCATAAAAATCCTCCTCAGACCGCGGTGGGAACGCACACATGGGGAAATGATATTAGAGCAATCTTGGCAACAGCATAGAGTATGAGTGGTTTATAGTCTACAGCGGACTTGATGAGACGTTTTAACGACAATCGTTCATGAAGTTTCAGCCTCTGTTTGAGTGTTGCCTTTGTTGTGTATTTTAAACATTATGTGATTGATTTCACATTGCATAGACAAGATGTTCTTTATTCATACCAGACGGGAAACAAGTCTATGGCCAAATCTCTTAATATTCATCCCTTAATAACTTTTTTCTGAAATTTCAACGGTCAAACGGGACCTCGTAAAAACAGATAATATGGAAATGAACTAGCCACAGTGGTCCTGCACAGAGACACATTGATTGGCTTGGTACTACGAGAATCAGATACTAGTTTTTCCGTTGACTGAGAATGCTGCTAGGACTTCTGAAGTGGACCTTTCCAAACCAAAGGCAGCTAGTGGAACTACACATGAACAAATAAATAAAACATATGTAAAAAATAACCCTAATGAGATTAACAGTTATAAAATGATAACACAAGAATCCTACTGATCTACATCCCCTCCTACTCCCTCAGATCTGGATCCTCCCAAAGACCTGGAGGTGGTGGATTCGACGGAGACCTCTCTGATGCTGCGCTGGAAGAAGCCCAAGGCTAAGCTCAACGGCTACACGCTGGCGTACACCTCCAGAGACGGCCCCTCGCAGAAGCTGAGGCTGCCTCCCACGGCCACCAGCCTTGCCCTCGATGACCTGAACCCGGACACGCTGTACAGCGTGGCCCTGACCGCGGAGCGGGGCCCCAAGAAAAGCTCCCCAGTGAGCCTGTCTGCCTCCACAGGTGGGTGGTCTATTGAAGAGCTCGTCTTAAGGCATGAGGGAGCTTTCATTTGGAAATATTTTGTTGTTGTTTTCCTCGATTTCAGGTTAAACCACATTTGGCAGTTTATATCTGTGTTAAAGGTTGTATCAGCGATTCTAAGCCGATCACATTCATCTGAACTTTCCTCTCCTTCAGAGTCTTGCACTGCGTTAGGGATAGATTTTACTGGAGGCACGAAACCTGTCCATGCACAAAACACGGAAGGGAGGGGCGAGCTGGCCCGGTTTGTTTTGGATCTGGCTCCAAATACCAACAGAAGTGATGTCACCCAACATCGCTGATACAACGCTTAACCTTTAAAAAAAATAGCTTTTTTTTTTTTTTAAGCCTCTCACGTAAAATAAATATTTTATTCTGCTCCAACATCCAAGTGTGAAAACATAACAATAATCTTTCCATCCAGAGATTAGAATCATTGTACACGAGTACAGCTCTAATAGACACACATTAATGACATAATAATATATATTTATTCCTTTATTTTGAGGTGCAGACCAAACCGAGTGAATGGCTACACACTCTCATGTGTTCTCCGTGTGTGCTATACCTTGTGTGCTCTCTTGTGTTTCTCCTGTAGCCTCTTACACGTTTTATTCAGCTCACTCCGATGTTCCCGAGCTCACACCTCAGTCAGGGCTGGACGACAATATCATTAGCTTCGCACACCTAGACACGCCCCCCGACTCCCAGCTCTCGGGGATGGGACCCGCCGACGAGCTCACAGGCCTCAATGTATCGGCGCACACGTCCGATGGATTCGATCTCTCGTGGGAGCTCAAACCTCCGGCGGCCTACGACAGCCTCGTGGTAGAGTGCAGAGGCCCGCTCCAAACGCTGGCAGTCATGGAGGTCGTCCTTAGCGGAAATTCCACCCGCTCTAGAATCCGAGGCCTGAACGCCTCCACAGAATATCGAATCACACTTCACGGGATTACCGGTAGCAATGGGTCCCTGCTTCTTGAGGCTATCGCCGTCACAGGTATACTGTTTCCTTTGGCACGCATGTTGACCCAAGACCGCATCCATAACGTAGTGATGAGTCCCCTCTTCTGGGAATGCAAAGCTTGTCTTGTTGTCTTGCAGTTTTGGTTTTGAAGACCTGCTCAACAGTTCGTACGGCATGATAAGGATCATAAACAAGACAACTGCATCCTTCAACAATCTTTGCATGTTTTCAATGGAGCCGACTATTGCATACCAAATAAGAGAACACGTATACATTTTCTATCGAGCATTCTCCATGCCTAAACAGTGCATGTTAAATAATCACATTCAGCAATTCACTTTAATAATCACATTTTACAATGTGCTTATTCAAAAGGAACAATATATTAGTCCTGATATATTCGTTCAAAAGGACAAGTCGATAAAGGGAATGGCTGTGCATGGCTTCTTCCTCCATTCGAAGATCTGAGGACTTCAATCCTGGAGGCCTTCTGAAATCTTCGAGCGTTAAACATTCAGACGGATGTTATTAATGCAATTGCATTAAATGTATATTCATGCGTTTGCGAGATGTTCGATCGCAAACGTCCGGCGTTTGGCGATGTACGCGTGGTCTACGGGGGCCAGCGACATCCAGAACGCACCTTAGAGGGTCACCTATTGAACCGTTGTGTGCCACGTCACCGGTGCAAAGTTGTCTGATGTTTTGTTATTTTCCACGATATGATGATAATAATGTGTCAAACTCTTTAACACTTCTTGAACGTACTTTTATTCTCCATAGTACCCGAGCCCACCTCTCCAGGCTTAATTATGAATGTCACAGACGTCCTAACCACAACAACAACAACAACAGCATCAACAGCAACAACAGCAACACCAACAACCGCAACCTCAACAAGACCACAATCTTTTTCAGAAACAGCACCTGTCCCCACCATAGTGGTCTCACACACTCTTGGTTCCCCTCCCGTTGTGGGGACCGAGAGTCCCCTCACAGAGCCGTTTGGGGCGTTCACGCTGACCAACATGTCCTCCACTAGCGTGGGGGTCAGCTGGTCGGCCCCAGACCAGACCTTTGATCATTTTCTGGTGGAGCTGAGCTCCCCATCGGAGGAGGCACCTGCGCGTACCACCATGGTAGCAGGAAGTGAGGGAGGCGCTGAGATAGAGGGCCTGTCTCCCTCGACGCGTTATGAGATTACATTGTACGGCCTGGTGGAAGGCGTGCGGTCGCAACCTCTGAAAATGTTTGTTGATACAGGTACTTGAAGCACGATAATAGAGTGGAGGAACACATATCCAGTCTGCATTTTAACGAGGCATTCATGTGTTCACATGCATCTCCCTAGCGTCTACTATTGTTTCGCTCTTTTCATCGTTGTTTCCCAATTGATCTGATCATGATTCGTATCCATATCCATTGTGTATTTTCTGACCCCCTCCATGGTGGATGCGTGTCATCTCTGCAGATGAGATCAGCCCTAGGGTGCTAACCCTCACCGTCTCTGACAACACATGGGACAGCTTCAATGTGTCCTGGAGCCCCCCGGCGCACCAGGACTTTGAGGGCTTTGTCCTTGAACTAACAAACCTGGAGAACCCGGCCGAGAGCCAGAACCTCACTCTGTCCGGGGAGGCCTTCAGCCTGCTGGTGTCGGGGCTGGCCCCGGACACCGGCTACATGGTGGGCCTGTACGCCATGCTCCCGGACCGCTTCCTGGAGCCGGTGTACACGGAGGCCACCACAGGTACCCGGGTCTCCAGAGCCGACGCCTTCCTATTCCTCCTCTTCATCCCTTCTACTTCCTGCTGACTTCCCATCCGTTGATCCCTACATTTCGGTTCATACTCTCTTGTGAACTACTACTGCTGCTACTACTACTACTACTACTTCTATCACTACTACTACACATTCAAACAAAAAGAGATGCTAAAAAATATCATTTGCGTCTCCCATTTTGCGTTGCCAACCAACAAATAGCATTGCATGAAACAAACAAACAAACAAACCAAAGCCAAACAAAAACATAACTGCATTTTGTCATCAACGTCTGCATTGTGTCCTCAACATCTGTATTTGGTCATCAACATCTGCCACCCTAACTGACTTGCTTGTGTCCCGTCGTTACCATCCAAGCCGTGTGCTTGAGTTTGTGGCCGGGAGAGGGTAGGCTGGGTGATGGTGGGTGGGTGATGGGGTGATGGTGCAATACCGGTTCCCCATGGCTGAGCCGAGCCAGGAGCCTTCCAACGACCACCCTCCCCCTGTATTGCTCCCCCGTGGCCCCCGAGTGCATGAAGCCCCCCTCTCTGAATGGAGCTCCTTGCATCGTGGGGTGTGTGTTGACATGGATGTCCAGGTTGAGGGTGCTACAGTGATTACAACAGAGCGTGACCTCACCTCCAGATCCTTTCACACTGTAGTACAGTCTGCTCGCTTGGTTTTTCTCATTTCCTTCCATTAAAACCTAATTCAACGTGTAATCTTTGAAACATGAGAGATAATATGCTGCTAGTCGGTAGCTCCCGAAACTAAGTGCTCCTGACTCGTGGGGAAATTACTTCTCATTAGTTTCGGTTATTGTTTTTAAATACCCAAAGCTGAGGTTCATAATATCAACATGTCATTCGGGGAATAATTAACTTGTTTTAAATGATTGCCCCGACCAGCTTGTAACTGATTACATCAGTTTGTGATTGAGCAAGTTTATGAACATCTTTCTTTGGTTGTGTCTTCCACAATAGTTATACAACCAGTTGTTTACAAACTAAAAATACACCTATTTCCTTCTGCATGTTTCATTATAGCACTGTTCTGAGATTGTAAATCTTTATTTCATGTTCCCTATCTAACTTTGATACTGCTGAAACGTTGAGCTGTTTTGCTGCGCTGCATGAAAAAAACACTGCATTTGGCCTGGCATGGAGCAATGCTTTTTATCCTCATCATCGGTCAACACGGTTAATATGTTTACAAATCCAATCCCACCTTCACTTGTCAAACCTTTTCTTTTCCTTAGACCATGCTTTCACTCTGTTGAACAACACTTTTAAGGGGACCATAACAGTTTTTGTGCATGACTGTATAGAGAAGTAGGCAGTGCTACTCACCCTCAGCCCTATGACTGTTTTTGGCAGTTACAGGGTATAATTAGCTATTGGTCATGGTGTTAGGACATGACACCAAATGTTAACAAGCGACCAGTAGCATCCTTGAGCGACATGCCTTAGCCGTACCGGTTTGAGCAGCTATCGGAAAGAAAATCCCTTTCAGTTGCTTTGGTTACAAACGTAAATAATAGTGAATACAAAATCAGAAGAACAAAGGACTAAAGCTCAAACCACACACTCTATACAGCAATGCAACAAACTGTTTGGAGGGGACTCCCCTAGCCTTTTGAGCCCATCCTGATCCAGTAGGTTTACGTTCTGTCTCAGTCTGGCCTTGAGCCTGTTGAAACCCTCTTCCAAAAAAGTTCAAATGAAGGACCAATCAGCGCTCGGGGGGGAGATTTTAAGTTCCTGTCAAACAGGAAGTGGGGCAGGAAGGTTTAGTTAGTTGGAGAAGTCAAAATAGTTGTTTACGAAGAACACCGAGCAGAGATGTAAAAAGATTAAGGTAAATCTGCAAGGAAGGCTTTTCTCAGTTGTAATTTTTTGAGTGAAGAGAGCAAGACCGTCACTTAGGTAGTTCATCTGATGAGCAAGGCCAGACTGATATTTATTACCGAACCCAACATTTCTGGATAGTCTCACAAGGCTAGGAATCTCCAGTAGAAGTGATACTTTCGGTATGGGCCTTTATGTCCATATGTTATGTATCGAGGTGATTCTCCTTCATAACTTGCAATTCATTTATAAAAACAGATTACAATATATTGAATATTTTATTGAGCTACCCAGAATATTGAGAATTGGAAATAGGAGTGAGTGAGTTATATCTAATCATGCTGATTGTTTGAAGAGTTAAAGCAAGTCTTCTGATATTTCATCCTGTTCCAAATAATCTTTTCAGGAAATGTCATTTTCCAGAAAAAATAATTAGGCCTACTTTGGTACTCTTCATTCTTACAGGATCTGTTTCAACAGGAGGTCCTGTCATGAATATAGTTGTAAGAAGTAAAGTAAAAAACACAATTACTGACCTCTGTCTCGGAAGCTTCCGAAGTCTCTTCTGTAAAATACACAAACATAAAGCTTTCCCAACACTCAAATATGAAAAAGTCTCTACCGCAAAGACGTAAGCATGGACATGTAAGACAAGGTCGATCACAGGCCGATAAATAGAGCCCCTCTCCAGAGTACGTAGGTCATTCAGGCTGAAAGGATTCTTAGCTAAATAAGTTTGCTATCATTTCAGTGACAGGGCATCCCTCCCCTCAGATCAGAGGCCTAAAGTGGTCCATGTAATGTTCTCATGTGAATCTAACAGCGCTTTCTTCTTTTTAGTGAGCCGAGCGGTGGTTGGCAATCTATATGTGTCTAACTTAACGTCAGAAGGTTTCTCAATGTCGTGGAATGGTACGCAAGGACACGTTGACGGTTATGTTCTGGAGATAATAGACTCTGATTGGCTGACGGAGCCGCGGGAACATAACATATCAGGTGACGTCCGGTCGTACGATGTCATTGGACTGCGGCCTAGCACTGACTATGTAGCCTACCTCTATGGGGTCTCCAAGGGATCTCGAACCAATGCTGTCAGTTCTGTCGCCTCTACAGGTACCTTTCCTCTTCCTACAGCAATGTCGGCCCTTTAAGAAGAGCATTCAGGGCCATAATTTCATTTTGGACTCAATTAAAAAGTTAACTATTGAAATATATTTAAAGTTGACAATTAAAAAGTGAACATCCTTATTTCCATTGATCATACATTCAACACACGCACACGTACCTTTGACGTCAACACACAGACCTGTTATCTTCTCTCCTTTTGTAGCTGCGGAGCCTGACTTGTCCAGGCTCGTGGTTTCAAACATTACCTCAGACCGCTTCTCTCTGTCCTGGCAGACGGGAGAAAAGGCTTTCCATAACTTTATCGTAGAGGTCCGAGAGTCGGCCACGCCCTCGCGGGCCATGGGCCGCGCACTGTCTGGAGACGCGCGAGCCACGGTCATGACCGGCCTCAAGGCTGCCACTCAGTACGACATTAAACTGTACGCCAGTAGCGGCGGCCAGAACTCACAGCCGTTGTTCGCCGTAGCCACCACAGGTATTCACCGCATGTGCTTCCCACTGTGCACCTCACACACGCATGACGGTTATAACCAGGGGGGGTGTAAGGGCTCATTCATAACGGGGGGGGGGGGCAAGAGCAGCACAGAATAACAGTGTGAGGGTGTGTTAACAACCCACGCAGTGTAGTGCCAAAATGAAGATATCACATGCTTTTGATTGTATTTATATGCCTGATTTGCTAGGCGTGGCCAATAAGGTGGCCAGTGGACCCCTATGGACACACCCCTGATTATAACAACATCCACAATATTTTGTAATCAAACTCCCAACTCTTGCTAGCTTAAGGACACCCTCCTGCAGTCCATCCCCAGCACCACTCAAGATCCTGGTATTCTCTTTTGTTCAGAGGATGCCCCACAGTTGGGAACTCTAACCACTGCGTCGGTGAGCCCAGATAACCTCACCCTGTCCTGGAGCACTGTCTCGGGCCACTTCGATGTCTTTGTGGTCCGCGTCAGTGACTCCCTGCAGCTGTTTGATACGCTGGAGTTCAAGGTGCCCAGCCCGGGGGGCAACGTGACAGTGTCTGAGCTGCTGGACGCCACAGACTATGATATAGAGCTGTACGGTATCTCTCATGGGCGCCGCAGCTCCTCTGTGTTTGCCCATGCCATCACAGGTACTGCGTCTTTCTCCTCGTGCATTCATGTCTCTCTAAATGCCTGTTCTCGAGACAGCAGGGTTATAGAGCCCTTCATATGAAGTGAATTTTAGTGCATTACTTTTGTTTGCAGTATTTGCACGCAGTGTACTTTCTGAAAGTGTTCCCCTCAACATTGTATTGCCTGTTGCTCATCTTTCGTAATCTAACCAAACTCCTCCAGCTCCTTTGCCCAGAGTGGAAAACTTGACCGTTACAAACATTACCCCATATGGCTTTCGTCTGTCCTGGGAGACCAAGCAGACGAAGCAGGAGGGGGCGCCCCCTGGTGGCACCTTCAAGCACTTTCAAGTAGTTGTGACAGACTCGGGCTGGCTGTTGGAGCCGCATGAGTTCAATGTCCCGGGAAACCAGTCATACCTGGACCTGTGGGGGTTGATCACAGGCATCGGCTATGAGGTCAGGCTGACGGGGGTATCTAGCTCGGGCCTGCTCTCCCGCCCGCTGACCACAGTGGCTAAGACAGGTACTAGTGACAGTAGGGGTCGCCGATCAATACTGGTTATGGGTCCCACACCTGACTGAAGGTGACCTTGTGCTTATGACCGATGCAAGCGTTTGAAGCACATCCATCACACATGTATTTATGATATATTCACACTCTCATTCGGATTCTTACCTCTTTCAGACTGATGAAATCTAACTACTAACCTCTTCTCTAACTCTGTTGAGAAATGTCAGAGAAAACCTGATGATTGATCTCTCACTTCAGGTTTCTCTTCAAAATATGAACCTACATATTGGATATGTTGTCATATTTTGTGTGTTTTCCCCTGCTTTTTCGACTGTGGATTCAAATTAATTACATATCGGCAAACATAGCATGATTCATATCTCCTGTTCTGGTGGATATGATGACGATGATGATGGAATGATTGGCTTGAACAGGAGGAAAGAAAACACAGTTGAATGAACAAAGCATGTCCGTTGACTTGAACTCTGATCCGTTATGTCCCGAATGTCCCGAGTGAACCAGGGGACTGGTTGGTGGGTGCATGGGGGCCTGGAAGTCTACGTCTGGGGCCGTAAATGTGGAATTTCCCTGACCGCAATAAACCATCCAATGAAGAAGCTCTTGTGTTTCTTAGCGGAATGCTTTCGACTTTCTCTTCTTTCATTCTCGCAATGAATGCATGGTGGACAACAAGTCGTGATCCACACTTTAAGCCCAGATCTGGGTTCTCAGGAGACAAAAACACCTGAAAAAACCTTCTACTCCAGTCTGCCCTCCCTTCTTCTTCGGCCTCCTCGTCCGTCTGTCCAACCGCTCGTGCACGAGGGCCACTCTGGCCCTGCCCCCGAACACCAGAGGCAAACATACGGAGAGCATTTCTTGGGTTGTGTCCCCGCCCAGAGGCCGAGCCCGAGATAGAGCACCTGTTTGTGTCGGACGTAACGGCCGACGGCTTCCGTCTGTCGTGGACAGCCGCCGAAGACCAGTTCGACCGCTTCGTCATCAGGATGAGGGACGCCAAGAAGGTGTCCAAGGTGCACTTGCGCGACGCCCGCGGCGAGGAGCGCACCGCCGTGTTCACGGGTCTCATGAGCGGCACCGAGTACGACATCGAGCTGTACGGGGTGACCCTTGAGACGCGCTCGCAACCCATCATGGGGGTCGCTCAGACAGGTACATGAGGAGGCTCAGCACAGTAAGCCTCGCCTCTCAACTACAGGGAGTGTGTGTGAAAGTGTGCGTGTGTGTTGGTGTGGGTGTGTGAGAGTGTGTGCGTGGGGGGGAGGGGGGGGGTGAGTGTGTGTGTGTGTGTGCACACTGACTACCTCAAATCCCTGAACATAACACAGGTTTGTATAGTGGTTTCTTCTATGCCTCTGTTTAACCACACATGGTCCTAGGAGCCACAATTGACATAGACAACATGACCCTACCTTTTTTATTTTTATGGAAAACGTTTTGGTATTTTTCCCGCTTTTTTTCAGAAATGAAAATTAAAGGAACTGTGGTTTGTTTCTCGCTAGTTGTGTTGGTCCGTTCCCTGGTTTGAACCCCTCTCTGGTCTGTGCCCCTCTGCCTGTGTGGCCGCTAGGCCTCGGTTCCCCCAGCGGCCTTAGTTTCACCGATGTGAGTGACAGCTCGGCCGTGGTACAGTGGGCGAAGCCACGCTCCAAGGTGGACAGCTACCGGATTGTCTATGTGCCGCTCCAACAAGGTACACGTCCTCAATCTGCAATGTGTGAATATAGGTCTATGTCCATTAGGAGTAGGGGAAGAATGTATTCATGTCTGTCTCTCAATTCTACTTGAATTCAATTAAATTTTGTCTGTATAGCCCTTAATCAGCGGTGCAGTCTCAAAGGGATTATTAGGCCATACATTTATGGCACCCCCCTGACCCTAGCCTCCGAGAGGGCAAGACATTTATTAGCAACGAAGAAATATTGAAGAGGAACTCAGTGTGGGGGATCCCTCCTTCAAACGGATGATCAGGAGTGCAATGGGTGCCATAATTGACACACACAGGCAAAACATTTTAAACGGGTGACGGGGTGCTAGCCGGTTAACCATTTGGAGAGTCCAGGCATCCAGTCACCGCAACACACAACATTTGTCGCCACATCTTCTCAATTGTACTAGTCGTTTAGTGCTTAATACAAAGTGACTGACTGTGACTCTACCGCCCCCACCCTCTGCAAGGGAACCCCATGAGTGTGACCGTGGACGGGGCTGAGACCCAGGCCCTCCTGCCCGGCCTGGTTCCTGGGAAGACCTACCAGGTGACCGTCATCGCGGTCAGGGGCCTGGACGAAAGCAGCCCCTCCACCGACACCGTCACCACCGGTACGCCCCCCCCTGTCCACCTAACCCCCGTCTATGTCGTGGCCTCTAGCTGTCTCTGCAGAGCTCCGCCCATGATGCCCCCCTCATTGTGATTGGTCCTCTGCGCGTCTGCTTCCCCTGCAGCACTGGACGGGCCCCAGCGCCTGGGTGTGCTGAACATCACGGAGACCTCGGCCCTGTTGCTGTGGGCGCCCAGCGCGGCCACCGCGGACGGCTATGTCATCACGTACAGCGCAGATTCAGGTGAGGGCTTCTCCTCTACAATCTCCTCTAGAGTTTTTAGAACTCTAGAGGAGTCTGAAAACTCCTCTGGAGTTTTTAGAAGAATGTGACCATTCAGCCAGGTTTGTTTTAATGGCAGTTGAGGGTAGAGTGGTTAACCGCCAGGTTGCTGGTTCGATTCCCAGATACTCCTGACCAAGTGTCGAGGGGTCACTGAGCAGGACACCTGAACCTAACTGCTCCCGATCAGCTGGCTGTCGCCTTGCATGGCTGACATGGCTGTCGGTGTGTGAACTTCATGTGTATGAATTAATGTGTGTATGAATGGGTGTATGAATGTGTGTATGAATAGGTGTGTGAATGTTGTATGTTTGAATGGGTGTTGATGTATGTCATGTGTCTGAATGGTCTTATGAATGGATGAATGAAAATTGTCTCATTGTCCTTTGAGTGACCTTATGGGAGACAACAGAAAGAATCTGTTGATTGAATCTCTAAAAACTGTTGATGGGAACATCAACACGTTACTCGCTGACCTGTGGAACGCTTCATACCTTCCTCCCCCCTCCCCGTCCTGCAGTGACTCCAGTGGTGGAGCACGTTTCGGGGAACACAGTTGAGTTTGAGATGGGCTCTCTGGTCCCGGCCACTGAATACACGGTGGAGGTGTATGCCTTGAAGGACGGCCAGAAGAGTGGCGCGGCCACCGTGGACTTCACTACAGGCACGTAGGGTCCCACCCATACCTGCTAGAACTGGAACGCACACGCTAACAACTCTATGGGACACGTTGGATTTACGCTCCTGAAACACACTCTTGTACCACCACATTAGATATTCTTAGCAGTAGATAATACATTATTAGGACTTCCCCGATCTAAAATACATTTCGGAAATGAATCTGTGGTGATTTTATCTGAAAACTTTTGATGGGAAATCCAATGCGTTACTCGCTGAGCTTTTGAGCGCTACCACTAGTTGGCGTTAGACTTTGTTTGGTTGTTGTCCCCTGCAGACCTGGACTCCCCCCGGGACCTGACGGCCAGCAACATCCAGAAGGACGGGGCCACTCTCAGCTGGCGGCCTCCCCGCTCGGCTCTCAGTGGATACACACTCAGCTTCTCTGCTGGAGACGGAACCGTCCAGGTACTGGCCCACCTAGCCCTAAAGATCTACTAATTAAAGATATGTACCTCGTTGTACTGCACTCTGCGTGTATGTCATTGTGTGTGCGTATGTGTGTGTGTGTATGTGTGTATGACTGTGTGTGTGTGTGTGTGTGTGTGTGTGTGTGTGTGTGTGTGTGTGTGTGTGTGTGTGTGTGTGTTTGTGTGTGTGTGTGTGTGTCTGTGGTGTGGATGTGTTTGTGTGTCCTAACGTGCTAAAGGAAGTGATGTTGAGCCCCACTGCCAGTTCCTACACCCTGAGCGACCTGATTGGCTCAACAGACTACAGCGTCACCCTGCAGGCCGTTGCTGCAGGCCAACACAGCCCCCCGCTCAGCACCACCTTCACCACCAGTAACACACACACACACACACACACACACACACACACACACACACACACACACACACACACACACACACACACACACAAACAGCCCCCCTGCTCAGCAACACCTTCACCACCAGGAACCCACACACATCCGCACAGTCACAGACACACAGACACAGCCCGCCTCTCAGCTCCACCTTCACCATCAGTAACACACACACACTCCCCCCCACACACACACATGTCTAATTCTTCTATTTTCTTCTCATCAATCTAACAACAATACATATTCACACACAGTCTCTTTAAGAGTTGAGATATGTGTTGAGGCATGTTGAAGTGCGGCACCAGACAGTGTGCCGTGTGTCTCCCCCAGCAGGCCTTCTGTACCGCCGCCCCCGGGACTGCGCCCAGGTGCTGTTGAACGGGGAGGAGTCCTCAGGCCTGCACACCGTCTACCTGGGGGGCGACGAGAACCAGCCCACACAGGCCTACTGCGACATGACCACGGACCAGGGGGGCTGGCTGGTGAGGAGGATACACCTGTCTGTCTGTCTGTCTGTCTGTCTGTCTGTCTGTCTGTCTGTCTGTCTGTCTGTCTGTCTGTCTGTCTGTCTGTCTGTCTGTCTGTCTGTCTGTCTGTCTGTCGGTCGGTCGGTCGGTCGGTCTCTGTCTGTCTGTCTGTCTGCCTGTCTTGTTTCTCCCTGTCTGCGTGCCTCTCCCTGTCTGCTTGTCTGTTTCTCCCTGTCTATCTCTCCCTGTCTGCTTGTCTGTTTCTCCCTGTCTCTCTCTGTCTGTCTGACTTTCTCTCCCTGTCTGTCTGTCTGTCTGTCTGTCTGTCTGTCTGTCTCTCCGTCTGTCTCTCCCTGTGTGCCTGTCTGTATCTGTGTCTCTCCCTGTCTGGCTAACTGTCTGTTGATCTGTCTATCGGTTTCTTTATATGTCTTTGTCTGCCTGCCTGTCTGTCCGCCTGTTTGCTGCAAGACATCTTGCATTTAGTTGTCTTTCTTTCTTAAACATATGTATCTGTCTGCCTGCCCGATTACCTGTCTGCCCGTCTGTGTGTCTGTCTCGTAAGCAGTACTGCTTCCTCTATTGATATTAGGGATGGCAATATGAAGCAAATAAAGTGTGTGTATTTTTGGGCCTTTGGGAAATGTTGGACTATTGCAGCTGCGCAGTCTAAGGCGATGGAAGCCCAATGTGGCGCATTGTGCTGGATGCAACCGGCCATTTTGTCTGTGCGAACATCCTTTAGTTTAAGTTTGAGGCATACTGGGGCCTTCAGCGTAACACTGAGCAGGAGGCTGAGAGTGACCATGGCGATCTTCCAACAGGTCTTCCTCAGACGCCAGAACGGGAAGCAGGAGTTCTTCAGGAACTGGAGGAACTACACGGCTGGCTTCGGGAACATGGAGGAGGAGTTCTGGCTCGGTAAAGTTTGGTCTATTAATAATATTAGCCTTCCTCTTCCTCACCTCAGTTCCATTAAAATATTTAATATCAAGGAAAAAAAACATTAACTTTGCAATTCAGCTTGAACAATTAACAGGAAACAACAATTGAAACATTTACAGAATTGTACAACTTTTCTTTCTCTCGGGCTCTGTATCTCTCTCTCTATCTCTGTCTCTTTTTTCTCTCTCTCTCTCTGGCTGTGTCTCTCTCTGGCTCTGTGTCTCTCTCTCTCTCGCTCTCTCCCAATGACGTCATTCTGATGGTGATATCCCCGCAGGTCTGGCCAATCTTCATAAGATGACCAACTCGGCCAACTACGAGCTACGCGTGGACCTGGGAGACGGCGCGGAGACTGCCTATGCACAGTACGACAAGTTCACCATCGCAGAGCCGCGGACCCGCTACAAGATCTACTTAGGCGCTTATAGCGGAACTGCTGGTGGGTGAATCGTTTAACAAAATAAGAGTCCCCATGGTCATCATCATCATCGTCTTAGATGACAAGCATATTATAATATATTTTAATATCTATCTATATCTATCTCTTTGTTTTTCCTGTTTAAATTTTAATAGTAAGGGATCTGCTTTGGGTTTGCTGTAGATTGAGCATCATGGGCTCAATCTACAGTACATTTAATAATCCAATGTGTTGCCTTCACCAGGTGATTCCCTTACCTACCACCATGGGCGCCCCTTCTCGACCTTCGACAACGATAACGACGTTGCCGTTACCAACTGTGCGTTGTCCTATAAGGGGGCCTTTTGGTACAAAAACTGTCATCGTGTCAACCTAATGGGGAAGTACGCCGACGAAAGTCATAGTAAGGTATGTATAGAAAATAAATACATACTAGAAATGTCTATCTTTTCCAAGAAAAAGGAAAACAACCTTTGGAGGAGTCTGCCTAGAGGAGATTTTTTTTGAGGTGATTTTATCAACAAAGATTGTTTGTGTCAGCACAAATAAAATGTGTAACATTACAACATGTGTAGGGGGGATGGGGCTCAAAACAATGAGTGTGTCTTTGGATGATGTTATGTTCCACGTTGTTTCAACAGGGTATCAACTGGTTCCATTGGAAAGGACACGAGCACTCCATTCAGTTTGCAGAGATGAAGATGAGACCGGTCAACTTTAGTAATTTTGAAAGCAGACGCAAAAGATCATAGATTTCTGAACCCAAACCCCACCCCAAAACCCCCAAATACCATTGTTAAAGGTAGGGTTGGCAATTTGGGGATACAGGGCAGATTTAAGTCTATTTGTCAAGCATAATAACCCCCCCCCCACCCCTAAGGCCTCCCTTCAAAGCCACATCCCCAAAACATGTGACTAGCTTTAGACCGATTGCTGTCAAGGTGCCAAGATAATTTCCAGAAATACGACACAAAATGCTTCTATAATAAATTGCTTAACCTACCTTTAACTGAGGTTGAAGTCAAGACATTTTTATTTGAATCTCCCGACAAAAAATTACATTAATATAGGTAAATATAAGAGAATCATGTGCTGGATGTGATGCTTAATGGCTGTAGGAACTGTGCTTGACTATTCTATCGGTAAATGAGAACGCCCAGATAACAAATACATTGTGTTGATAATGTGCGATAGATTAGAGAATGTGATTAGACACTGTAATATTGTTCATGACTGTTTTTTATGTTGACAAATTGAATTCCATGAGAAAGATTCCCGCAAACTGCCAAACATTAAAAGACTTATAAACTTTTACCTAAAAATAATATATATTCACACTGTATGAGGAAATATCTGAAAGGGTCAACAGGAAAGGGTTCAGTGAGTATGAACTGTACCACATTAATGTGTTAGCAGAACATGTTAGAAAAAACATTGTAAATGTCATAATACCACTTGGTGGACGCATTTATATAATAATATTGAGTGGAGAAATTCTTAGTATGGGTGGTCCCAGTGGGAATCAAAGCCCAAACCCTGGCTGGGTTCATGCCACGCGCTACCAGACCTTACGCTTCCCATTTAAATGTACATTTTACACATGACTCCGTCTTTAGCAGGCCTACTTGGAATGACTATTTAAACCACAGATAATTAATTAGGATGACTTTGAAGGAAGATGATGAAACAGAAGATGTTGCTTGTTGAATATTTTGACATGTTGTCATACTATGTGTTTAGTGTTGGAACCAGGAGAGCCGTCTCTGGAGATGAAGATTTAGAAAAAGTCCACAAACGACTGGTTTAAATTAAGTTTTGTTTGTTTTAACTTGATGAAAATGTATGTTTCTCTCTGATTAAATAACCTTAAATATATTAAGTATCTTTGTAAATTGTTGCCTGTCATTCTTTTCAGTTAATAAGTGTGTCAATGTGTTTTTTGTCTTGGAACACAACCATACAAATAACAAATGTATTACTTTTGTTGTATTTCTGCTGTCATTACATACCTAAAATATATTCAGAAATACGAAAATATATATAAAAGCAAATTTTTTAGATAGTCAGTATCGAGCATTGTTCCTCCCGTCATTCCTGGACAAAGGCCTAAAGTGCAATGGAGGACTTGAGGTGCTGCCCTCTTGTGGGCAGTAATTGTATTTGTTTATTATAAATACAGGTAGTTGAACTTATGTCCAAGTGAATCAGTTTGACTACGATTCCACGATGGTGTAATAGTTAGAGAAGAGCTCTTCACCAGGACTGATATCTCTAAGAGATACAAGGACGATGCATCTTATAGGCCTGGAAACACAAAATCACAAAAACACAAAATCGTAATCATTCAGTATGCCATTCTCACATATATTCAACTCCATAAGTATCTAGTCAACAACAGTGTTATTCGATAATTATGTAAAATGACCCCAATTAATGTTTTTGGCTTTTTTGTAAGGTGCAGAGGAGAAAATATCAATAGAATACGAATTTCTTTCAAATAGTTTTTGGATATTGAATTTAAATCTCACCTCTGTGTTTCATGACTGTACTTCACATTTGGAAGATACTGATGAAGTTCAAGAGGAAACACTCTAGGGACATCATACTCCTGGTAGCAGACATTCGCAGGAGAGTCTGCAGTGGTGCAAAGAGAACATTCCATTAATTATATTATATAAAAAGAAATGTGTGAAGACTTTAGAGTTTTTTTGACAAAATAACCAGCTATATGACTGTGCACACATTATCTTTCTGCCTCTTTGAGATTGTTTCCTTGTGAGACCCAAGATTGTTATCTCATATTGAGACACAAAATACTAACTACACCAGTGGAGGCTTCTCCATTGAGGAGAGGGAGGAAGATCCTCCCTAAAATTGTTGAGAATAAAAAATGTAGATTGCCCCGACTATTGTAATGAATTAATGCCCTTAAATATGACTACTTTATTGCCTTTGAATATATAATGTTCGTTTCCCTAGGTAAAGGGACATTAGCACCCCCTATCGCCTATTGACAATTACTTCAGGGAGGAACGTCCTCCCTTCGCCGCCGTCCACTCCCATTCATTTTCTCGAAAGTACTGGCGGCCGGTGGATAACATGGGTTTCAATGGGAGAGAGGAGGAAAATCCTCCTCTGAGTGGGTGGGACCTTAAGGAGTCTGATTCGCGCAAAAATCTATCCGTCTGCGCTATGAACCAATAAGCAGGATCCCTGGATGTTGAGCAGTGTTGCCAGATTGGTCCGATTTCCCACCCAATTGGGCTACTTTTAACCATGTTAGGCTGGAAAAATTATCATTGGGCGGGAAATCTGCCCAATCTGGCAACGCTGTCGATAACAAACCCGGTCTGCATTGCCGCGGTGCTCAGTCTGAGAGACGCAGAGCAAGTGAAATCTGCGATAGCGAGATCCTAAATGCACAATGGAAACATTGGAAACGGAGGACATTGTTAACGTCTTATTACAAAAACCATTCCATTCATTCAGAAAGAGGTAGACCACTTCCCAAAATCAAGGTCATCAGAAATAATGGCAACGTCAGTGTTGTGAGTGCTACATGGTTTGCTAGGTACGCATGACTTACTGGTAGCATTACAAGCAATTGTAACTGAAAATAAACATAGCTAAATAACTTCAGTCAGTGAGGGCAAAAATAGGCCCAATAATAGGCCCAGATTTTTTTATTTACTTTTACAAATCAATAGTAGGCCTGATTTGACTAATATGCTTTGCATCCTTTCCTTCTCAAATTACAGTGATGCCACTGGTGGCTTTGTATACATTTTGTTCACATAACTCCCTCCCTGCTATTTTGTAGTTCACCAAAACACCCTGAAACAACTTGAGTCTCACATTATTATGCCACCATACACCAACAGTGCAAGCAGGCCAATGGCAACCAAGCGCGCAGTCCTTCCTCCCTCACTTTAAAAACCACCAGCCGCCACTGAACTACACTCATATCTATCTTGTGTAAACACCAAACATGCGCTTGTGTAGGTGACATGAGTACCTAACCCCAAGTAGAAGTAGCATCATCAAGATTCGTTCCATCCAATTCAGAACAACAGTGTGAACCTCGACGTACCGTTGCAATTGTTGACGTATTGGCCAATAGCCAGTGGGTTCTTTGGATTGGTCAGCCAACTGAAATCACTTAACCTGTACGGGCCCAGCATGTCTCTTCTGCTGCATGACCTACAGAACGAACCAAAACAGTATATAAAAAACAGAGACACTACACATCATTCACACAACGATGCAATTCAGTTCAGGGAACATCATATTTTAAGGAAATTAAGTAAACATTGTTGAATCAAGGAATCTTACTTACTTGTACACCAGTTTTGAAATCCCCTTATCGTTACCATCCACCAGAACGCCGTCGATGCATCGAAACACAAAAGGGTTTCTGAGCGACTGGAAGAAAATGGGCTCGTAAGCCTCATAGACCGTGCCTGTTGAGGGAGTGGTCAGAGAAGTCACAGACGGGACAAACTAATGGTGTGAATGTGATCAATGATTCGTTAAGGCCCAATCCCATTAAACCCCTTGGCCCAAGCCCTTACCCCTACCCCTCAATGAAACTACTATTGGACAGCCCTACCCTACGCGTGACGGGGTGTAATGGGATCAGGCCTAAGAGTAAGGCAATGCCATTCACCTGGATACATGGCCACGACCGTCCCCTTGGGAACCCATCCTTTGGTGATGAAGACCCCGACTCCAGCCAGGGGGACCGAGCTGGGTCTACGGTGGATGCAGAAACCCATGCTTTGAAATATCAAATCATCACTCTCAGCCATCCGCCCTTCTGAACAACACAAATACAAGGAGAGGCGATCACTGTAATGTGCGTATTATAAAATGTACAATACAAAGTTGTAAAATCTAAAATATTGTGTGACATTGCTAGAGCCCTGCCGTGAAGGAGTGTAATATATAGTTTAATGTATAGCAATTAATCCATTCTGCAAAGTTAATGAGTTTCATACATTTTAAATGAACGCTGTCTCTTTAAGGGGGACCGTGTGGGGTTCCTAAGCTAAGTAAGTAATTGAAGAGCTCCATAGTCGCTGGATCAAAAACAACATCACTGCCCGCTTAACTGCTACACAGAAACATGTGCTTGACACATCCATAGGGGAAGCAACATCCATAGGAGCAGCAGGATACACTCAGCAGACGTAACAACCTTACCTTCGTGCATCTCCCTGGCATCATTACTTTTGGTCTGGACTACTTTTGGTCTTAGACGAGTCTCTTTCAGGCTCTGTTTCCCATCTGCTCCGTCTCTTTCCAGCAGCGCCCCAAAGAGTTTCAGCAGAGTCTCAGAGACCACCTCATCGTGGATGGGCTTGTCTTGAATACTTTTTGTGACATGCCGAAGAGACCTAGGAAATGCACCACAACCTGTCACAAAATGCATGTGGACAATTGCCACACACACACACTCACACACACAGAAGGTGGTAACCATACGTCGAAAAATACCACTTGTTAGTTAAAGTAGACGTAGAAGGAAAAAATCAAGATGTATCAACATAAATCACTGTCCTGGTACCTATTCGAGACGACAGAGGAAATGTTCAAATAACATTGTAGTTACTTTGGCATGAGAAGATGCCCTGAGTGTTAATACGGAGCGCAGGGTAATATTGGGTCAATTCAAAGCCACCGTTTCGGTATTTCTTGACCATGAATATATAAATATCGGCAGTAGATATGGTTAGTTCTAGAAAAGGATCATTAATAAGTGCACTTTGATTTGTAAAGAAGGATTGTGTTGCTATGTTGTGCCTGTAGATCCATCTGGTCGCCAGTAGGGGATGCTGTAGTTCAAGTATCTTATACGTCCAGCATCGAGTCGAGTGGATATGTGACCGGTGTCGGGGGAGACTTAAAATAAATCAGGTCTGAATTTCAAGTAATAAGAGTGGATATTAATTGATCAAACGCCTCATCAAGACAGACGTATAAACCAGGAGGTTCAGAAGACAGGGACCTCCTCGTTTACAGACGAGTCCAAGCGGATCTGAATCACTCACCCCTCGTTTCTGCGGAGATTGAGCGCAATCCAGGGAACAAATCTGTGTCGGTAGTTCCTCCATTTGTTCTGAAATTTTGTCAATGCAGCACGGATCATGACATTCGACCTAATTGGACATAACAGATAGTAACACATTCATGTGGGGCTTTCAGATTGACTTTGCAGACCATTCTTCTTCTCTCTGCATCACTCAGTTCCCAGTGTGTGGTCGCCCCCTGCTGCTCACCCATGCTCCACCTGGGGAGGGTCACAGTCGAGACCATTTAAAGTAATAAAACAAAACAAGACTATAAACCTTTGTATTCTCCGCCTCTAAAGTGTTAAAATCAACAGAATGTATACATTTGAGAATGAAGACAGATGCTGCACACGTACACTTTTTTTCACACCGATGAAAGGCCTGCTACCTTTCTATCGAGCAATTGGGTGAAATGAACAGGTGCTAAGTCATTCAATCATTATGTATTATATTGCACATGTTTTATTTTTTTCTGAATGTTCTCTTTCATCACCATAATATGAACATCATGTGATTGGACTGGATTATCATCTCTGGAGACACATTGTGTTGCTATGAACAGGGACTATTTTGTGGTCCCTTAAATTCATCAACAACATATTGCAACCTGGAGTTAATTAACCACGAACACCAGACAAAGTGCCTTATATTCATGAAATAAATACAAATAAATAAATAATACAAGATAATAAAAACCAAAACAGAAATAACACATCCCCAAAATGCATGGCTAAAATTATATGTTTTCAAATTGCGTTTAAAAGAGATTACAGATGGACAAACGTCAGATCCTCTGGCAGGCCGCAGGTTCTGCACTGGTCCGAGGGACTGTTGACAGGCCAGAGGCATCTTCATGGTTTTTCATGGTGAACGTGTCTGCATGGTAATTCCGGTGCTAGGGTTAGGGCCATTTATGACTTAAAAACCAATAAAGGAGTTTTAGACTTTCAAAGTGACAGGTAACCAGCGGAGGGTTGTTTGAGCAGGTGTGATGTGTGCTCCTCTGATATCGGCCAATACCCAAGCTTTTGCATTTTCAATTTTAGTGTGAGACGGGAGAGTGGGACACTAGCCCCACCTGCCCCAAATCATCACATCGTCAGCATCCATTTAAATATGGTATTACTTTGTCTTTATTACATAGAAGGCAAAAGGCTGGCTTTGTGATTAAAACCAAGGTCTGAAACTAAAAGGACCCCAAGGTTTTTGGCCTGTGAACGATGGTTTAAACGTTCAGCTTTATCTTAATCTAGTTTCAGAAAGTTTGTGTTAAGTCAGTTAATCAAGGCAGCAAGGCAGGTAGTCAGAGAGGAGTGTTTCTGCCAGTTAACTCCATGTAACACATGTAAAAATGTGTTGTAGTAGTCAGGCTGAAACCAACAATCCTTGAAGACGTACCAGTAACCAGGTGTTACTTTATTATAACTATTGACACAATGGCTTTACAGGCCACATGTGGCTTTCTGGTTCTTTCTCGCTCGCTGATCAGAATGATTGGAATCATTATCATTTCTAAACCCGAATGTGTAAATGGTTAATTGAAGAGAGATACACTGGCCCCAGCTGGCTGCAGGCCTACAAATCAAGACGGCTCCAGAAATAGAACCATAAGTCGCAGAAGGAGCAGCCCCCCTCCAACTGGAGGGGACAGGGGGGTGCACATGTGGTACATAGGGCTTTACAAAGCTGATGGAGGGGGCTGTCTCCTCTGAGGGACTCTAGTTTAATGACCAGACCCGTTTACGTTGAAAGAAAGAAGCTCTTTAAGCTAATTTGGTTTTGTTTGTCATCTTTTGATTTATTAACAAGAAAGTTTGATATAATTTCAGTACAAAAACCGCTGGTTTTG
The DNA here is from genome assembly GCF_902167405.1 of Gadus morhua. Taxonomy (NCBI): domain Eukaryota; kingdom Metazoa; phylum Chordata; class Actinopteri; order Gadiformes; family Gadidae; genus Gadus; species Gadus morhua. The sequence continues at coordinate 20,653,588 of NC_044051.1, read as the reverse complement.
TGCACATTCTTCCCATTAATCCACAGAAGACAATAGGAGGAGACCAGTCTCTCGCCACATCACAGCACTAATGAGTTACATTTCCACGTGTCTGCTCCACTGGTTATACTGGACTTATGTTATCATATACTCCTGAAAAAGGCAGGAAAGAGCACCAGGGAACCTAACAAATCAAAGTTACTGGTAAGAGGGAATATTATAATGGTAGTTTATGAACACTTTTAGATTTCATATTTAGGTAACTACAAGACCACAATTATGTCATAAGTTAGCCAAACTAACCTTCTCATCATCATAAGTTAGCATATTAGTAGGCCTATATAATTAAACAAAATTATGCAATGTATTGAAAGAAAATAATTACAAATAGACATTGTTTGTTTTCTTTTTTCTTGATAACCGTATAGACCAGAAATGACAGATTTACAGAAACACTTACCAGTGGTGCAAGACATTTCCCTATAGCATGCGTTAAGCTGCATCGATACAATGTGCACATGGACACATGTTGGTGTTTATACAGTATATCTTCTATTCTACATTACCAGCTCTTGGCATGCAACTTTTTAAAACTTTTCCTTGGATATAATTCAAAATATTGAAACTTCTTAAAACATTACAAGCCAAATATGAATACAGTACAGTAGCATACATTGAAAAAAACAAACAAATTGTAAACCTATTAATGAAATACAAAAACGTTTACATTTTTTTGACTGTCCTGGAAAAAAAAGTCTACATTATGATTGTTCATACGTTTTTTTTAGTCCCAGTTTTTATGAACAGCTTTTAACATTTTAAAACAAATAATAACATTAATATTTAACGGAAATTAAGGTTTGTTTATGTTACACATAGCAAGCCCAACTCCAACACCACTATTTATTGTCCAATACCACTATTGAATAGTAACATTTATATAAATCTGATAAAGTGCATACTATCTCCTTGAACTATTCCATATTGTAAGAGTATTTATCAGTTATTCATTCTCTTCATCTTAATTGTAGTATATATGTTAAGCAAAGATTGGATCTATATCTTTTTTTGTTTAATGCTTTGGATAGTGTATGATTTATAATTAGGCATTTATTACATTTGCAATGTCATACCTAGCTTCTTTATTGGTTGATTGGTCTCTTAAGGAGAAACTGTGATACATGCACTAACAATTACTTTAATGGACAACCCTAATCCAATCCAAAGGTGTTAAGGCTTCAGGTTTGAAACTTCAGGTCTGTTTGTTAATAAATCTCAAGTTTTTCATTGTAGCACATTGTTTATGAATGTATTGACCATTATAGCCCTCATAATGGCATTCCTGCAACCGTACTTAAATAACAAGATGAATTTGATAATGTTAGGTATGGTACACCAAACTATGCTAAATCTTCATTGAATACATATATGAAAGTAGGGAGGGATTTTTGGATAAGCTTTAAGTTTGGGAAATGATAAATATAGTATAATTTGAATCCATAATCAAAATGCTATCTTTTCTAGGGTTACCCAATAGGTGTTTTTAGTCATTATCCCGTCTATCTTTAATTTCTTTGGCTTTTTAATTTTGGCTTTATTTGGATCAAATTTTGAAATATATGTTCTTATTGAAAATTGATAGGAGATATTGCTTCTTTGAATAGATGTGTTCCTTTGTTACATGATGTCCTCATGGCTGATTCTGATGCAGGTATCAAATTAGCTCTTTTAACATTGCATGGAAGCCTGCCCTGCTGACGTCTGGTTAAAGGCATCAGTACACAGGAAAGCTGTTGAAGAATGCTAGAAGGAGCCATTGAGAAACCTCTAAATCCTTATCGAAAAACAATACTTTTCAATTAGAAGGTTAATCGGGCTATAAATCAGACTTCAAGATCAGGGGAGTTTTGGAGCTCATTGTACCATAAGAGCTATTGGTACAAATCAACAAACGACCCTACAAAGACCCTATAGATCAAACATCACTGTCTGATATGTACATCAGTTATATATTGTGCGTTCAGAGGGCAGGGGAGATTAGGGAATCAGGGAATAGATACATGGTGGCATTTTGCATCATTTATCAAAGTCAGGGCAAACATAGTAAATATTATGTACTATTGATGGGGGTAAGGTTTAAAAATCAAGTTTACTTCTGAGGGACAAAAGAGAAAACTCTATGATTGTCAATCTTCAGCAAACTATCAATCAGTTAAGAAAAGCTGAAAATATTTATTTTCGCAATAAGGAAACAAAAAAGGTTATTTTTGTTAGCTAAATTTATCCTTCTCTTAAAATGTGTTACTGTGAATCTTAAGATTTGTATAGTTACTGCTTATTTACTGTACCCTACATGTATGGCATGATCCATTTCTAAAATTATTAGAAAATGCATGAATTGTGCCTTTAATTATCGTAATGCCTTTTAGTTTTCATATAGATCTGTAATAATATTGGAGACAGATAATGTATTCACAGGAAAAATAATGTTAACACATTGCAAATAGCAAATATAGACAAAGCACAATACACAACTTTTTGGCAAAGAAAGATCACCTCATGGTTACAAGAAAATAAAAAATAGCCTACCACTGAAAGAGGAATCGCAAAAATACAATCCACTTTCATAGTACAACTTCATAGCATTCTTGTTTATAATACATGGAATACACAAAATTGGAAAATCTGCACATATGCAGATTTGATAGCACAGTGGTATTAAAGACAAAATAAAATCCAGTTAAAGAAAGATTTTAAGCCCTTTCTATATTAACATGTTTGCCTATCTTTCTTTTTACCCTATTTGGCAATTCATGAGGAAGCCTAATCACTGTTAATTTAAGCTATGTATTAACTCTCTGTTCCAGCACCATCAAAACAGGGAAACATATTGGACTAAATGTAATGCATTGTCTGCCAACTTGAAGATATTAAAAGGAAGTGGAACCTTTTAATATTTTGTCCTGATATTAAAAGGTTTTCAAATGGCCTTTGTCTTAGAATGTTTGGAGCTAGGTCAGAGTCTCACACTATATTAACTCTATACTATGGCATACACACACACACACACACACACACACACACACACACACACACACACACACACACACACACACACACACACACACACACACACACACACACACACACACACACACACACACACCAATAACTTCATTAAACAAACACATTTCATTGCACTCTAAAACAGATGAATGTGGTTTAGGTTTTTTTAAGGTGAAGGGGATTTGGCCCAAATGTTAATTGAACAGCCGTGTTTACCATATTTTTGGAATACTTAATTTTTTCAATGAATTGATATTTTTAAAAGATGTCTGTCCCTGAATTTGCCTGTACATTAGGGAGGTTTATCTAAGTGTGGATGGGTCACGCCTCACCGTGAGCAACACACTGCTGTACACAACAGACAGAGGTGCTAACTTCAGCATTAGTCAGGCCTCAAAACGCTGATGATGGTTTGTGGGAAATATAGTAACATACTGACTCGGAGAGATGCGTGATAATAACCTCAATATGAATTGTACATGTGGATGTATAATACTGTCATTGGCTTCCCATTGCTCAAGGCTAATATCTGCCTTAATCAAAGAAAGATAAACATCTAAAACAAGATTATTAACAATTCGGGAAAACACCAAAACCATGCCACTAATAAGCCTTTATTGTCGACACTGAGCAGAAAACTAAAATCAGATCTGCATGTGGACCCAAAATTCTAAGTAGCCTAACTTTGACCATCTGTAACCACATGTATTAAACATAGAGAACCAAACAACAAAATTGATGATCCAACAAAATGTTGGATCATCAACCCCTAATCCCTTCGTTTGGTTCTCACATTGAACGTTGAACTGTTGACATTGTCAAATACAAACAAGTGGTTCTTATCCAGGCAGCCATAGTGAGATTAATCTCATGGACCAGCATCATTGTAGGCCTATGCTTTGTTAAGCTGTAGGCATACATAGGAGAACAAGATGAAAGGTTTGTCAAGAAATTGAAGCCAGACGCTCTTTCAAACATTGGAGAATGCAAGGTCTGGATTTATATGGTTATTAGTTTCATTTGTGCTCAAATAATTTGGTATGTGATCGAACATTAACAAGTTAGGAACTTTATCTTTTTTTCTGACTCGATTCCTAATTACAAAGATGCGTTCTTATACGAAACATAATTATATCTATGTATAAAATATGAATCTCGAGGCCTTTGTTTCAAGTATCCACAAGGTTTTTAAAGGAATAATAATGTCGGGATTGAGGTGTCTCTAGATAATAAGGCAATACAAAATAGATATATTGTGCAAGGCAGAGCAAATCTACTTTCATTAATTGGTTTAATTGATTAAATTGGGGTGCAAGCCTTTCTCATTAAAGTGACAGTAAAGGGCCTTTTATTATTTTTGATATCCAATGTCGAAGTCTAAAAAGGGTAGGCCTAATAGGTAGCCTAAACGTGATATTGATCCTTTACCAATCAAATGGATCCTTAAGAAATCGAACAGACCATAGTTACCCAGTCCATGAGGATGGAGGTGTGATTAATGGATGAAAAGCTATCAGTTGCCATCTCTCCTCAGCCAAGGGCCTCCTCACACTAAAGCACCATATGCACTCCAACGTTACGTGTGCAGTATCAGCGTCTTCACGCCCTCATGCATCCTTTATCGGGCTTAGGACTTCATCTTTTTCAAACGTGAATGGATGTTAAAACACGACACGTCGGTGTTCATCTGACCAATTGAAACCGGTGTCAGTGGACACATCAACAGCATAAGAGAAAAGTTGTAGTCGGCAATAGTTACAGTAGCCTACATCAGTGCATACAGTACAGCATTGCATTATGATCCTTCATCATGACCGTGATTTGCTACGATGTCTAGGTTCTTATCACTCTGTCTCTTCTGCTCCACCGTTCAACTCACTGCTGGACCGCTGGCCGCCCGCTAGTCCGCCGGCTCCTCGGCGTCCTCCCCCGGCTCCGCGCCCGTGCTCTTCTCGGTCTGACACGAGATGATCCGCCTCATCTCGTCCTCGTAGCGGATGAAGTTCTCCCCGAACCGGGCCCATGCTTTGAGCGGCACCGTGATGGTGTTCCTGTACGGCTGCCTGACCTCGCTGATCTTCAGGAAGACGCCGTATCGGTTGGACCCTACGTCGAAGTAGAACCGTTTGTTGTCCACGCGGAAGGACGCCGCCTCCGGCAGGTCCGGACTCTCCTCGCCGCCGCAGTTCTTGGAGCCCTTGCCGCGGTCGTCGGTGTCCTCGTCCCCGTAGTCCTCGATCAGCTGTGACAGCGCGTCCCTGAACTCGATGAGCCCTTGGGCCGGGAGCACGATGGTCTGCTCTATGCCCTGGCCGTAGTAGCCCATGGTGCCGTGGCCCTTGATCACGGTCTGCCTGATGCGGAGGAACCGGCCCCGCTGGTTTTCCTTCAGGTCCAGATAGTACTTCCTATTGTCCCGCTCGATGAACTCGCTCTTCAGGACGCGGTGGGCGTTCTCATCGGATGCGGCAGAGCCGGCCGGGGACACCGGCGATGCTCGGTGCTCCGGCCGCCTCCTGTGGGCGTCAGGTTGGCGGCCCTGGCCGTTGTTCTGCTCCTCTATCCGCAGTGGCGCCAGCGCGCCTCTCAGCCCAATGCGAGCGTAGTACTCAATGAAATCTCCCAGGCAGTACCGGAGATCGGGAGCCATGGACATGGAGAGGGTTAGTTTGCTCTTCCTGATGTTATCATGCCGTCCGCGTCCGATCCAGACCTCGGCGATCTTCAGAAAGCGTCCCCGTGTGCTCTGCTTCACATCCAGGTAGAACCTCTTCTTCTGGATGTCCACCCGTTTGGAGGCGAGCTCCTCGATGTCTACCCCTGGCTGCTGGGTGCCAGTCTGCTGCACATAGTGCTGGGGGTATCCAGGTCGCGGCATAGCGTCAGACGGAACCCGTCCTCTGCCTCGCTCCATCGCTCTACAGCACATATCAGCCATCGTGTGTAGAACCTGTACCACCGTGCACGGAGAGCAATTATCCCATTCCTTGTGTCAAAGATGGTGTGTAAAAAGTCAACTTGTTGTAGCTTATGGGTAGCCTGGTGATGAGTTGGAAAGATATCCTACCTTAAATGACCTGCAAATGGTCGCTACTGTAACCACCATCCATTTGGATTCCGTTTAAAAGTCAACCGCAGGGTATTCCAGCTCATTTCATCTAAGACGTTTTTGCTGCATGACCTCAAACAGTCTTCAGCTCCGTTTGACATGTGTTTTGGCTCTTTTTAGGGCTGTCAGAATTGCAAGTCTGTCAAATAGTGAAGGTGTTTAGAGGCTCTGCTTCAGACAGCCACATGAACTCGATGAACCTCCCCTCTCCTCGCCTCGCCCCCCCCTCCTCCCCAGCAGCTAAATCTAGCCGTTAAAGAGACATGCTTTAAACACGGGGGTTTGTTCCTATTGTGTTACTTGTTGACGATTCTGCATGTGTAGCAAATGTACGCCTACACGTGTGCATGTGGTAAACACGTCATATGTAGCACATGTATGCGCACACGCATGCATTTGGTTCACATGTAGAATTGCACATCAAATCTTTTCTTGTGGCAGGTTAGCACAGGCAACCCCCTGACATAGATACAGGCTATACAATCTTTAAATACAAATATAGGATTATACATAATAATAGTAACAATAGTAATATGTTTATTGCCCTCGTCATCTATTAGGGTTTCACCCCATGATCGTGAAGGGAAATCATTCACATGCACACATAAATGATGAAGTGATGAATGTCTGACTCCACCCAGGGCCTGATAGGGTTGCATCCAGTCCCAGTCCATGATAATGCAGAGGAACCGTGCACTATTGTGGGGATGTGGAGGGAGTCTGGGTCCAGTACATAGCCTACAACCCACAACCCACCCTCCAGGGGACCCAGGGTCTTGTGGGGTGTGTGTGTGTGTGTGTGTGTGTGTGTGTGTGTGTGTGTGTGTGTGTGTGTGTGTGTGTGTGTGTGTGTGTGTGTGTGTGTGTGTGTGTGGGGGGGGGGGGGGTTCTGTTGGATCACCTCCTCCTGGCTCCTCTAGAATAGCCGCACCCTGTAGACCACATTCAGGCTGTTCCACTACGATTCACGGCGGTCCAGCCCTACCGGTGGGTTAGATAGTGTCAAAGTCAAAGTCAAAGTCAAAGTGTGTTTATTGTTGCATGTACCAAATTGCTTCAGCACAGCAAAATTCTTACGACTTGGCAAGCATCATTCATCTACGCAGTAGACGTCATACATATAACAAAAATAACATAAAACTCTAAAACAATATGACAATAAAATGTAACATTTAACATACAACAATTTAAAAAACAACATATATCTCTGTAGCAGAGTACAGTAGAAGGGCTAGCAGCAGTTTAAGTGTGAATAGAGAATAAGTTAAAAAGAAATGCTAAGCATAAGTTAAAAGTTTTTAAAATTGTGCAAATATATCTATGAAGTGAATTGTATGAGTGGGGGAGCAGGGAGTAGGTGGAGGTGGCAACTGTTCAGAGGTTCAGTGTTTCTGATTCAGAAGCCTTACAGCCAGGGGGAAAAAGCTATTTGTGAGTCTGGTAGTCCGTGTTCGGATGCTCCGGTAGCGTCTACCAGACGGCAGCAATGAGAACAGTCCATAGCCTGGGTGGCTGTTGTCCTTTAGAATCTTTTTTGCTTTCCTCAGGCATCTACTGTTGTAGATGCCTTGCACGGAGGGGAGATGGCTGCCGGTGATACGCTCCGCTGTAGTGGGGGAGAGACTCTCCTCTCAGGAGGCCCATACCTGGGCACCCGGAGCAGAGTCCAGCCCCTGGCAGTGAGGGTCATAGACCCGCTTCTGTCGGGACCCCAGCATAAGTCATGCACCTCCTGCGGCCTTCCTCAGAGGGTGCCTTCCGGGGCCGTTTGCCCTCCACCTATAGGGGTCCCGAGGACCGAGATCGAGTGGCCCAGGGCAGGGTTTGGCAGAACCGCCAGATCGCTACCACCAGGGGGACCCCCACCCTGTCCTCAACACGCTACCACCAGGGGGACCCCCACCTGGTCCTCAATGAGATACCACCAGGGAGACCCCCACCTGGTCCTCAATGAGCTACCACCAGGGGGACCCCCACCCTGTCCTCAACACGCTACCACCAGGGGGACCCCACCCTGTCCTCAACACGCTACCACCAGGGGGACCCCACCTGGTCCTCAATAGGCTACCACCAGGGGAACCCCACCCTGTCCTCAATAGGCTACCACAAGAGGGACCCCCACCTGGTCCTCAACACGCTAGCAGAACCGCCACCACCAGGGGGACCCCCACCTGGTCCTCAATGTGCTACCACCAGGGGGACCCCCATCTGGTCCTCAACCTGCTAGCAGAACCGCCACCACCAGGGGGACCCCCACCTGGTCCTCAATGTGCTACCACCAGGGGGACCGCCACCTGGTCCTTAGCGGGCCGGCAGACCCCTCCACAGTGGACCAGCTGAACCCTGGCTGAACCCTCTTAAAAACCAGGTTCTGTTTGCTAGGGTTGGCGGCGGGCACAGGCTTACATTGTTGAATGAAAATTGAAATGCAGAAGCTTCATTTGTGTTTACAAGATGTATTAAAGTTATGATAGCTATGATGTCATGGCTGTCATAGCTAAGGATTGTTTAAAGTAGACTTGATGTGTAGGTGGCTCATTGATAATTCTGAGCTGAGAAACATCAAGTGTAGGCCTCATTAACTCCCGCTCCTGCAAGATGTTGGCGGTAACCAGTGAGTGGTATCAACATATCTGTACCTCGGCCACCGGGGGGATTTATCTTGACGAGTTCGATCTCGACCCGTCTGGAAAGAACAACGTCGCCCTCTAGTGGATATTCTCCTGAAGTGAGGACTATTTGAACCACATAATTCATAGTATTATTTGTATTTAAGTTGTATTCTTGATATTGTAGGCCTACACGACAGGTCCTTACGTTGCTGCTCCCACTGTGTAAAGTATGTTGAGGGATTTATTAGTTTCCTAGAAAGTAATAACTAATCTAAAAAAACCAAGAAATCAAAGAAACTCCTGTTTTTCCATTACATTTTGGCCACAGAATTCTAATCTTTTGAACACAAGTCACCAACACGCAGTGATTCTGAACTTTCAACGTAGGGTAAGGCTACAAAAGCCAGTCTGGCACACATTCTTGGGCTTTAGGTTGGCACTAACAAATGTGTAATTTAAATGGCATTATGAACTCAATATTTGCTAAACCCTAACCCTTAAGCTGAACAATAGTTTATTATCCCGCTGCCCACTGAAGCAAATAACCCTTCAATGTTTAGTTGGGCCTACACGTACATAGAATAGGCTGAATGATTGTCCAATTTATTCTGTTAATTTGTGATAGCTCTTCTTTTATGGGTATGCCCACATTTCCATTGGCTTTCTTTGTTCATTTACATTGAGTGTGGTTCATTCTCAGTCAGCCTGTTGCTTTTATTATTAACAGGATGTAGATAATAACAAAAAAAGGAAGTATTTGGGGAAACAGGAAATAAATTCTAACATTCCCTCGTGGCTGAGAAATGTTTGCTCTGAGATAAAGATGCAACACGCATGTGTAAGACATGTTCAATGAGATTAAGATCACTGGTCTCTGAACGTCTTAAATGGCTAGAGAGCCTGATCCTAGATCTTTTCAAAGGGAGGTGGAAGTTCAAAAGGAGAGGGCAAGACTGGACTTGGGACAAAGCAACGTTAGAGGATATTTAGACGCTCCAAATAAAGCAGCTTAGAGACTATGAGGCCGCAGCAGGAATAACATGTTGCCTTTTGTTTTTTTTCACCATTAAATTATTCATCAGAAATGCCTGGAAAAGATGTGTTATATCAAAGGAGCAAGTTGGTTGCTTGCTGTGTTAGAATAGTTTGTCAAATGAGGAAGAGACTCAGAAAATGTCCAGTGTTCAGTTGTTTTTTCCTTAGGTCCAACATTAGGAAATAAGAAGCAAACTGTTCAAATAAAAGCAACACAACGTTGAGCAATAAGAGTATGTAACAGTCCAACCCAAGAACCAGCTAAAGAGAACTACAGTGTAACACACCCAATGGAGGGCTGAGAGGAGTGCTACCCCTGGACTAACCAGGCGGTGGACTGGGACTTCCTTGGGTAGTCCCGCCCTTGGTGAGCACGCTAACCATTAGGTGTACATGCAAGTATGTTGACATCTATGTGCATGTCTGTGCACGTCGTTCACAGGTCCTCACACTCACTGAAGCACAAGCATGTTTCAGCCTCTGCAAGATTCTTTGGTGTTTTTCAGGATTTTAAGTTGAAGTTTACTTTAACACTTCTTAACAAGACATGTGACCTTTATTTGGTTTCAAGTGGAAAACAATGGCAATTTGTTATACATTACTTTTTGTTATATTATAAAAGAATAAACATTTTATTACACAGCCATTGTATGCCAAAGGTTTGTCATAATCCCTAGGCCTACTTGTAATCAGCAAAACATCATTCAGCCTACTCTACAGTGTAATATGTGCAGGTAGGTAGCATAGAGAGTAGTACAATAGCAAACCAACGTGTGGCCATGTGACCCAAAGACATTGACCTAGTAACATTGGGACATTGCTGGTATAAATGTGACATTACTGGTAACACCGAGACATGGCTGATAACGGTGATGTCAAGTCACTGTGATGCCAGCAATATCAGGTTTACCACTGTATAATGGTCCAGCAGCAGCATCGCTTCCAATATGTCACATAGGTAGGTAGTATAGATAGTAGTACAATAGCAAACTAAGGCGTGGCCCTGTGGCCCCTAAAAGACGTTGACCCAGTAATACAGTGACATTGCTGTTATAACTGTGTCAACGTTGCTGCTGGACGAAGTTACCATATAGGAAGCAGTGGAGTCACCGCCCTATCATGCAGTCTGCTGTCCGCTGCTGAGCAGCTGCAGGGTGGAGTTTAACGCTGTCTCCAAGAGCGGATGTAGACGGAACCGAGGGAAATAGTTACTCTTCTTGGGCTCCTGTAAAACATTTTTCCGCTAGAAAAGGCGAATACCGTCCATATTTCGTGTTACTAGTTCATCGGGTACACGGCGATCACAAGTCCTCTGACACAGGTAGGTCTTTCTTAAGTGTTTCTTTCTCCTGTTCGGTAGGAGTTTGGTTCTTGCGGGGCACGTAAAAGTTTCCACTCTGCGGAACTTCACGTCATTTGTCTACCGTGTTTTCTTGTGGAGGTCGACGATGTGGATCACCCATTTCTGGAGAGGACACAAAACGCTAAAGCCGTCGCTTTATTGTTGGAAGTTCAATTTTGCAAACACATTGTTGTGGCCCGCTATATCTCACGGGACGTGTTGGCCTCGTTTGTAGAGTGCAATAACTCATCTTTTTACGAGAATATGTGTATAATTGGGCACATTGTGGCAACATGAAATATCGGATTGGTAAATGTTTGTCAGTATAGGCCTACTGTTTACGTTGTAATCTGTGCGCTTGTACAGTTTGAGGTTTTCCCCCATTTTGACTGTAAAGAACTTGAACACAATCCAACTCCACGCATTCCCCAAATGGGCTGACAAGTCTGTTTTTGTTTCTACTGGGCTGTTTTTTCACTATAATTTATGCCCTCCGTGTGCCTGCTTCAGGGATAACCGTAGCCCGGGGCTATGCGTTCACGAAGCAGGAATGTGTTCACATGGCATGCCTGTCTTCCAGTAAACACACCTAGAGTCACTAAAGGCGATGGTTTTACTGATGGCTGGAGGCAGCAGCGTGATTTTTTTAACTTGACTTCCAAGCCAGTACTTTTAGCCCCGCCCCCACGGCGCTGCTGCGTTCAGAGCTCTTCGCTGATTGGACACTGAACGTTTGGCCGCCCAGACCCTGACGTGTGCATATTCGCATCCGGTTGTCAGCAGCGAATCGACTTCTACTTCAGCCATGCAGTGTTCAACCACTGTATGCAGTGTTCACCCACTGCTACAACAGGCCTCTGTACTGCACACGGAGTGAGTCAATGCAGTATTCCTTCCTGTGCTGTTCAGAAGTATGTTGTAGTCTCATGGTAAAGCCAACATTGTGATAGTTGAAGACATTTATGTTTCTGTATATCGGTATTGTGTTTCATATAGGCCTACTTTACTGAGCAAAGCAATCAAATTAATAAGATGTCTTTATTTATCCGTTACACACAAATCAACTATGAGTGTGGTCTTTTCTGTCTATTGAATCTGAACAGATTCTGATGGAATGTGTTGCAGTAGTTTATGTTTATGATGGGAAGTCTTGTACACATTTGTGTCCACTGTTCTCTCGTACTCACAATTCTCAACTGACATGCTTGCTTTTAAAACAATTTGACTTGTTTCAACGGGAGGAATATTGCCCTATTGGCGGTGTTTCTCAACCTTTGACCAGGGCCGCACTTGGGTTTCTCTGATAAGGATATGGCCCGCAACAAGATATCTGACCTAATACGCTATCAACATTTCATATCAACGATAAGTTGGAAAGATGGAAAAAGGGCCAGTATTAATTTACTAATGAGTCGTACCCATACCCAGGAGTTCACTACATCCAATCAACCAGTGTGGCACAGTGCACTGTACATACATTAATCTGGGCTTTCCTGGTTCCAAATCAGGCAGTGGGAGAACCTCAACCCTGGGGTTCCTGTCATGAAGTCAAAGGGGAGTTTCTCTACAGCCTGGTGGATGTAGGAGTGGTCTGTGAAGAGTTACCTGTTCAGCGAACATACCTTGGGGCTTTGAAGGTGGCTTCTGGGTTTTTTGTTGCCCACTGATTATATTCTGCTTATTATACACTTCAGTATGTTAAAATGATTAACAGTAGCACAAGCCTATATTTCCTCCTGAACAGATTTTGTTTTAATTCGCCCAACAGATAATTTATTAAAGTTGTGACCTGCATTTTAATGATTGCTGTATTCAAACTGTCCGAGAAGCCCTCCGACGCACCACCTAAACCGCTGTTTAATAGTCCATCCACACTTCCACACACTGGGGCTTTAGAACAGTGTATCCGAGAATCCTAAATCTCTCCTGGGTACAGCCAGCAACATTAACCGCTGTCAGGGCGGAGCTCCAGGCGTCCACGCGGCCGTGGCGCTAGCACGTGTTATTTTTGTGATGCACAAGAACAACGGGACCAGAGTTCGGAGTAGAGTAGAACGTTTCCCAAACTGGTTAAACGATGTATTTTAAACCAGTTTGTTTTGACATGACAATATTCGTTTAGTAACTGGGACAAAATGGCATGGATTACTTTTTTTTGTTGACTATACAAAACTTACTAAGAAGTTTCTAAAACCAAAATGAAAATTTGCGTATAATCTTAACCGCAAAAAAGGACCGTTAAAACCCTTCTTCATAGGTTTTATTTTAAGAACGTTATGGCTGCCCCCTAACTTACTAATTTAAATTGATCCAAGCCAAATTTATATTAGACTTCCTCTTCCTATTTTGTTCAACAACTTTTTTCTGAACCAGACAATTTATTTTAATCTGTCAATTTTTTCTGCTCACTATTGAAGCGGTACACATTTCCCCATGAAAATCTTCTCATTGCGAAGTTGGAAATAAGAGGGAGCCAGCACTGTGTCCGTCTAACCCAATGTCTTCTGAATTGCATCAGATGATGGCTTGTACAGCACATCATATTATGAGGGCTAGAAGGTTCCATTGTTATGTCTGCAGGTTTAATTGCGTTTTTTGTTTTTAGTTTATTAAGTAATATAATATGGGAGTTCTGTTTCAGGCTGAAATAATTTGGTTGATGGAATGAAAGACATTAAATGAGATAACATCATAGTTGCTGAGATCGCTTGCTGATGTTTGAAATACTTGCAATGATGTCAGCATGCGTCATTCCAATTCTATCTAAATTCATGTCTTTCAAGAGCTCCCGATAAAACGCGGGCTTGTTGGTGTTTAATCTATTTCAGGACTCAGGAGGTATGTGGCGTGGTTCCCTCTGAAGGGATCTGCACTGTGTGATTTTGCATGTCCTCTGAGGGCCTGATCTGCATCACGTTCCTCAGCAGGCCTTATTTGGTCAGGCCAGGGTGTGCTGCTGTTGCCTCACTGAAACAAAACATTTGTTATAAATTCCTTAGGATTTCCAAGACTTGCTCTAGAATTGTTTTATTAGTGAACTTTTTTATGCCTACATTCTGGGGAAAAATAACACCATAGGGAATATTTATTTTTATTTTACAATACGTTAATCAAAAATCATAAGTCTGTTCAGATTCAAGGCTGTTACATTGGTACTTTAGTACTTTGGTAACGTTTTGTCTCAGTCGCTCTGGAATTGGTCTTTTATATTGGGATGCAATGCCTTGTTTATCTTGCTCACCCCTTTTTTGATGTTTATCATTCCTTCTTCATGTTATGCAATGTAGTTGTTGAACCAAGTTCTCCTTTCTTTGTAGTTCATAAAGATTTGACAATGTGAAACATTTCAGAATGTTAGTTCACTTAGTTTATAACAAATTCTGATACAAATAACTCTAAATGTCCACATGCACCATTTTCAAGCAGTGTATCTAGAACCAAGCAACCACTTTTAAAAGACCAATAGCTTATATTACTAAACCAAAAATAGCTACTTTCCAAGCGTATATGTGAGGTGGAAAGATTGCTCTCCAACATGACCTTTTAATCTCATTTTATCAGTCAATCCTATACATGCACCCAGCACTTTCGTAGCATGAATACAGGAACTTGCAATCAACACTTCTTAATGGTGTAGAAACAGTATTCGCTATTTGCAACTCTAAAATCTTGCTCAAAGCAGCATTAACTAACCATAGATTTCATCATATGTGACCTGTTCCTGGCCTCATAGGGTCATTTCTTTGTCAGCTGGAGTAGTGAGATGAAGGTTTCTCTGGTTGTTGGGGGTGTTGGTCATGTGGACTGTTTGCCTTTTCTGTTACAAACATAGCCAAAGACAACTCCTACTTCCTTACTGGGATGCTGTTGTTCAGAGTATTTCTAAATGGAGTCCTTAATGGTATGGTTGTGCTTGAACAAAAAAACCTATTCGCTGCATAACATCAATAGTGTGTAAAAGTGCCCGGAAATATGCAACATGATCAATGTGCCGTCCTTCAGTCCCAAACAGCATGGCATGGCGAGCCGCCGTCAGATGGAACGTGTAAAGAAGACGGTCTTTTCTTAAATCAACAGAAGACCCTTATTTTGGACTACTTCATGTAGTACCTTCGCCCGAAGACCCCTCAGCATGGTCCTTTTCGTCTGCTACTCGCTAGGAGCCATCCCCATATGTACATTTGGTTCTCCCCAGTTTACGGCGGCTGGGGGTTGAAGGAAGTAGGTGTCATTTGAACATTGGGAGGGACACACATTGAGCTGGGAGTTAGGGGAACCTTCCCCAAAGGACGTGTCAGTGTCAAACACAGCAATGTACCAGGTGACCATTGAATATAACAGAATAAAATGTCCTTAGGCTCTTAGACATTCTTTATTGACTTCACATATTTATTCTCCCGTCGTTCAACTTTTCTGATTTATTATAAACCCTTGCTGAGTGAACACGCATACAAAGGATTTACTTTCCTGTACTCTTTGTATGTTGAGTTTTAGGAATTGTTTTTTTTTATATATAAAAAAAAGATCCAATGCTGAAGCAAAATAACCACCCTTGTTGAAGGCATTGTTCTGTCTATCAGGAACATTTTAGGAGGTTTTCAAAATAAAAGTAATCTGCTTATTTCATGTTTTTATTGGGGGGGAGACCAATGCCCGTGTCCTAAATACTGAACCCATACACCAAATGTTCGCCTGCTTTCTCTTTCATTATTTATTTCTTCTTTCTCTTTATCCTACTAAACTCGTCGATTGACAAAGACATTGTGATGTTTCGATTCTCAAACTATATCCTATGCATCTCCTAGCACTATAACAGGACAAGGAAGACTTTTGATTCTTTAATCAAAGCCAATGATTTCAAATGGGGGCAGTTTTCTGTGGCTCAAAAAGCAAAGTAAATATGGCTGATATATTGTATGTTATGGATGTGTAGTGATACCATAGTAGTCCCCTACATAGGCATCATCACCTAGACCACATACAGAATAAAGGAAACCTAACTGGATGTGAGGTAGTTACCCGGACATTGTTTAGGGTTTATTCATGAATATGCTTTATTAATTGTAGAGCGCTGTGCTTTTATTTAGCCTCCTAGTTAAAATTGCATTGCAATTGTGATGTGGATGATCTTAAAATTGTTCAGCCAAAACATAGAATCACAGAATATATGTAGACAACAGTCCTACAGTATTAATGAAAATCTATTCAGACATGTACAGTATGTACAATGCAGACTAGAGCACATTGTATTTGATATGGTAGTATTCCATTTCCCTGAACACAGCAGATGTCTCACTGGCAGGAAAAGATAAGTCATTGTTGTTGTGTATCGGTTAACTAGCATCAGTCACGTACTCAGAAACATTAGATGAAGGGAACACTGGTCATGCACGGATGTGGCGGACTTCAAGATAGCTTCAAATGTCAAAATGGTTTGACATGTGATACAAATGTTGTCAAACTGAAGGCCCCTAATATGGTTGAAAACTACATACAAGTCATTTGGCATTATTGTCCAATTTGCAACACAATTAGAGCTGCCAAATATTGCCCACATCTTGTTACTTGGAATCAATAAAGTTTGACTTGGTATGAACATTACGCCGCAACTCACTATGACGTACCAATATGTAGTCACATTATGGATCAGTGTGGTGACTTGTTACATTGTAACAAGGACACTGTAGTGAAAGGTTCTACTGCCTCAGCTGCAATGGTGCAAGGCAGACTGGACCAAGTCACTGGATTGAGAGATTTTTTAGCTGCCAGTCCCCTTTCTGGTATGATTGGAAGAACATATTCATAATTGATGTTATCCAAACTACCTTCGTCCCTGGCTAATGTTGAAGGCACACATGGCTGGTATGACGTGAACCTCCCAGGAACCTGTGGCAACCTGTGTCCCCACCGGCAGCGGGGTCTGACCTCATAAGCCATCGATATTGAGCTCATGGGCGGGTGCCGCGTTGCAGCCAATAGGCCGTGTTGATTCCTCGGTATTACGCAGGGGTATCAAGAACTACATCATGAAATCAGATTCACAACTGGGAAGGGTTGTTTCCCCATAAAGCCCAAACAATTTACTTTCCGATCTGAAAGCATTTGCAACATTGGCGCAAGTCATTGGCACAACAAACCTTGGTTGAAGGTTGAGAGAAACCAATACTGTCACAGCACGTTTTACTGGGGTTGGTGTAACGGTGATGGGTATGATTTAAGAGCTTTAATTTGAGTGTAATTTGTTAGTAAAAGCATAGCCATCCATCCCCTACTCACTAATAGCTTGAGGATGGTTAGGCCTTTTCTAAGAAATAACACTCAAATAAAAGCTCTTAAATCATGCCTATACCCTCTCAAGCAAACCAACATCCTCACCTTCTGGTCGACATGAATATCTATTCATTCATACATTGTGTTTGAAGACCTTGTGTGATGACAGCCACATACTTTTGAGCAAATACTTGCATTGTGTCCCTGCATCCAGGCCATAAGGATTGATTAATGGGAATAGGGTGTTAGTTATTGTATCATTATTCTGATCACATGCCATCACTATGCAACCTTGTTTAAATGTTAAGCTAATGTAACTTTAGATGTTACACACTTTGTCCAGTATGTGTATTCAAGTTCCCAAACAATTTTGCGATTATTTATTAAAAGTTTTAGTTTTAAAACTTTAAAACCTTAGTTTTAGCTGCAACAAGGCTTGTCTAGTGCGCATGAAAAACTGATGTTAAGCCAAAACCAAAACCAAATCCCGAACCCTACCAACGATATTTGTAAGATACAATCCTGACATTGTGCCAGAGCATTGTTGATTCCTGTGTCTGTGTTGTTCTGACTGTCATCATTGTTCCTCTTTCAACTCCAGGAACAACTGGGGAACAAGCGAGAACCGCAACCATGGTGGCGTTGTCACTGAAGATCGGTGTGGGGAACGTGGTTAAGACCATGCAGTTTGAGCCCTCCACCATGGTGTTTGATGCCTGTCGCATCATCAGGGAACGAGTCCCTGAAGCCCAGCTGGGCCAGCGTGAGTACTGCTCCTTTTCCAATGCAATCTGCCTTTTTGTCTTTCTGGTAAAAAAATAAAATAAAGAACCAAAACAATAGGATTTTTTCTATTGTTCTGTTGTTGGGGTGGCATGTAGCTCAGGAGGCATGTAGCTCCTAGCTGAGTGTCGCGGTGTGCCTGAGCAAGGCATCTCACACTAACTGCTTCTGACGAGGTGGCTGTCGCCTTGTGTGTTGGGCTCCGTCGTCTTCACCTTTGTGAATGTGTGCAATAAATCAGTGAATATTGGGCATTTCAGTGGCCACTGGTTAGACATTTACCATTTACCATTTTCACATGGGATTCATTGAAGCAGTTTAATGAGTTTCCACACTATGGCCAGCCCAGGGCTCAGGTTTAACTCATCCCTGTGCTAAGGTAAGCCAAGGGCTGAGAAGTGTGCAACATGTGTCCTCATGAAGAATGCACTGGGACTGGTTGATGCGCTGTAAGCAAACATTTAAATCCACCTCTTGGGTCGCTTTGTGTCGTGTCGACTAAAACAGCCTTGGTTGTTTACGTAACTGGTTTGAGCGAAGCGCTCTAAACATGGCCGCCCTCTGGGTGTACTGATCATAACTGGCCATGCGACTCAATGAGTGGGTTTAAATGTTTGTTTGGCAGCCTATCAACAATGTATCAGTGCTTTTTTCACTAGGACATGAGCGTGTGTGCAGCTGTCAGAATGACCAGTGGGTCAGTGTGGTCCCCAGCTATCCACGATGCTGACAGTGACTCATAGGCAACATGTGGTCATACATGATCACACAGAGCACAGGAGACCCATATGAAGCTGGAACCAACACAGGGAAGGGCTTAGAACCTTTCAGAGAGGAAACCACAATGAACACCAACACAGACACATGGATTGATATAGTTTGATGGTGCAGTGTTTGCCCTGATGTTGGTCCTGGTGAACAAATCACCACTAATTGGTATCTCTGGGCAGAGCGGACCTAGCGAGAACTCCTAAAATATAAATGCCTGCTTGAGATGAAAAGTGTTTGCAGAAGACGACAATGAAAAGACTTGCTGTGCCTTTTTGCAGCCAACGACTACAGTCTGTTCTTGTCGGATGAGGATCCCAAAAAGGGAATCTGGCTGGAGGCAGGCAAGGCCCTGGACTACTACATGTTGAGGAACGGGGTGAGTGAAAAGACCTGCAAACTAACATACATCAACACAGTATAATCTAAGATCGATAAAGCTGTGTAGCTCTTAGCTTGCTGTCTCTGACCAGTCTGGCCCCCATTTGAAATGTGATAGTGACGTGTATCACTGTTGAACCTTTACTAATGTACACCGCGGCCTCCAGGACACCCTGGAGTACAAGAAGAAGCAGCGTCCCCTGAAGATCCGTATGCTGGACGGAACCATCAAGACCGTCATGGTGGACGACTCCAAGATCGTCAGCGACATGCTTATGACCATCTGTGCCAGAATAGGTCAGCACGTCACCTTTCTGTTCCTGGTGCCACACTTTGCCCGTCTAAAAATCGATATTGTTGCATGTATAATGCATTATTTTTAATGTCGGGTTTATATTTCGTTTCTAGGAAAGAGTGGAGGGGAATGGGGAAACCTGGTGTTATTAATCGATTGTTTGTTTTATGGAAGGAGTTGAGTTCTGCGATAGCGTCGTCTAGCCGTTTGTTTTAACCTCACTCCATTTTACATGTAGGCATCACAAACTATGACGAGTACTCCCTGGTCCGGGACATGGGCGAGGAGAAGAAGGAGGAGACCATGGGGACTCTGAAGAAGGACAAGACCTTACTACGAGACGACAAGAAGATGGAGAAGTTGAAGCAGAAACTGCACACAGACGATGAGCGTGAGGCCCTTCTCGATCATCTAACATCACGTAAACACTGTGGTTGATCCAGACCGTTAGTAAGCCATGGATCCCCCTCTCTAGTGAACTGGTTGGACCACGGCAGAACACTGAGGGAGCAGGGTGTGGAGGAGATCGAGATGCTGCTGCTGAGGAGGAAGTTCTTTTATTCAGACCAGAATGTCGATTCCAGAGACCCGGTCCAGCTCAACCTGCTCTACGTTCAGGTCTGTCACTCACTGAATCACTATCACTACCTCACGACTATCATAGAAGCTAAAGCTAAACCAATGTTATTCATTCATCTGGGATTATTTGAAGATGTGTGTGTATTTAAAGTGTTATTTGATGTGAATTCCACAGGTTCAGTCATTTCCCTACGGGGGAAATGGAAAGAGTATTGCAATACAAGATCAGTGTTTTAGTGTGCACTATTCATTTGGATGTTGTTGAATCATACTTATTTATTTGTTCTTTCTTGTGCGTCGTGTGTGTGTGTGTGTGTGTGTGTGTGTGTGTGTGTGTGTGCGCGTGTTAGGCCCGTGATGACATCCTGAATGGATCCCACCCAGTTTCCTTTGAGAAGGCATGTGAATTTGCTGGCTTCCAATGTCAGATCCAGTTTGGGGACCACAATGAGATAAAACATAAGCCGGGATTCTTGGAGTAAGACATGTGCATTATTTACTGAAGTTTGACCAACACATGGAAACTATTTATTATAATATGTTATAATGTCTGGTTGGTTAGCCGTTTTAATAATTCTGGATCCAACTTTTCCCTTTTCAGTTTAAAAGAGTTCCTGCCAAAAGAGTATATTAAGCAGAAAGGAGAGAAAAGGATATTCCAGGTAAGAACTGGGCTTTTTGGTCTTGACATTCCTGTTCAGTCAGCGTGTTTACATGCTCTCTAGAAACCAGGTAGTAACCCGGTTAAGTAACTGGCATGTAAAGTGGTTAACCGGTGCTCCCTCATGTCACTGTACCAGAGAGTTAACAATGCAATGACATGTTTTGTTATCGGGTAATCTTGTTTTTTTTGCTTTTGAAGCAGTGATTCATAAATATTTTTAATTTAAATAAAATTGTAAACTAAGATTCCAACTAATGTGTAATTGTTTTGTAATTGAAGTAAATGCATAACATGGAGAATGAAATGGTACAATTTGACAACTTATTTTCTTTGAAGGCACACAAAAACTCCCAGAATATGACAGAAATCGAGGCTAAAGTCAGCTACGTCAAGCTCGCTAGGTCTCTCAAAACGTACGGCGTGTCCTTTTTCCTTGTGAAGGTAAATCCAGGACACTAAAGCTGGCACACATGTTGGCCAGGATTTAAAATGATGTCACCTGACATGTGATGACACACATTCTAACGTTTACCTTGGTCCAACCTTCTGCAGGAGAAGATGAAGGGGAAGAACAAGCTGGTGCCGCGCCTGCTGGGCATCACCAAGGAGTGTGTGATGAGGGTGGACGAGAAGACCAAGGAGGTGATCCAGGAGTGGAACCTGACCAACATCAAGCGCTGGGCCGCCTCCCCAAAAAGCTTTACTCTGGTGGGCCTCCTGTTTGCCTATCGATGGAAATGTTCTTAAATCAAATAGTGAGGGTAATCTTCATTCAATAGTTGATCATTCTTTCATTAATGCCGTCTCTCAACCTAGGACTTTGGTGACTATCAAGATGGTTACTACTCAGTGCAGACCACTGAGGGTGAACAGATAGCTCAGTTGATTGCTGGCTACATCGATATCATCCTCAAAAAGGTAAGTCACACGTGTGTGTCCATTGAGAATGCAAATCATTTTGTGTGTGTAAATGGCCTGTTATGATGCATTTGCTCAGTGGAGGAGATTAAAACCTGGATACCCCATTCTACTTGGTGTGTGGTATGTGTGTGTGTATATATCTATAGATAGATAGATAGATAGATAGATAGATAGATAGATAGATAGATAGATAGATAGATAGATAGATAGATAGATAGATAGATGCCACGTACATCATCGATTTAAAATAAAAAACACTTGAAAAATGGAAAAAATAACACTCTATGCTATGCTAAGGTCAATAAATAATAATTAATAAATATGTTCAACAAATATTGTTGTTAATGTCTACACAGAAAAAAAGTAAAGACCACTTCGGACTAGAGGGAGATGAGGAGTCTACCATGCTGGAAGACTCTGTGTCTCCTAAGAAGTAAGTACCTTCACTAGGCTAGTAGTAATGTACTTTCACTAAGCTAGTAGTAAGTATCTTCACTATGCTAATAGTGATGTACCTTCACTAGGCTAGTAGTAATGTACCTTCACTAGGCTAGTAGTAAGTACCTTCACTATGCTAATAGTGATGTACCTTCACTAGGCTAGTAGTAATGTACATTCACTAGGCTAGTAGTAAGTACCTTCACTATGCTAATAGTGATGTACCTTCACTAGGCTAGTAGTAATGTACCTTCACTAGGCTAGTAGTAATGTACCTTCACTAGACTAGTAGTAATGTACCTTCACTAGGCTAGTAGTAATGTACCTTCACTAGGCTAGTAGTAATGTACCTTCACTAGGCTAGTAGTAATGTACCTTCACTAAGCTAGTAGTAAGTACCTTCACTATGCTAATAGTGATGTACCTTCACTAGGCTAGTAGTAATGTACCTTCACTATGCTAATAGTAATGTACCTTCACTAGGCTAGTAGTAATGTACCTTCACTATGCTAATAGTGATGTACCTTCACTAGGCTAGTAGTAATGTACCTTCACTATGCTAATAGTAATGTACCTTCACTAGGCTAGTAGTAATGTACCTTCACTATGCTTAATAGTAATGTACCTTCACTAGGCTAGTAGTAATGTACCTTCACTAGGCTAGTAGTAATGTACCTTCACTATGCTAGTAGTAATGTACCTTCACTATGCTAGTAGTAATGTACCTTCACTAGGCTAGTAGTAATGTACCTTCACTATGCTAGTAGTAATGTACCTTCAGAATGCTAGTAGTAATGTACCTTCACTAGGCTAGTAGTAATCTACCTTCACTATGCTAGTAGTAATGTACCTTCAGTATGCTAGTAGTAATGTACCTTCAGTATGCTAGTAGTAATGTACCTTCACTATGCTAGTAGTAATGTACCTTCAGTATGCTAGTAGTAATGTACCTTCACTATGATAGTAGTATTGCTATCATTTTCATTCGGTTAAATTCATAACTCAGAGACAGGGCAGGGTTGCTTCCACCTAAACCGATCAGTTTGGACCATCTCCCCTCCGAAGGTCCACGGTCATGCAGCAGCAGTTCAACACGATGGGGCGGGTTGAGACGGGCTCGGTGGCCCTGCCCGCCATCATGCGCTCTGGCGCCGGCGGCCCAGAGAACTTCCAGATGGGCTCCATGCCCCAGGCCAAGCAGCACATCACCAGCGGGCAGATGCACCGCGGACACATGCCACCGCTGGTGAGACGGACACGGGGTCGGGGAGGGTTAAGCCTTGTTAGTCTAGATGGGGAGGCAGCTGGCTCAGGAGGTAGAGCGGGTTGGCTGGTAACCAGTAGGTTGCTAGTTTGATCCCCGGCTCATCCTAGCGGAGTGTCGAGGTGTCCCTGAGTGCTCCCGATGAGCTGAGCATCGCCTCACATGGCTGACTCCGCCGTTGGTGTGTGAATGAATGTGTGAATGTTAGGCAATATTGTAAAGCGCTAAGAGTGGCCACTGGTTAGAAAAGCGCTGTATAAATCCAGTCCATTTTACCATTTGACCATACCAAATCGTTTTGATATGGTCAAATGTGATAACGTTTGTGATAATGTCCTCAGTGAAGTGTTTCATCGTGATAGTTGTTCAACAGGCCATGAATACTTCCTTGGCATTACGACATGACAAATGTTATACATTGTTTGGGTTTTGAATAAATAACCCATGGATGGTTGTGTGTGTGAACAGATAATCTTACATTGAATCATAGTGATGGCTGGGGAACTGTGCAGCACGTTGTTTATGTAATCCATTTCTCGTGTCAGACCTCGGCTCAGCAGGCCCTGACTGGGACCATCAACTCCAGCATGCAGGCCGTCAACGCGGCCCAGGCGTCTCTAGATGGGTTTGACACCCTCCCAGTACTGGGAACAGACGCGGTGAGTACAGAAAACCCTTCAAACCTGACCTATAATGGTGTGTGTGTGTGTGTGTGTGTGTCTGTGTGTGTGTGTGTGTGTGTGTGTGCGCAAATTGTCGTTCATTCATTGATTGTTATAAAGAAATACAACATTTTAACAGATTTTATTCATTCATTCTGCCCACGTTGTATTATTTTGCACATTGCAGGGTGCATTGAACTGTGCCCAGCGACCAGTACCCCAAGTCATCAGAGAACATGTGTTTCCGTTCCCAGGCCTCCCAAGCCTGGCGCAGGAACAAGATGGACGAATCCAAACACGAGATCCACTCCCAGGTGGACGCCATCACGGCAGGGACGGCCTCCATGGTCAACCTGACCGCAGGTGGGTCAACGTTATCAGTACGGACCCTTCTCACTATGCAGAGTCAACTAAATGTTTATGTTCTGAGTGGCATTATAAAGGGAAATTCAGGGACCGCCCCTGTGGCTCACCGGGTAGAGCGTGTAGCATTACGGCCCAGTCCTGATCGCAGCGACCCGGGTTCGATTCCTGCCAGTGGTCCTTTGCTGCGTGTCGTCCCCTCTCTCTCCCATAACGTTTTGTCTATCTCACTCTAATAAAGCATAAAAATACAAAAAATAAATCTTAAAAAATAAAACAATAAAAACATTTCAAAAAGGGAAAGTCATAGCTAGTACTGGTTGAAACCTGCCGATCTCCTGATCAGTGTCCCGGGGCCCTCATACTGATGTCCTCTCGGCCCCTCAGGAGACCCAGCAGACACCGACTACATGGCGGTGGGCTGCGCAGTGACCACCATCTCCTCCAACCTCACGGAGATGTCCAAGGGCGTGAAGCTGCTGGCCGCGCTCATGGAGGACGAGGGGGCCAACGGACAGCAGCTGCTGGGAGCCGCCAAGAACCTGGCCACGGCCGTGTCCACCATGCTGAAGACGGCCCAGCCCTCCAGCACCGAGGTCTGACCATCGCACACAGGGCTACTACCTGCTAGGCCAGGGTTCTATAGCCTGCTAGGCTAGGGTTCTATAGCCTGCTAGGCTAGGGTTCTATAGCCTGCTAGGCTAGGGTTCTATAGCCGCCTAGGCCAGGGTTCTATAGCCTGCTAGGCCAGGGTTCTTTAGCCTGCTAGGCCAGGGTTCTATAGCCTGCTAGGCTACGGTTCTTCAGCCTGCTAGGCTAGGGTTCTATAGCCTGCTAGGCTACGGTTCTTCAGCCTGCTAGGCTACGGATTATAGCCTGCTAGGCTACGGTTCTATAGCCTGCTAGGCCAGGGTTCTATAGCCTGCTAGGCCAGGGTTCTATAGCCTGCTAGGCCAGGGTTCTATAGCCTGCTAGGCTACGGTTCTATAGCCTGCTAGGCTACGGTTCTATATGGTACTAGTGTGGTGTCTTGTTGTGTCAGTTTGAGTCAAACGCTGCTTTTTTAAATTTATTTAGATGTTTGCTTGTTGTTATTTTTAATCTTAAGTGATTCTTTTTCATTAAGCAACTTAATGTTCTTTTTCATTCACTGAAGTAACCTGGTTTAAGATGTGTTCTTTCTCTGATATTTAAGAATATAATTATCATTCAGAAATCATTGTAATGGGGTATCGTGTGCTCTCTGCTGATTCCCATTAACCACTAACTCAAACTAGCAGAGGTATACAGGGTTGGGTTGTTCCTCATCTTACCGTTGATTTGCAGCCCCGGCAGAACCTGCTGCAGGCTGCGGGGAACGTGGGCCAGACCAGCGGAGAGCTGCTGAGCCACATCGGAGAGACCGACGCCGACCCACACTTCCAGGTACTAAACCCTTCTGGACTTCTATCCTACCGTTGGCGGGCGTAACGGGCTCCCTCAGAATACAATCACCCTGGATTTGAGTCCATCGAGTTCCACATCTCAGACTTGACCTGTCATCTTTTGAAGTTTTTAATCCAGTTTTTTAATCAAGGTTCATTATGTTTGTAGGACATTGTGAGGTGGACATGAAGCAACAGTCTGGTGTCAGCATTATGTTTTGGCATTTAGCTCTCCATTTAGGACTAGCTAATCCAATGTCTTGGTTATGCAAAACATTGTGCAAAGGTCAAGGCTGGATTCTAAAAGTCGGTCTATCCTGCTTCACCTCTTCCTTTTTTTTAGAGATCAGGCCTAAGCTTCAAACATTATAAAAAGCATTGGAATGCAGCCCAAACCTTCTTTTTTAAAAATGTTATTTATAATGATGTTACGATGTATTATTCATCTGTCATTTTGGGCCCCTGCAGGATATGCTGATGCAGCTAGCCAAGGCTGTGGCCAACGCAGCAGCGGCCCTCGTGCTAAAGGCTAAGAACGTGGCGCAGAAGACGGAGGACTCGGCCCAGCAGAACAGGGTCATCGCCGCCGCTACGCAGTGCGCTCTGTCCACCTCCCAGCTCGTGGCGTGCACACGGGTGAGTGGGCGTCGTCACTCTGCTCCACCACACTGATGAGACGTCTGGGCTCCTCCATGTTTCAATCGATCGTCACGAGTGTCTTCTTGAACACGTTTTTGTTCTAAACTACTTCTTCATCTCCTCCTCCTATTCCTCCTCCTCTTCCTCTTCTTCCTCCTCCTCCTCCTCCTCCTCCTCCAGGTGGTGGCCCCGACCATCAGCTCCCCTGTGTGCCAGGAGCAGCTGATCGAGGCGGGGAAGCTGGTGGCCAAGTCGGTGGAGGGCTGTGTGGAGGCCTCGCAGGGGGCCACCGGGGACGAGGTTCTGCTCAAACAGGTGGGCGCCGCGGCAACAGGCGTCACGCACGCCCTCAACGAGCTCCTGCTGCACATCAAGCAGTACGCCAGTGGCGCCCACCCCATCGGACGCCACGGAGAGGCCACCGACCGCATCCTGGACGTCACGGAGAACATCTTCAGCTCCATGGGAGACGCCGGTGAATCTCAGGTTTAGGGTTAGCCCACTAACACCCAGCACAGCCAAACTTTCAAACCCTGGTATCCTTGTGGTCACCAGGACTCGGCTGTTGTCCGTTTGGTGCTTTAACCATCGGAAAATAGGGATGAACATGGCTTCTAACTCGTTAACATGGCCACTGTCAATAGTGTGTTGAGCCGCGGTGCACCATCATATGCCAACGTGTGATCTAACACCAAACTCGCTCTCATTAATAAATGTGCGTGTATCTCCGGAGGGGTTTAGCGTAAATACTAGAGCTGTCAGTTAAACGCATTATTAACGTAGTTAACGCAAACCAAATTTAACGGCGTTAAAAATGTTATCGCGCAATTAACGCAATTATTTTATATTTAAAAAAAAAAAACATTTTTTTTTTTTTTCTTTCTTTGGCTCAAAACAAAGAAGCAGTAGCCTGACTGCTATGTTCAAATGACATTTGTTCAAAGCAGTCGTTTAATTGCACTATAGGCTCTTTTTTTGTATCGTCCTGTTTTGATCAGTATATGCCAATGTTGTTATCAATAAAAAATCATTTGCACAAGGCAAGCCGATGCAATTCACCATGTTGATAAGAGAATTAAAATGAGAAGAATTATGGGACAAAAAAATCAAGGGATATTTAGCATAGAAAAATAATTTGCGATTAATCGTGAGTTAACTATGACATTAATGCGATTAATCACGATTAAATATTTTAATCGCTTGACAGCTCTAGTAAATACATCACGTAAATATCCCGTCTTATTTCCCAGGTGAGATGGTGCGGCAGGCACGCATTCTGGCCCAGGCCACGTCGGACCTGGTGAACGCCATCAAGATGGACGCCGAGGGAGAGTCTGACCTGGAGAACTCCAGGAAGCTGCTCTCTGCCGCCAAGCTGCTGGCTGACGCCACCGCAAAGATGGTGGAGGCTGCTAAGGTCTGTTGCAGCAGTACGCTATGATAGCATATATATAATAATGCTATAATGAATAATATAAAGACATTAAAAAAAATATCTCACCTGAAAACGTATCTATTCACCCAAGCCTACTCCCTTTAAGTTAGTTGCATTCTTGGGACTTGAATGAACACACCGTTTATTTTTTTCGTTTTTTTTTCTCTTGTACACTGTTATATTATATATATTATTTTTTTTTGTTTGTTGTTTGCTGCTATGGATGTTTGATTTTCTAAGATGACCTTGAGTGTCAAGAAAGGCGCCCATAAATAAAATGCATTATTATTATTTATTATTATAATGATGAGGATGATATTAGCACCTTCTATATAGCATGAATGCACAAAATACACGTTCACACAATGGAGTAAATCAAAATAATAGCAGGCTTTAAAATCAAAATATTCTTGGAGTGTATTAATTTATTAACACGAATAAGAATAACCATATAAAGAGCAGAACATTTCAGATTAAAAGGCTTAAACATCAAAAGAAGGAGCTCACAATTGGCAGTCACTGAAATTAATGCTCGCTTCAAACCGAAAGTTTCAAGCTGTTTCGTTCTTCTCAAAATCTGTCCTTCAATGATCTGCCGTCAGGGAGCAGCAGCGAACCCCGACAGTGAAGAGCAGCAGCAGAAGTTGCGGGAAGCAGCGGAAGGTCTGCGTATCGCCACCAACGCAGCCGCCCAGAACGCCATCAAGAAACGTCTGGTCAACAAGCTGGAGGTAGAGGAACCAACGGAGAACGCATTCACCCACCGCATGCAGGGGGTCAATCCAACTGGCCCGCCCCGCTGTGGAAAATACTGTTCGACGGAGTTGTTCAATCACAATAGATGGATAATTCTCTGTTGACAGCGAAGAAGCGCATAACATCCGCCTGTAGGTTGACAAATCTGCTCCCGCAACTTTTACGTTTAGGGTATTTAGCAGACGCTTTAATCCAAAGTGATTTGAAATAATTACATTTGTCAGAAGAAAGAGAAACAACAGTATACGCTGGCGCAACAGTAAGGCT
This sequence comes from Gadus morhua, assembly GCF_902167405.1. NCBI lineage: Eukaryota > Metazoa > Chordata > Actinopteri > Gadiformes > Gadidae > Gadus > Gadus morhua. Next base: position 20,624,536 of record NC_044051.1, on the reverse strand, counting down.
GTTCATAGGACCAAGTGCCAAGCGCTAACAATCGCTAGGTTAACACATTCCCGTATGCAACAAAGATAGCTAGGATAAGAGGCTACACAACTAAGTACTATAACTAAGTACGACGCACGATAAGTGTGTACATAAAGTGCCAGTACACACGACATGCAATAAGTAGGAGGGTTGGGACAGGGGGGCTATACCAGCCAGTCAATGCTATGCCATGTTGAGCTATGCCACCCCGTGAACTTGTCAGTACTCTGGGTCAGAGTCTGACTCTTCATTCTGATGTGGATTCTGAATTTGGTGACCTTTGAGCCAACGTCATGTTGTTATGTCTGCGTCCTGTTAGAATGCAGCCAAACAGGCGGCTGCCGCGGCAACGCAGACCATCGCTGCGGCCCAGCACGCCGCGTCGTCCAATAGGAACGCAGCATCTCAGCAGCAACTCGTCCAGAGCTGCAAGGTAAGCTCTCTTTCGTCTGATGCTTTCTCTCTGTATTTGGCCATGTGTTCTTCTTCTACCTTTGGTTGTTGTGACACACGTGGGCCTCACCGACGGTACTGAATCCCAATTGAAACACAATTCTCTCATTGGTTGTTGTCTCTATGTACTGTATGTTCATAACCAGAGTGAAGCCATTGATTGGGGGGGGGCGATTATAAAGTGTTTGAAAGTAATTGTCCTTAAAATATATTATTGTATCTGCCTGGGTGTGGGAAGAAGATTTATATATATCTTGTATATCTCTATACATATATCTTATGTATATTAAAAGCAGTATTGTGTGTGTGTGTGTGTGTGTGTGTGTGTGTGTGTGTGTGTGTGTGTGTGTGTGTGTGTGTGTGTGTGTGTGTGTGTGTGTGTGTGTGTGTGTGTGTGTGTGTGTGTGTGTGCTTCGTCAGGTGGTGGCAGAGCAGATCCCCCAGCTGGTGCAGGGTGTGAGGGGCAGTCAGTCCCAGCCCGACAGCCCCAGTGCCCAGTTGGCTCTGATCGGGGCCAGCCAGAACTTCCTCCAGGTACACATGCTTCACTTACAAGAACAAAATTGGAGTTTAGGTGAAACTAATACAAATATGGCATAATGAAAATCAGTTACACAGTTTCAATGAGTGAGCAAACCACACCACCAACGATGTGTATCCAAATGTGGTACATTGTGAAATGAGGGGTGTGTATAAGGACCCTTTGCTCTCCTCCTCTTCCTCCAGCCCGGTGCTAAGATGGCCACGTCGGCCAAGGCCACGGTGCCCACCATCGGAGAGCAGGCGTCCGCCATGCAGCTCAGCCAGTGTGCCAAGAACCTCGCCAGCGCTCTGGCAGAGCTGCGCACGGCCGCCCAGAAGGTAACCAGGAGCGACCCCGTGAACAGTTCACATGGTGACGGTTCAACAGCTAACGGGACCTGTCATGAAACCGCTTCGGGCAGCGTTCTTCACAGCTGCTGCATTACGTAGTAGTCTTTGTTTTTCTGTGGTTCCTGTGGTTTTTCACATCTTGTGTCTGTATGTGTTATTTGTCGGTCACAGGGTCGTGGTTTGTACATCTGTATAAAAATACACTTCCGTTCTTCTTTATTTATCAAATGAATCACAAATACAGTCTAGACAATGTTGATGTGGTAAATGACTATACTTGCTGAAAACGGCAGGTTTTGAATGGAATATCTACAGAGGTGTACAGAGTCCCATGTCCAGCCACCATCACTCCTGTGTTCTAATAGTACATTGTTTAGCTCATTGTGTTAATGGCTTAATTGATGATTAGAAAACCCTTGTGCGATTATGTTAGCACAGTTGGAAACTGTTGAATAAAAGTGTGAGTTTTCATGGAAAACATGAAATAGTCTGGGTGACTCCAAACCTTTGAAGGGTAGTGTGTATATATAATACGTACATAATGTATATAATTGATGGACATGTTTCAGGCCCAGGAAGCATGTGGACCCCTGGAGATAGAGAACGCCTTATCTGTGATCCGAGGCCTGGAGCGGGACATGCAGGAAGCCAAGGCGTCGGCCGGAGCTGGGCGTCTCAAACCACTTCCTGGAGAGACGGTAAGACGCTCCACTGACCGGGACTCAAAGGACGCACTGTGGAGCTTTTTCGGTTTGTGCGCCATTTTGCCAGATAAAGAATACTTGGGATCCGATCACACTGAGACAACGTCTGTGGACCGGGGCTGGGGGCACAACTGGGCTGTCAAGTGAGGTTAACGGAAGGAAGTGATGGATTTAAGCAGATTTCAAGCTCTTGCCCTCCCTGTGCCAATGGATGAGGACGGGGGAAACCCAAACCTCAATTTGGGTTTCCCCCGTCCACACCCAGTAGCACAGCACAGGCAAGAGCTCGACGTCTGGTTGAATACATTATTCCACGATGGAAAAAGGGAAACAGTCTGGTGAATGCCACCTTCACATTTACATCTAGGGCATTTAGCAGATGCTTTTATCCAAAGCAACTTACAATAGATACATTTGCCAACCACCACCTACCAACCTACTCTGTCGCCTCCTCGAGTTGTCCTGATGAAAACCGGCAACAAAACCGGCTAGACGTGGCAAAGTCCTAGCTTGATTTGAATGGCTGCCTAAGCCGAGTGTGACGTTGATGAGCGCTGGTACTCCGTACCTTGTTCTTAAAAGTTGAGACTGTTGTTACTTTTATGCGCGTCTAAAAACGCTAGAAAATCTTGACACGAGGCACAAGAGCGGACGGCAGGCCTCGTACCGTAGGAGAACATTGGTTCCACTGTGTGGTCGCCCCCATACTGTACAGTTTAATATTCCCACATTGTCATTCTTCTTATATTCATGTTTAGCAACCGCCCACTTACAGAAATACATTAGTTTTACCCCACTCAGAGTGCAAATATCTTGCTGTTGTCTGAAACCAATACCTATAATATAACATAATATTATCATGCTTTCCTGTTGATGTTCTTCAGCTGGAGAAGTGTTCCCAGGACCTGGTGTCCAGCACCAAGTCTGTGAGCTCTGCCATCGCCCAGTTGCTGAGTGAAGCCACCCAGGGCCACGAGAACTACACAGGTACACCTCTCTCATGGTCACCCAGGTCTTCTGCTTAAAGGACACCACCCTGTTTGAGCTAGTCCCCGGCCACCATCACCATGATGGTGAACCCCGTCTGGCTGACTTCTGCTAGATGCCCTGCTTTGATTCAGGGGCAGGGCTGTGTTTCTGTCTAGGCTTTCGCTGTCTCCACCCGCTGCAAATAGATTTTGGGTGTGAAGGGAATGTTTGATGGATGTTGCAGGGTAATCCAAAACGGCCAGAACGTTTTGAACCCAAAGAAGGCTCCATGTTTCTGATGACACCATGTTTTCATCTTGTCCTACGTTTAAATAACGTTGTGCATTTTAGTCTGAAAGTCAGACTTTGTCTTTCATGTGTACATTTTATAGTCTGATGTTAGTCTTTAGTCAATCCACAATACCTTGTTTGAGGGTTTGTTTTTCCTGTAAATGCAGCACTAGTACAGCAGTCACGTCAACAGTCATCCTAGTCATCCTAATCACCCTGTTGACTTGCTGGCCTCCTCCTCTGATCTCTACCGTCTCTCCTGGTTCCCCCGGTCCGTTCCCGACCCGCCCTCCCCAGGCATGGCGGCCAGAGACGTGGCCCAGGCGCTCCGCTCGCTGGCTTCCGCGGCCCGAGGCGTGGGCGCCACCGCCGGCAACCCTCAGGCCTGCGACGCCATGCTCAACTGCGCTGCGGACGTCATGGACAAGTCCGGGAGCCTGATCGAAGAGACCAAGAGGGCGGTGGCCAAGCCCGGGGACCCCGAGAGCCAACAGAGACTGGCCCAGGTCTGTGGCGGGGTGTAGGGGGTGTGTGTGTGTGTGTGTGTGTGTGTGTGTGTGTGTGTGTGTGTGTGTGTGTGTGTGTGTGTGTGTGTGTGTGTGTGTGTGTGTGTGTGTGTGTGTGTGTGTGTGTGTGTGTGTGTGTGTGTGTGTGTGTGTGTGTGTGTTGTTAAGGGCATGTCAATGAGGAATGGCACTGGCATGGAATGGTTTGGGGGTTGAAAAGCCCGACATAAAAGACAGGACAGAAAAGGTTTGTTCATCCTGTTCAAATAAGGGAATGTTTAGGAATGTTTAGACCTTCAAAGGGTCGACAAACAACACTTGTTTGTCGATTTATCTTAAGTGTGTGTGTGTGTGTGTGTGTGTGTGTGTGTGTGTGTGTGTGTGTGTGTGTGTGTGTGTGTGTGTGTGTGTGTGTGTGTGTGTGTGTGTGTGTGTGTGTGTGTGTGTGTGTGTGTGTGTGTAGGTGGCCAAGGCAGTGTCCCAGGCCCTCAACAGGAGTGTGAACAGCCTTCCAGGCCAGAGAGACGTGGACAACGCTATCCGGGCCGTAGGAGAAGCAAGCAAGACTCTCCTGGCTGACTCGGTATGTATCTTTGGGTTTGATATACATTGCAACTTTAACTCAACACGGTAGCCTTGTTTTTGGCGGCAGGTTAAAAAAAATCCTAAATTAGCATACTCACTAAATTGACATTTTCTGAAAAGCAATTATTCAATATAATATGATATAGTTTTTTAATGATATTTTATATTTTTACAAGATTGAGGTATCATAGTCCTGTGGCATAATACAAAGAGCAGGCAAAACACGAGTTAAACAAAATAATAGCTCATGTACATTACGGTGTCCAATTCAGCCCTTTGGGATTTACATGTCGAATGAAAAAAAAATTATTAATTTGAATGCATACATTTATACAAGTTAACTTTATTCATAATAACTGCTGTAAAACCTTGATTAGTACCATTATCCTCTCCTCATGTTACATTTCTGTGAGTAGTAATGAGGATGCTTCTCTCTCTCTCCTCTTCAGTTCCCCTCCAGTGGGAAGAGCTTCCAGGAGGTGCAGGCCCAGCTGAATCAGGCCGCGGCCGGTCTGAACCAGTCAGCCAATGAGCTGGTCCATTCCTCCAGGGGCACCACGCAGGAGCTCGCCAGGTCCACCAGCAAGTTCGGAGGGGACTTCAACAACTTCCTTGAAGCTGGCGTCGACATGGCTGGGACATCCCAGGTGAGCAGATGTTTGAACCACTCGATCATTAGGGTCATGATGAGTGAGACACAGAAACATTAGCAGCAGGCTTACTGTATGTGCCCATCGTTTGGGGGGTGTATGAGATAACGCAAATAGGGAGGGGTCAATTGTTAAAATGAGGAATAGGTAAACATGGGGCAAAGAATATAGTCTTTTTACTGAATAGTATGTACGACGTGTACAACGTTTCTCAAAAATTAAAATAAGTAGCAACATCAATAGATCACATTATTTATTATTGTGATCTATTGATGATGCAACTTATTTCGACATATTTTTATTTTTGCTTTGTTTACTTTATCTTGTATTGCATAAAATATATGCTATGTGGTTGTTGAGGAACCAAGCATAATAATTGTACTTGCGTACCTTTGTACGTGTGTACTACAATAAGATGTAATAAAAGTGACTCTGATTCTATAAAGAGTTCAATCCCCTTCTGACGACTTTGATTCTCCTCTGGCTGGACAGACCAAAGAAGATCAGACCCAGGTGGTGTCCAACCTCAAGACCATCTCCATGTCCTCCAGCAAGCTGCTGCTGGCGGCCAAGGCCCTGTCCACCGACCCCGGCTCCCCCAACCTCAAGAACCAGCTGGCTGCGGCCGCCCGGTATGCCCGCAGAGCACCACTCCCCCAGTTGACACTAGTCCGTCACGCCTGTCAACACCTGTTCATTAGCTGGTCACATGACACATTGGACTGAAAGGCAGTGACATCTTGAGTTCATTTCCTGTGTAAATGAATGGAACTAAAAAAGAAATAGATGCTGTATAAATACGTTCTGTCACACGTGAATAAATACATACATGTATGAATGCATGAATAAAATACACATACAAACCTGTATGTAACTTTGGATAATATAAAAATATTGACAGCAGGCTGCTCGGTTCTGCTTTGCTCTTCGGTTGTGGTTGTACAGGGCGGTGACAGACAGCATCAACCAGCTGATCACCATGTGTACTCAGCAAGCCCCAGGTCAGAAGGAGTGTGACAACGCTCTCAGAGAGCTGGAGGTGAGAACCGCAGCGCCTCACTTCCTGCTGTCAAGGACGTGACTATTGACACACAAACAGACTAGTTGTCTGTCATTAACAAACGGTTAAGTGTGCACACATGTTGCCATGTGTGAATGCCATATGTGGAATCCCCCCCCAACCCCCTTTGAAAGATAGGGTTAATAAGTTTTAGCTTTTGATGATTGATTTGAACAACTGCGTCAAAAATAATAATTGTTAAAAAAAATGTAAGCCTATCCATTATTTGATTAACATACACCATCTGAGTTACTCTTCATTTAGTATGGGCCTTTGGTCCGTCAGTAGAATTTGTGTTTAATATTTTCGTATATACTTTTAATAAGATTTGCTGTTTGGATACCTATCAAAATGTATGTTTTGCTTTTCAAAGTAAACCAACCATGGTCATTTCCAGATAACATGCACTGGGACTGATAATCCACAATTCCAAACAATTCATTCATGTATTCGTGGCGTGACCGTTGTGCTGTTCTGTGTATAGTCGGTGCGGGAGATGCTGGAGAACCCTACAGAGGCCGTCTCTGACCTGTCCTACTTCGACTGCATCGACAGAGTCATGGAGAATTCAAAGGTAAAAAATGTTTACTGAAAAACAAAAGGGTATGTAAAGAAAATGGATATATTTTGTAACTTGTAACTGAACCTAAATTAGTTTTTGCATGAAAAAGAGAAGACGGGCATATTGTCCCATAGGAAATGCATCTCAAACACTTCAACAGTGCATACTGTCTATAAATAATCCTGTATTTTTCAAATACAAATCAACACAATACAATAAGTAAAAATATATAAACAGACATATACAAGTGTATTCAACTGTACTGTATGTTTACAGTCTGTACTGTAAACATTACAACAGACCTACAGCGAACAATGTCTTTGTGTTTTGTGACAGGTGCTTGGAGAATCCATGGCGGGTATTTCACACAACGCTAAGAACAGTAACCTGCCGGAGTTTGGGGACTCGGTCAGCGCGGGTTCAAAGGCCGTGTGTGGCCTCACTGAAGCAGCTGCCCAGGTAACAACCCTACTCTGTGTTAGCTCACAATACAACTCCCTACTCTACTCTCTATTCTCTACCACTCTCTATACAACTCTAGCTGGTGACACATTACTTCTTATCATTTGTGACTGGTCCAAGACCGCAGCTGTCAACACACATGGGACACAGAAAGCATGTGGATCCTCTAAAGTGACAGTTCTCTTGGTTGTCAGGCTGCCTACCTGGTGGGGGTGTCAGACCCCAACAGCACCGCGGGTCAGAAGGGCCTTGTGGATCCATCCCAGTTCGCCAAAGCCAACCAGTCCATTCAGATGGCCTGCCAGAACCTGGTGGACCCAATCTGCACCCAATCCCAGGTTCTTATTCCATCTGTAGTTCATATACAGTATATGTATACATACATCAGACATGTCGTTCATTACTGCATAACCTAATGTTAATTCATGCTTATATTGCCTGTGTTACCAAATCCCATTTCGTTGTATATCCACCTGTATCTAAAATGGAGCTCTCCTCCATAGGTGCTGTCAGCTGCCACCATTGTTGCCAAACACACGTCTGCTCTGTGCAACGCGTGCCGCTTGGCTTCCTCCAAGACCTCCAACCCTGTTGCCAAGAGACAGTTTGTTCAGTCCGCCAAAGAGGTGGCCAACAGCACCGCCAACCTGGTCAAGTCCATCAAGGTTGGTAGTTGGAGTAGCAACATTAGCTTAATCTGTGTTGTTTTTATTGTGTTAAGCTACATGAGCTTTATGTGCGTCGTTTAAATGTGTGCGCTTTATTATCCTATTGTGTGTAGTTTCAAATGTGTGCGCTACATGAGCTTAATGTGTAGCCTATAGTTAAAATGTTTGCACTTTATTAGCTTATTGTTTGTAGCTTAAATGTTTGCACTACATTGGCTTAATATGTAGACTTTAAATATGTGCGCTACATTAGCTTACTGTGTTGATTTATAATGTGTCTTTGCGTTCTCTTGCAGGCTTTGGACGGAGCTTTTAACCCTGAGAACCGAGAAAAGTGCAAAGCGGCGACGGGGCCTCTGATCGAAGCGGTGGATAACCTGACTGCATTCGCCTCCAACCCTGAGTTCGCTAGTGTCCCCGCTCAGATCAGCCCTGAGGTACCATCCGCTCACATGTTGCATCTCTTCAACAACACAGTGTGTTTCCTCTGCCCATGTGTACTATGCGTATTGCGCTACGGTTGTGGTAGTTCAGGGCTGTGACAGACAGCATCAACCAGCTGATCACCATGTGTACTCAGCAAGCCCCAGGTCAGAAGGAGTGTGACAACACTCGTATATGTGATTAGAGCTAGCTCGTGGGTTGAGCTACAGAGTTTATTTTGTCAGAGATGGAACAAAGCCATTAGACAATTATATGATCTGCGAACAGACCTCCAAGGGGTGCCCCGTTATTGCATAATGATGGACTTCATGTCCTCCAGTGATGTTGCCGAGGCGAAGCTCTGGTTGCTATGCAACCTCAGCTGCATCACCTCCACCGAAGTTGTTAGAACGTTAATGACCAATCAGAATCAGGAATTCTGCAATGCAGAGGTATCAAAGTTGTTGTGTGTACTCTTATTGACCAATCAGAATCAGCAAAGTATTCAGCAGTTCTGGGATGTATACCATTGCATCAATCGCCTGCTCATGTCCACGGCTTGTAACCGCCAGGGCCTTGCGTCCATGGAGCCCATCGTAGCAGCGGCTAGGACCATGCTGGAGAGCTCCACCGGGCTCATCCAGACCGCCCGCTCCTTGGCCGTGAACCCCAAAGACCCCCCCAGGTGGTCGGTCCTGGCCAGTCATTCTAGGACCGTGTCGGACTCCATCAAGAAGCTTATCACCAACATGAGGTATGCACCCACGCCTCTCACACCAGCACCTCTGCAAGTATATAGGAAACACATTCTTATTTAGCAAATTATTATTTTTTTGTTATTATATTTGTTTGTTTTATTTCTATATAAATTAATTGAATAACTTAAATTATTGTAAAACTTTTCCCCCCAAGCCATGAAGCACACATTTAACTCAGGAAAGCTGATGGCAGGCTAGGCCTTTTCTAACACATCTCCCTCAAATATTAGCTCTCAAGTCTTACCTGCAACACTGTGTGTATGTGTGTGTGGTTGTGTGTGTGTTTTTGTGCGTGTGCCTGCATGTGTGTGTGTGTTTGTGTGTGTAGGGAGAAGGCCCCTGGCCAGAGGGAGTGTGACGAGGCCATTGACGTCCTCAACAGCTGTATCCGTGAGGTGGACCAGGCCTCCCTCGCTGCCATCAGCCAGCAGCTCAGCCCCAGAGAGGACATCTCCCAGGAGGTAAACCACGTGCACGGGGAACATTATGTTGAGCAACAATACACACCGAGAACAGAGAAGGATCTGAGCGCTTGTGTGTCTCCATGTGGCAGGCTCTCCAGGAGCAGATGATGACCTCCGTCCACGAGATCAGCAACCTCATTGAGCCGGTGGCAATCGCGGCCCACTCTGAGGCCTCGCACCTGGGACATAAGGTAACCCCTACCCCACAGCGCCTTATTTTTATTAATTTAAGTTTATTTTTATTTATTTATTCAGGGAAGGCCATTAAGAGTACGTAATTTCATTGACGCCCTGAAAACAACCTACAAATAAAAACAGAAATACAAATGTACAATATATATAGACAGTAGGTAAAAAAAACAGAACAACATTTCAATACATACAAATAATACAATACAATGGGACAATTGAGAAAGCTATTTAATACACGAGCAATCCTTATGCGACTTCATACCCTGGAACGTCTCAATTGAGACCTGAAGTCTATGCCATCCGTCTAATCACACCTCAAACATCAGTCTAAGGTGATGTCACTGCATGGACATAGGGTTAGCTCAAAGTGAATGACCACAGAGGTTTTTGTCGATTTTATGTCTTCTACTGTGTCTTCTCGATATTCAAACTGCCTCCAAAACGTTGTCTTCCTCAGGTGTCTCAGATGGCCAGATACTTTGAGCCACTGATAATGGCGGCTATTGGCACAGCGTCTAAAATCGTCAGCAGCCAGCAGCAAATGGCGGTGTTGGATCAGACTAAGACCCTGGCAGAGTCCGCACTGCAGATGTTGTACACGGCCAAGGAGGCAGGAGGCAACCCCAAGGTAAACACGACGCACACTGCCTGTGAAGTGCTGGGCTCGGACGCTACTGCCTTTTATTGTACTTTTTGTTTTGTGCAAAAAGACACAATCGACAGACACGTATCACTAAGCTCAAACAATACAACAACACACAAAAAGAAATAAGACATTATCCAAAACTATGAAATATTCCCCCAAATTTTTTTTTTTATGATTGATGGTGGTGGTGGTGGTAAAAGTTATGTTTTAAAAGGGAAATATATGAGATGCTACAATGTACTCCAACAAATTGGGATTTAGAATGGATACTGCATTGCACTCAGCCTGGTCAGTGGTATTTGGATCCAGAGGCCAAACGTCGTGCTGTGGTCTCCTCAGGCGGCCCACACCCAGGAGGCCCTGGAGGAGTCGGTGCAGATGATGAAGGAGGCGGTGGACGACCTGGGAGCCACGCTGTCCGAGGTGGCGGGGGCCGCAGGCGCGGTCGGGGGCATGGTGGACTCCATCACCCAGTCCATCAACAAGATGGAGGACCCCAATGTGGGAGACCCCGATGGCAACTTTGTCGACTATCAGACCACTATGGTCAGGACGGCCAAGGCCATCGCTGTGACCGTGCAAGAGATGGTGAGATGAACCCTTATTCAAACCTGTTTTGACCTGTATTTCCTGCACTGCGTTTCAAGGACGATGCGTTAATTGGTGGAGGCTCTCCTTAGCAAGCGGAGAAGAGAAAAACCTCTGGTGAGGTTGCTGGAGTTTTTCTTTTTAGCAATGTACATGTGTGTGTTCTCGCAGCATAAGAAAAATGTTATGAAAGGATTATTTTATTCCGTTGTATATCAGAGCTGAATACAAGCAACAAAAGATCATTTTGCGGCTTTTAAAAGGAAAAGTCTACCTAAAAGCCTAAGGCACACTCATCATTCTAGATACTGAAATCATTAATGTCACTGATCCACTGTCCTTATCCAAGTTCTAATGGCTTAGACTATCTAAAAGGGCACAGGACTAAGGTGCATATCCATTACATTTCTAACTATTTTTACCTATTCTGGTTATGTGTTACAATTTACTCTCACACTGAGCCTACGCTCCTATCACCAGTCAGACTCATATCGTGTTTCATTCTGTAATTCCCCAGGTGACAAAGTCCAACACAAACCCAGACGACCTCGGAGGCTTGGCCAATCAAATCACCAACGAGTTCGGAGACTTGGCCAATGAAGCTAAATACGCAGCCATCACTGCCGAGAACGAGGAGGTAAATGGGAAGGACAATCATGGCACATTACTGATCATATTTTGACCACCCTATCCCTTTCGTCATATGATTGTCACCCCTGCTCTGATCATGTTGGTTTCAATAACGGTGTGTCTGCCTCCCCGACCCTCCTTCCTCAGATCGGCTCACACATCATCAAGAAGGTGGGAGAGCTCGGCTTCTCCTGCACCGGCCTGGTGACCAAGGCCGGGGCGCTGCAGTGCAGCCCCAACGACATGTTCACCAAGAAGGAGCTGATCGAGAGCGCACGCAAAGTATCTGAGAAGGTGACCCCCCCCCCCCCCCCAGACTCACTGAGCCCCCTAGACCCACTTACTCACTCTCAGCCAATAGAAGCGAAGGCCACTTTTGAAGTCCTGAGAATGTCCAAGGTCAAAAAGAATATGTAAAGGAAATCGCGACAGTAGCTCAGGAGGTAGAGTGGTTGACTAGTAAACGTAAGGTTGCTAGTTGCGAGCGTCGAGGTGTCCCTGAGCAAGACGCCTCACCCCGACTGCTCCTGACGAGTTGGCTGTCACACTGAGTGGTTGACTCCGCCGTCGGTGGGTAAATGTGTGAATGAATGATTGTAAGTCGCTTTGGATAAAAGCATCAGCAAAATCCCCTTAATGTAAATGTAAATGCGTCAGAAGGATCAGCTCAACCGGGTATCCTTTTAAATCTTTGAAACCATAACTTCATGTGCATGCGTGCATTGAATTGACAGTATCCGGTTTACTTCCAGATCGCTTCATCATGTATTCCCCTTCCCATCCCGTCTCTCCTCCAGGTGTCCCATGTCCTGGCGTCTCTCCAAGCTGGTAACCGTGGCACCCAGGCCTGCATCACCGCGGCCAGCGCTGTCTCGGGCATCATCGCTGACCTGGACACCACCATCATGTTCGCCACGGCGGGGAGCCTCAACAGGGAGAACTCTGAGACCTTCGCCGACCACAGGTCAGTATTTTGGATGTATTTGAAAGGAATACAATAATGTATCGTGATGCACAGGAAAACATGCAATATGATGACGTCTGCAGAACTGAAACACTCCCGCGTTGCCTGAATGTCTGTTAGTTAATTATGATTATTATCATATAGTATTATAGTATGATGCCATCTGTGTAATAAACTATCTGTTTCTGATCAAACTAAATACTAATTCTATATCAGCAAACAACGAAAGGTGTGTTCAATCTTTTTCGACAACAGAGTCGTGACAGAAGCAAGATGTTTAGTCCTTCACAGCATGTCCACAAACCTGCAGCCATGTGTCACAGATCTGTTTTGGGTCCTCAACCTAAGATTAACGTACGTCTCTCCTCACAGAGAGCACATCCTGAAGACGGCCAAGGCGCTGGTGGAGGACACCAAGCTGCTGGTGTCGGGGGCGGGGGCCAGCCAGGAGAAGCTGGCACAGGCCGCCCAGTCCTCGGTACTCACCATCACCAAGCTGGCCGACGTGGTGAAGCTGGGAGCGGCCAGTCTGGGCTCGGAAGACCCAGAGACGCAGGTGGGTTCCGGCTGTTACAAGATGGAAATGATTATCCTTTGACGGCTCACTCTCTAGACCAGTGCTTTCCAAACAATCACTCTTTAAAACTGATTCCTATTATCCCATACTGTAACGTCATGCACCATTTCACTGCATTAATACAGGTCTGAGAATCACCACTCTGTGATGGCTGCTGGTCTTGACCAGTCATGTCTAGGACCCACCCCTGTGTGCTGTGCTTTTCACAGCTGTGTTGTGTCTCCCCCCTGTGTGCTGGTCTCCCCCCTGTGTGCTGGTCTCACCGCTGTGTGCTGGTCTCCCCCAGGTGGTCCTGATCAATGCAGTGAAGGACGTGGCCAAGGCGCTGTCGGACCTGATCCGCGCCACCAAGGGGGCGGCGGGCAAGCCTCATGACGACCCCGCCATGCTGCAGCTCAAGAACTCTGCCAAGGTCAGACCCTTCTGGCGGCCCGCACACGAGGAGCTCCCAGCTCCGTGGTGTAACTCCAGGAATCAACTCTGTGTGTGTCGGTCTTAACGTAATGATTCTCTCTGCAGGTCATGGTCACAAACGTCACGTTGCTCCTGAAGACGGTGAAGGCGGTGGAGGACGAGGCGACGAAGGGAACCCGAGGCCTGGAGGCTACTATTGAGCATATCAAACAGGAGCTGGCTGTGAGTCCACTAGTCACCTCCTTCATTCCTTTTTATTAAAGGGGCGCTCAAGACAAAACTGTCTGGTTTTAACAGGCTAAAGGTCTTATATGGTCAACATAGTAATCATACTAAAAGTTTTAAAGGTTATGTTATAAAAATGTTTTGAAGTTTAGGGAGACCCCGGTGGCGAGGTGTATGTGTGGATGTTTGAAGCTCCGTCTGGGCAGCGGTTGATTCTTATGACCTCACCCGAGAGTGGGTTAAGCCCCTAGGACTATTTTAGTATAACGCCATGGAGTGTGGCGCATTTCATATCCAACATCGCTCGTTATACCGCCCATTCAAAACGACGGCAGTAGCTTAAAGATCCCACTCCATCAGGGCTCCTAAACGTTCAGCTGCAGAGCCTTTGAACTGATCAAGCAGGGGATATGGACGGCATTACACTGAACACTCCTCTGTCTGCTCAGGTGTTCAATAGTCCTGACCCACCGCCTAAGACGGCCACACCAGAGGAGTTCATCCGCAAGACCAAGGGCATCACCATGGCAACGGCCAAAGCGGTGGCTGCTGGGAACTCGTGCCGGCAGGAGGACGTCATCGCCACGGCGAACCTCAGCCGCTGCGCCATCGCCGACATGCTGCACTCCTGCAAGGTGAGCGGGCAGAACACAGGCTTACATGGAGCAGATTGGACCATTCTTAACAATTATGGAGAAATAACATGAGGAACCTCTAATACTTAATTGTAATGCCTTGTGATAGTAAAATATGCCCGTTTATCATTCACTGTTGTGAATCGTAGTCCTTTTAGAGGAATATCATTACGCTAACAAATGAATTGTTGCAATGTTGCTGTGTTGCTGCCCTCTGTGCAGCAAGCCGCCTACCACCCGGAGGTCAACCAGGACGTCCAGCTCAGAGCGCTGCGCTACGGAAAGGAATCCGCCGTCGGATACCTGGCTCTATTGGAGCATGTGTTAGTGGTGAGATAAACGCACACGCCGAGACACACGCACGCACGCACGCACGCACGCACGCGCGCATACGCAGACACACACACAGACACACAAGCACAACCAGAGACAAGCATATGCAGGACACGAGCCCATGCAGACACAAGCAGTCACATAGACACGCACTCGAAGACACAAAAAGCAGACACAAAAGCACACGCAGACACACAAGCACAGGCACACACAGACACTCGCGTAGACACAAAAGCAAACACGGACACAGACGCACACACAGACACACAAGCACACGCAGACAGACACACAGACACACACAAACAAAGACACACAAGCACACCCAGACACACGCAGACTATTACGCACACTCGCACTTTGGCGACACCTATGGCAATAAGCGGCTATTGCAAGTTATTGTTTTTGGACCTCACTGCCATGACTTCCCAGACTCCCACACAGGGATCAGTCACTAAGCAGTTTGTTTTATTTGGTTTGCACATGCTTTGAAAGTTTCATCATCTGTAGTCGTCAATCTTCCTGTTTGTAAGGCCATAGATCTGAACAGTTTTCGCTAGCCAGGACTGTAAAAAACACAAAAACCGCTTCCGACACCGCTGCTCCGTCTACCCTCTCGGCGGCAGAGTTTGCTGACATCGTCACTGTCCCTGTCGCTGGAAAGTGGACACCGACATCTAGTTCATAACACTCCTAATATTGCAAATGCAAGGGCTTTCATCAGTGCCCATAGTCATAGTGGCTCCATCGCTATTGTGTGACAGCAATTGGTGAGAGATATTGACTTAACGGCATCTATTTATTTATTATTAGCATCTGTGAGATTATTTCTTCAAAGTTTTGTTTTGAAAGTATCCAACTGTAAAACTCCCACCTCTCCCTTCAGGCCTTCCTCCAAACCCACTCCCCTAAATCTGGTGACTAGCTCACTAGCACTAGCTGTAGGTCTGCTGGCCTTTTGGAAGACTCATTCGATTTACTGATTGATTTCGGGATGTAAAGGGAATTTAAACAAAAAATGCTTCTCAAATAAACGTCCTACCCTACATTTGAACACTTAAGATAATATCATTAATAAAAACTAATAGTTACACACATTAAATAATACAGATAGTAAGATACACATTATGTTATAACAGAAAAAAAAAGTGTATTAAACTAATGCTGGGAATGTAAGTAAATCACTTCCATTGCCTGGTGAAAAGCTTACATGGAACGGTGAGCCTAGATGGCTGGCCTTGTATTTAGAAGCACACTCAACCCCCTGTCTGTGTTTTAAAACCCAATAGTTTGGTACACTTAACGTTTGTTATGCCGCATGTGGTGTTCTGTTTGGCCATTCCATAGATTTCTGTGGCTGAAGTCACTTGCCTCAGGCGTCCTTTTACGGAAACACATCTGAGTGAACTTGAGCGCAGCATACCTCTGTTGTGAGACACACAGTGTGCACCTGTCGTATGCTGGCAGCAGACACGGCCCCACAACAATCAAAGGCCATGTCCTAAGACTACTGCTGGATATGCTCCAAAACCTGTAGCTCTATAGAACAGTCTCTAATCCAAAGACTATAGCTCTATAGAACAGTCTCTAATCCAAAGCCTATTGCTCTATAGAACAGTCCCTAATCCAAACACTATAGCTCTATAGAACAGTCTCTAATCCAAAAACTATAGCTCTATAGAACAGTCTCAAATCCAAAGCCTATAAGCTCTATAGAACAGTCTCAAATCCAAAGCCTATAGCTCTATAGGACAGTCTCAAATTCAAAGGATATAGCTCTATTGAACAAAAGCCTAGAGCTTTGTAGAACCTGATCCATTCTAAAGAATATAGCTCTATAGAACATGCTCCAAAACATATATCTATATAGAACATGCTCCAAGGCATATAGCTCTCTAGAACAGTCTCCAAAGCATATAGATCTATAGAACATGCTCCATTCTCATGCATATGCCTCTATAGAAGAAATAGATCGAGCCAAATGGAAACAAATGCAACCTAGGATAATTGATAACAATTTTAACAACTCCTGAATGTGCCTTGGAGGACTCATGAAGTATTATTGACAGTGAGGGTGTTCAGAGCTGAGGAACCAAGGCAAAGTCATAAGGTAACACTTGCATTGAGAAAAGACTTACTTGACCTTCTTGAATCTATTTCTGTAATCTGACTAGACGGTGTTTCTTTTGAGCTAACTGCTGCAATACTGTGCTACTACTGCTACCAGCGCACCGTAGCGTAGTCGTAGAGGTGTCATGCAGCACCCGCACACCCACTGTGTAGAGCACGGTGGGTGTCAGGAGAAACGCTGCTCTAAATGTGATGAATGGCCATAACAGATCATCCAGAAGCCCACCCCGGAGCTGAAGCAGCATCTGGCCATCTACTCCAAGCGTGTGGCGGGCTCTGTGACCGAGCTCATCCAGGCCGCCGAGGCCATGAAAGGTACTGTGCCTTACCTAAGGCCTTACCTAAGGCCTGTCCTTAAGGCCTCTCCTTAAAACCTTTCCTTAAGGCCTTTACTTAAGGCCTTTCCTTTATACCTTTCCTTATTTCCTTGCCTTAAAACCTACCTGAATACCTTACCTTAATACCTTACCTTAATTGCTTATTTTAATACCTTTCCTTCATTCCTTACCTTAATACCTTGCCTTCATTCCTTACCTTAATATCTTGACTTCCTTCCTTACCTTAATACCTTGCCTTCATTCCTTACCTAATACCTTACGTTCATGCTACGCGTTCATAACTTACCTCAATACCTTACCTTATTACCTTACCTTAATACCTTACATTCATACCTTACCTTAATACCTAACTTTCATAACTCAACTGGACCTGGATCTTTAAGTAAGTATACTGACTGGTTTTATCAATAAGAATGGACGTGCCTGGTTCATTATACTGCTATAGTGACTGGTTTCAGGTACAGTATGGGTGCACTTTGTTCATTATACTGGTGTACTGACTGGTTTCAGGTACAGAATGGGTGGTCCTGGTTCATTATACTGGTGTACTGACTGGTTTCAGGTACAGAATGGGTGGACCCTGAAGACCCCACCGTCATCGCTGAGAATGAGCTCCTGGGTGCGGCCGCGGCCATCGAGGCAGCCGCCAAGAAGCTGGAGCAGCTGCGACCGAGGACCAAGCCCAAGGTGACACAGGCCTCCTCCTCACCCTCAACAGCCTAGCCTCGCTATATCACAACCACGTTGTTCTGGGCCTCCTTAAGATATGTTACCCCTACCAAATCATCATTGACAGTGATCCAAAGAAATCACTACGTCGCCTCGCATGAAACCACCTGTCACACGATTCAACCCTAAATCAGTTATTATTTTTTTAACGGTACACACTTAGAATTCCAAACATTTTATGGAGAACACAACTCATAGCTGTGTGATGTGTAATGTTTGTTCGCCGTTCGTTCATGTATTCATGCCTCCGGCGTTTCCTACAGGAAGCGGATGAGAGCCTGAACTTCGAGGAGCAGATCCTGGAGGCGGCCAAGGCCATCGCGGCGGCTACCAGTGCGCTGGTCAAGGCGGCCTCGGCGGCTCAGAGGGAGCTGGTGGCTCAGGGGAAGGTGGGTCTGGGGGGGCGCTGTCCAGTACAGCTGTGGCGTTGACATGAACATCGTTTGTTTGACAAGACGAGTGACCTATCGCTGAGCCTTTATTTCCCCCCCCCCGGCAGGTGGGGGTGATCCGGGCCAACGCCGTGGACGACGGGCAGTGGTCCCACGGCCTCATCTCAGCGGTAAGCCTCCCGGCCAGAGGTGTGTCCTGTCGTTTACAATCAAAACACGAAAACACATCTCACCCCTCTCTCTCCCTCCTCCTCCTCCTCCTCCCCCGATCCCCAGGCCCGCATGGTGGCAGCGGCCACCAGCAACCTGTGTGAGGCGGCCAACTCGGCAGTGCAGGGCCACGCCAGCGAGGAGAAGCTCATCTCTTCGGCCAAGCAGGTGGCGGCGTCCACCGCCCAGCTGCTGGTGGCCTGCAAGGTGAAGGCGGACCAGGACTCCCAGACCATGAAGAGGCTGCAGGTGGGTCACGCGCTCCCCTTCTGACTGCTCAGCTACCCAGTGAGGTGTTGGATTTAAGTGGAAAGATGGCCACCCGAAAGATCCCATGTCATGCTTTATAGGGGTAATAATTGTCTTTGGGGGCACTACTAGAATAGGGTCAGGTGCCTGTATGTTAGAAATACCCCTTATTATTCTCACACTGTTCATGTCTGCAAAACCAATTTCAGCGTCTTTCAAAAGCGTTTTTTTTGCATCATGCCGCTTTAAGGCCTCCCTACCGGGTAGCCCAGTGGTGTGATTGGTCAGCACGCCCACTCTCTTGTGATTGGTTGAGCGCTTTATGCGTGTGTCGGTAAAATCACAGCCCCGAGAAGTTGTATACATTGCGGGTAGCCGGGAGGCGGGCTTCTGCACTTCAGCACCGCCCACTGCACAGTCTGACGTCACACTATTACGAAAGTTACGTTTGAGCGCAAACTAGCTGTTTCACACACTTATTGTGGGGCGTTCTCGGTGGGCAAGAATACTCCCCCTGGCTCACACTTAAATTCTTCTTGTTTAGCAGACGTAAAACATGCATGCATATGATACGTCACATGCATGCAACAGTCTAAAGCAAAAGGAAAGTCGAAAAAAAGCATGATATTCCCCCTTTAAAGGTCCCATGGCATGCTACTTTATGGATGCTTTAATATAGATATTAGTGGGCCTGTAACACTGTATTTGAAGAAGTTCCCGAAATTCAGCCGTGGTGCAGAATTACAGCCACCACGAGCCAGTTGCACATTGAGCTTTCCCCAAACAAACCGTTTCGGTGTCTAGCTTGAATGCAAATGAGGAGGCGAGAGGCTTGTCAAGGATGAGGGTGGGGGTGTCACCCTGAGCAGCTTGCGGCCACGGAACCATGCGCTGTTTACAGTGGATGTATCGCAATGACGAGGCGCACACAGCCTTTGGCCGTGTTCTGTAAATATTCTGGAGTCCTGGAGCTCTATATCCAAATAATATCATGTTATGCATAGATATCTATATCATATCATATGTATTATCACGGCCAAAAGCTGTGTGCGCCTCCAGACGATATTATGAATCTCAAACGACTGCGTCGGGTTCTCCGACGTCTCTGGTACTTCCACGTCCACATCAATCTGAAGCAGACTGAACCACGACATGGAGGAGAAAGGGATTGTTGCCCGTGATTGTTGACCGCGATTGTTTCCCGCCGGAGCCTCGCTGCCGAGGGTCCACCGCCTCGGTAGGAGGCAGCGCCGAGGCGGTGATCCCTCGGCAGCAGGCGCGGGCAGCGGAGAGCGGGAAGCGGGGCTCATCGGGAGACAATCACAGGCAACAATCTCTATACCCTCCATGTCATGGTTCATGTTCTTCATGTTGTCAAAGCCAAAGTTCCTTTCCTCCAACTCCTTCTCAACTATGGCTGAGATAACCCCCACTACGAGTCTCGTTGTTGAAATACCAGAGACGAGAGTCCCATGTGTTATGCGCCATAACACCAACAACAGAACGGTTATCCAAATAACAAAGAAGTGTACAACACTTGTGTTACTGTGTGTGTAATCACACACACACACACGTGGCACTCGTAGCTCATTGTCTCATTGGCGGGCGAAATTCTCTGGGCGGGCAAGGCAGAGAAAGGGGAGGTAACTTGGCCCCTTATGACGACATATGGGGCCACATTCCAAATCAGCGCGCCTGATCTTCCATTTTTTCAAAGGCGAGCAGGATACCTAGTGCTCGTTTTACACCTAACGCAAGTTTTAGCTGGGACGATAGGCAGGGGAACTCATATTAATGTTAGAGAACCTCATAAAGTGAGATTTTCATGACATGGGACCTTTAAGACTCGTATCTATAGTGTAATGGCTGATGAGATCAGATGTCGGGGGCGGGCGGGTGAAGGAGGGAGCGAGAGAGAGAGAGAGAGAGAGAGAGAGAGAGAGAGAGAGAGAGAGAGAGAGAGAGAGAGAGAGAGAGAGAGAGAGAGAGAGAGAGAGAGAGAGAGAGAGAGAGAGAGAGAGAGAGAGAGAGAGAGAGAGAGAGAGAGAGAGAGAGAGAGAGAGAGAGAGAGAGAGAGAGAGAGAGAGAGAGAGAGAGAGAGAGAGAGAGACGATTTATTCCCGCCTCTATATAAAATAAAACAGTCTCTGACAGATGTCGGCGAGCAGGCATTTTTGAAATGCTGATAGTGGGCGGGACTAGGAGGACACATCCAATATATGTATATACATGTTTGTGTCGAGGTACGCATTTGTAAAAATGACTGATGTTGTGTTATCGGCCGAAGGCTGCAGCATCATGTGACCTGAAAGAACAGTTTGGCTCTGATGATGTTGGAAAGGGTCAGGTTTTGCTATCTACGCTGCCCTCAACCAACAGAGGTCAACTCCCTAATGCTGACTTCGGGTCAACACAATTTATGATTTTTTTTATAATTGAGTAGAGTAGTAGAGCTACATCTGATCTCATGGGTTGTCCCAGAAGCAGCATTCACCCTTTCACGCATCTTAACACTTTGAACAAAGTATGTATTAGAGGTGGCAGACCACTTTCCCTGTCAACTCTAATGCGTACGTTTTTTCAAAGAAATAAGACGATACAATTGCAACGCTATCTATGATGTATCAGAGGTTGATAAGGCCTCCTAGATAGTAGGGATAGTGCTTTACAAACAAGAGCTTACAACACGGTGAAACAAATGTTTGCTGCAGGACAATTGATGGGGGAGCCAGCGCTGGTGGATAATAGGCCTACTGTCTCAGGTTACAGAATTTCCTTTATTTGTGCAGCTGTCGCATCGAGATTAGTAAAGTCTATATTTAGCATACTAGAGTTGTGCTTTATCCATAGCTACTGCAGTTGTATTTATTATCATAGAACTGGCTGATATACTTGTGTGTGTGTGTGTGTGTGTGTGTGTGTGTGTGTGTGTGTGTGTGTGTGTGTGTGTGTGTGTGTGTGTGTGTGTGTGTGTACATCTATGTATGTAGGCAAGCACTGAATACATTTTCACATGTATGCATAGTGTTTTGATATCATAGTCATGGCTCATTGTCAGGTATTCAAAATGAAAGGGATTGACAGTGAAACCTGAACAATGCTGTCTGGTTTTAGACTTTACCTCAAGCTAACTGTAACTGCCACACTGCCTGGGCAATGCCGATGTCAGGCAGAACATAATAACAATGATAATAATAATAAAAAGCGTCCCCAACCTGTGGGCGATGGAGTCCCGTATTGGCGGCGGTGAGGGCTCGGTGGCTCCGGGCCGGCCCCCAGACGGTCTCATGTTCTCTAATTCAATCAGCAGGGTCTTACCTCTTCCAGGCTTGACCTTGCAGCTGTCGCATGGCTAATACCCTTATATTTCTGTCTATAGCTATATCTATGACTGTATCTATGGAAACAAAATACCTTTTGAGAAGGGACCTCCATTATTATAAACCTTTGTCCATAAATACAAATGCCAAAGCATTATGGACTTAGATCGTCTTTTTTGACCCGTGTTCTATTTTGGATGTAATGTTTTAAGTGTACCACAGAAAGCTATCGATAGGGTCCGTCGCAATGTTGGTCTTAACGTCTACAGAGACAAAATGTCTGATTAGTATTGTTATTATTATGAATTCATTTAATTATTTAAATATATTTTTGTAGCCCTTGCAAGGTTAATATAAGGCGGAACAGCACTGTTACAGCAACATAGACGGGTTGAAACTCAGTGGTTCCTTCTCTGAAAGCCAAGTCTAGTTTATTTATATGTTTGCTGGGGCTTTGCTGTTCCTCTCTGGCAGGATAATAGGAAGACGACCCTTGGCCCTCGCCTGCTAAGAGAGATCCTTTAAGAAGACACTTAGAGAACAATAGAAGCTTTTGTTCTTTGACAAACCAACATCACACTCAATGTCAGTGTGGAGTGCAACGATTGCCGAATTACTGAAATTATACCAAATAATTAAATTGATTTAGTTTAATTCACTTTTACTAACGCATTATGAGGAGGTTTAATGCAATGCAACAGCCGTTGTATTGCTTTTGTCAAACAGCTTGAGCCGTGCCTTCATCAGCTGAGCCTTTCAGCGCAACACCCGGTACAGAAGAGCAGAGCAGCGTGGCTCTTGGCCTTCGATAGGTTGTTCTGGTGCCTTCCATACCAGAACAATGATGACCCTAATTAAGGTTTTTTAATTTGTACATGCAAGCTATTCTTCTGGTTTGCAAATGTGACAAAAAGGCAGGTGGTTTTTACCCAAACAGATGACCCAGTTTTTAAACTGCTAAGCATAATTATCCCATGATGGCTATATATTTTTAGTCAATGTAAACTAGCCACACAGTGTTTGAGGCTGGTATGCGCCACAAAGATCAAGCCTTCAGGGGGGGTCATGTGTGTGTGGCTCCTTCCATGTGATGCCATCCACACAACATCTGCACATATTTATTGTCAGTCTGTCTTTCCACATTTCTTTGTCTTTAGATTATGAACCATTTAGATCACAAACCTTTTAGATGCAATAAAGCCATGCAGTTAATATCCAACAGTGATGCTCTTTTACAACAGAATAACTAACAAACGTCCCAACGTCAAACTGCACTCGCTCATTCCAAGTTCTACTTCAGATTGAACGTTAATGCTAAATGTTATCCCTGTTTTATCTAGCCTAATAATTGTGTCCACAAGCACATATTCAGCATCCAGTCCTGGTGTTCTTCCTCCAAATTCACTGGTGTTTCTGCGTTTCAGGCCGCCGGAAACGCTGTCAAACGAGCTTCAGACAACCTGGTGAAGGCGGCGCAGAAGGCTGCGTTCGACGCGCAGGACGACCAGGCGGTGGTGGTGAAGAGCAAGATGGTGGGCGGTATCGCTCAGGTGAGAGCACCTTGAACAGCCGTGTGTCTGTGTCTGTGTGTGTGTGTGTGTGTGTGTGTGTGTGTGTGTGTGTGTGTGTGTGTGTGTGTGTGTGTGTGTGTGTGTGTGTGTGTGTGTGTGTGTGTGTGTGTGTGTGTGTGTGTGTGTACTGCATTGAGGGGTGGCTGTCGCCCTCCGTGGTTGACACCGCCGTCAATGTGTGGATGAATGTGGGGCAGTATTGTAAAGTCCTTTGAGTGGCCGCTGGTTAGAAAAGCGCTGTATAAAAAGGCAGTCCATTTACCATGCAGTCCACAAGGTTGTGCTTCTGTCCTGACGTACCTGACCTCCTCCAGATCATCGCGGCCCAGGAAGAGATGCTGAGGAAGGAGCGCGAGCTGGACGAGGCCCGCAAGAAGCTTGCAACCATCCGACAGCAGCAGTACAAGTTCCTGCCCTCGGAGCTGCGCGAGGACGGCCAGGACTAGTGAGGTCAACACCCTGTGGTTGCTTAAGATACGGCTTTGACAAATCATGTGCTCAGGACGCCACTATCCGCTTCAGATCACGCAAATATAGTATTATTTTTTATGCTCAAGTCCACCCTTAGTATTCGGAGCGAAACGATACGAAAACAACATGAAAAAAATGAAGCAAAAGATCAAAGAAAATGTTGTATGGTTGCGTTACTGTTTTGATCACGTACGCTTTGATATGGTAAATGAGTTGAACGTTTTGTTTATGTATCCACATTGCATGTCTTTATGAACTTTATTTCTTTGTTAACTTTCTGCCAATAACAAGGCACCCTATGTGTTAGTGCCACCCTACTGAGAAAGAAATGCATGGCTTTAGTTCTGTAACACGTGCCATGTTTCCTATATGTGTTGAGAACACTCTGAACAAATACAGCACTTCTTGATATAAGGGTTAGTGTTGTAATAAATTACTTTGAGATTCAAAACCTCTCACATGAATTTTGTTAAAGTACTGATTGAGCAGAAATGTATTTTATATTGGATTTTATATAGCTAATGTTCATCCATTGGAGTTATATAAATAGCTCTATAAAAGCAATTGTTTTGGTTGGGACCAAATGAGTTATGGACTAAATTGAATTAAATCTATAATAACTTGTATATTTCTTGATTCTTCCTTGTCGTTTTTGCTCATGATAAAGTAATTATTGTTTATTTTGCAACAGGATGTTTTGACTTTACTTATCCAGGTTGTTGTTCAATGCATTTGTAACTGGCATCTGACGGTAATCAGAAGATGTCTTTGTTGTATTTGTATTAGTTTGTTTCATTTGTTTCATAACATCAAATCACCTTTCTTAGGCATTCTAATTGTGTTGTTAAATAAATGACAAAATGCTTTTGCACATAATCATGAAATGCATATGAGGAAGCAGATTATCGTGTAATATTTTGTTTTTTTATCTTGGCCCTACTTGATATAACAAAAAACGCGTATCCGGAATCCATATCAAACTTATTGATTTGCATATTCATGCAAAGTTTCAATATATATGTCAATTTGTTTTCAACATTTTATATATCAGAAAATATGCAACTTTCAAGGCACCATTATATTTTTTTCAATAAAGCTGTTTTTCCTTAAACTGCTCTGCCCAATTGTTATTTTTTATTGTGTGTTAAGATGTCCTAGATTTACTTTTAAAATACTAATAACCCCCCCTGATATAATGGTTAGTTGTCTTTGAACAAAGTATACACAGAGGGAGGTGTTTTCCATTGTATGTTTCATGTTTGTTGTTCAAAAAAACGATTGTAAATAAGTAGTTATGCAGTATTTATTCATTAATGCATCTATCATTCACAAAAAAGAGGCAGAATTTTAAACACATATAAATAATCAGTTATCACTATGTGTTAAAAAGAACTCCATAATGACAATGATTTACTTCTCATAAAAGCCAATAAGTCCTGATGCACTGTTGCACAATGAACGTACTTCATTACCAACAACTGTCAAGCAAGTTATTAAAAGTTATGGAATATGTATGGTCTAAAGCTGTTCCTAAAATGGTCAGCATCTCTGCGTGTGGACCCAGAGGCCAGGACCAAATGTGGTCCTCTGACATCATTCACAGTGTAGAGTGACCGGCGCTACACTCCCCTCACTAAGCCTTTCCCTGCCAGGCTGTTCTCATCCCTCTGCATCAGTTGCCCTCACTTGCCACTTGAGTCTTTCCCCTCTGCAGGCTCGTCCCACGCTCAGAGTTCAGAGTTACAACATCCTTTTTTCTGTTTAGTGAGAAGTAACAAAAAACAGGCAAGATGGAGGCCATTAAGAAAAAAATGCAAATGTTGAAACTGGATAAAGAAAATGCCATCGATCGGGCCGAGCAGTCAGAGGGGGACAAGAAAGGGGCGGAAGATAAATGCAAACTGGTACGTATAAAAGAGACATTCAAATGAATGATGTGTAGATACACATCAATTGGATATAGATGATGTGTATGCATTTGTGTGTGTGCATGCCCAATAACAGGACAGATATCCTTGATTAAAAGGGTTAGTTTTCAACGGGTGGTTTTATATTTGAAATGGTCTTTATACCATTTTACCTTTTAACTACATGTGTAGAATCCCCAGTCTGCTAATAGGCCTACTCTATAACACTAAAGATAATATTTGTATAAAAACTCACCCATTTTGCTTATTTATACATTTTTATTCAACGTAACCTGAGTAGGTGTAGTAGTATAGCGTATACAACTCAACCTTTTACACTTTCCCAACTCTCATTTCTGTGTGACTGAGGCATGACGAGTGATGGTCTATTTTAGTGTTCCCTTTGAAACAGCCCTACCTCCTGTGAACTGCTGAGATAAAAGGATAGGCTTCTTTTTGGGCTGCATTAAAGTTCCACACTGACAGCAGCGGGATCAGAAGTATCCGCGGCTATTTCTGACCCCCAAGATGCCATGCTTAACATAACTGGACACTAAAGCTGATCGTATTGTGCCTGGAGAATAGAAATTGGCACAATGTCTTGAGAATGTTTGGGTCATACGTCAGAATATTCCCTAATATTTGATCAAAAATGTTGACCATATTTGGGAACATAAGAAATTTAGAAAAACTAGAATCCTTTTTTTACTTTAATTTACACAATGAAATCTTCACAATCGATTTAATGTTCTATCAACTTGTGCTCAATACCAGATAATGCATCTTTTATGCGTTTAGGGAACTACACTAGATTAGGGTTAGGCTACATGACCCAGCTAGGCTAAAGGTCAACAGTTTACGTTCCACTCTATTCATAAATTACCAACCTGGTCATATAATTTGCATGTTTGAATTTCATAATCAATACTAAATGAGAAAGTTTATCAAAAGTTTTACAGTTCCCTAGATAATATTAATATCTTTCAAATGTAAAATAGCTTGGAAAAAATGCTTTGAAAATTATACTCTCCTACGCTTTTGTAGTTTTTGTTTTGTGTTGTCTACTAGTTCATGTTATTCCACATGTCTCCTAGCTAGAAGAAGAGCTACTGGGCCTGCAGAAGAAGCTGAAGGGCGTGGAGGATGAGCTGGACAAATACTCAGAGTCCCTGAAGGACGCGCAGGAGAAGCTGGAGCAGGCCGAGAAGAAGGCAACAGACGTAAGCACAGAAAAAACAATGTTTACACAAACTCCCCTGTTCGTCTCTGAGATGTCTGCAATGGCGTCATCCACATAGCAAAGTCTCCCCCTGAAATTACGGTCTTGGGGAGTCACACCAAATGTATCGTCAAAATGTAGATTTTAATAACATCTTTCTCTTTATTCCCATGCAAGTCACTACTCTATGATCTGTTCAAGTGTACAATGAATCCCTTAGTATTCAGGGTTGTGTTGGAGATGAGAGAGTGTGTCAGTTATCTTCATCCTGGTGCTCCCTGTCCCCCAGGCTGAGGCGGAGGTGGCGTCCCTGAACAGGCGCATCCAGCTGGTGGAGGAGGAGCTGGACCGAGCACAGGAGAGGCTGGCCACTGCCCTGCAGAAGCTGGACGAGGCAGAGAAGTCTGCAGATGAGAGTGAACGGTAATGCTGGGTTGCTCTCTCACTCTCTCCTCTTCAACTGCTTATCCGGGGTCGGGTCGCGGGGGGCAGCAGCTCCAGCAGGGGGCCCCAGACTTGCCTTTCCTGGGCCGCATTGACCAGCTCTGACAGGGGGATCCCGAGGCGTTTCCAGGCCAGTGTGGAGATATCATTTCTCCACCTAGTCGTGGTTCTTCCCCGAGGCCTCCTCCTTGGGGTACTGGGTTGTTATTTCCTTCTTGTTAAGAGTCTTGATGAGGTTAGAAAGCGTATTAAGACAGATCAGTAACAGACCTTCATTTCATAGTTTTTTTTGTGTAGAAGATGTTTCTGTAAGTCGCTCAGATGAGTCAGTTGGTACACACAGCAGTTTCCCCCTATGCCATAAAACAAAGATATGGTCTTTTGAAATCAAAATTGAACTTCACCGTGATCTACTCTCACCTAGGCTTGAATGGGTCTGAGGACCTGGCTCTGTGATTTAGCAGACTTAGAGGAGCTGATCTGAGGACCTGGCTCTGTGATTTAGCACACTTAGAGGAGCTGATCTGAGGACCTAGCTCTGTGATTTAGCACACTTAGAGGAGCTGATCTGGGGACTTAAGAACAAGTAGGCAAGCAGCCCCCAATTCATACCTAACCCTCACTCTATAGACTCGTTTTGACATTCTTGAATAGCAAATGGGTTATTTTTTGAGCTACAACCTCACATGACTGAGGATTTCTTGCTCTCTACAGAGGAATGAAGGTGATAGAGAACAGAGCCACAAAAGACGAGGAGAAAATGGAGATCCAGGAGATGCAGTTAAAGGAGGCCAAACACATCGCTGAGGAGGCTGATCGCAAATATGAAGAGGTGGGTTTTTACATGGGTTGGGTGTGGGTTGAACCCTGCCCTGCAATCAACTCAAGTCAACATTTAATCAGGGAATGTCTGCTTTAATTTCAGCTGAATAAAACGTTGAAAGATCAAAACTCTATCTATCTATCTCTATCTGTCTGTCTGTCTGTCTGTCTGTCTGTCTGTCTGTCTGTCTGTCTGTCTGTCTGTCTGTCTGTCTGTCTGTCTGTGTCTTTGCTCTATTTGTTCCTAGCATCGTTGTGTTTTTCTCGTTTCAGGTGGCTCGCAAATTAGTGATCCTGGAAGGAGATCTGGAGCGCTCTGAGGAGCGGGCTGAGGTGGCCGAGGCGTAAGCTATGCACCTTTGAATGTCACTTGATAAACACATATAAACATACGGTAACATATTGTTTCTACATATAGTTCTTTAATCAGTCACAATAATAACTCGACCCAACTGAGACATGGACTCTACCTGCCTTGCTCTGTAATTGTACTGGTATGTAAAGCATACATTGGGCTTAGACTACGTTTATCAACAATGATTAGATATAGGTAACTTTAATCAATAACTGTATTGTTTATTTTTTTGACTTTGAGCATTTTGTTTTTGCACCCTTGGAAGGTTACTGACCAGTCAGGATTCAATGGCTATTGTCTAAGTAAAAGTAATGTTACTGTTACAGCTTCATGCTGTTGATATTCTGCAATCTGATAGATTTTTCGTTACTCAGAAAATCGGGTGACCTTGAAGAAGAGCTGAAGAACGTCACCAACAACCTGAAGTCCCTGGAGGCCCAGGCTGAGAAGGTGCGGTAGTCTGCTAGCTTGCGTCTGTTTCACACAACACCGTGTCCTGCTCTGTCCACTTTGTACTCAGTGCTACGTTCTACAGCACTCAGGAACCACTGATCAATCCACACACTGACGAAGACCATCAAAGTCAGCGGTAGAGATAGACATGATATTCACTTTCCAACTGAAAGTACGATCGATTGAATGTTGAAGTTCCTTGAGAAACTCTATTTCATTGAATTAGAATTATCATTATTATGATTCTCATTATTAATATTAATACTGGTTTACTTCATATCTTCTTCTTTCTTGTGGTTATTACAAATTATTATTGTGATATAAGCATCTAATAAACAATTAGCAATGATCAAAGATCAATGTCTACTTTCAATATGAATGTGTTGTATGTATTATGAATATTAGTGAACCTACCAATTGGCTCACTATTTGATTTCCAATTTATTTTTCTGATTGTAGTACTCACAAAAGGAAGACAAATACGAGGAGGAAATCAAAGTCCTAACAGATAAACTGAAAGAGGTGAGTTTTGAAGGACTTTTCCTTTGCTATTTTCTACATTTTTCTAAATAGAACGAAAAAGATGGTTGTGTAGGAGAGTCTTGTGTGTGGGGGTTTCCCTAATGGGATTACTTTTGAATATATTCACAAATACTGAGTGTGCCTTCCTCAGGCTGAAACCCGTGCTGAGTTTGCTGAGAGGTCTGTTGCCAAGCTTGAAAAGACTATTGATGACTTGGAAGGTTTGTACTTCACTGTGGCCCCTTGGTCAGCCTTATCTTTAATAATCTGCCATTCCATTTGCATGGGAAAGGCTCCTTGGAAAACCTTTATTCCATTGAAAGGACGTGTCACTGTTAAAATACATACAGTTAAAATATCTATATCTATATCTACCTATAGATATACAGTATAGCTATATATATATATCGTTATAAATATTTATACATCTCATTTGAAATAGTTTTATAATTCAAGAAAATACACAGATATGTCCCTCACTTACTAAAATGATATCTTATCGTATTTCAAATTTCCCATATTTTTTTTTTGATTTACTGTTTAATTTCTTCCTATTTTCTAATGCATCCTAAATTACTTCTATGCGTTCTGCAGATGAAGTCTATGCCCAGAAGCTGAAGGGCAAGGCCCTGAGTGAGGAGCTGGACCTGGCTCTGAATGACATGACCACCTTGTAGATTCATCTTCACCTCCAAGCTTCCCTTTGCCAAATCCAAAGCCACCTCCTCGGATAGGAATATTACAGTTCAAGTATGGATCGCAATCCTGACATAGTAGTAGATTTAACGAACTACTTATTAACCGCTGCCGCCTTAATGTTTTCAGTGGTACCTCAATGCTCTTCTGATATCCCAGTAACATCTATAAATATGTACTTACATTTAATGTATTTCCTGTAATCACCGCTTCCTTTAATAAAGATCATGAAGAATTCTCTTGATTATTCCAGATTGTGAAGGTACATTTTAGAAAACACCATGACTTACTGCTAGGATCTGAAGCGAACAGAGCTGGCTTGGTCAAGCTTTGGATGGGAGACCCGTTGGAGCGTGTAAATGTGTTGCAGGGCCAGCAGGGGGCACTCATCCCTCTGGCCTATATCCCCAATACCCGAAGATAGAATTGTATTGGATGCTGTTTGTAAACTTCTGCTGCAGAAAAACGTGCTTCACTTGTTTCAGATTTAGCTAAAGCTTTGCTTAATTTTTCCTAGATTTAGTAAATAAACAACCCAAATACCCTGCCATTTCCATTGCCCTTTTTCACATAATATAAAATCAAAGTTATATGTTCCAGCTAAATCCACACCTTAAATCTAAATCTACATTATATATCTAAATCTAAATCTGGTACCTAAATCTAAATCCTACATCTTAATGCTTAATCTGAAACGAAATCATATTGAAAAATCCTTCAACACGTAAAAACTAGGATCGCCTTGGCAATCCAGAAATGTAACACTTTTAAATCAACGTTCAAACATATTCATAATCATGCATTTATTGAAACGAATGGGAAGACAAGGGCGACATCTAGAGGGTGATTACCAAACACACAGAGGCAAATGGACGCAGTGGGACAGAACACATTTCCCCCCACTATAGGAAAACCTCCTGGCCATCTTACTGGATGTGTACGTTTGTGAAGAGGGGCAATCTCTATGCAAGGCACTATAGAAGAAAGGTTCCAGGGGGTAAACTTATCACTTGCTTGCACACGCACAACAAAAACAATGTTTTTGTAATGTGTAATTTATTCTGTGTTATGCCATACATCCCCCAGTATAGGATTCAGGCTGACCCGCCGGGGTCATGGTCTAATGGATAACTGAAAAAACAGAAAATCCAGAAAAGCATAAACCCTATGACGATTCACCACATGATTTAGAGCCTGTATTCACTTTGGGACAACCATGTCATTGTTCACCGAATTGGACACTTCGTGCAGTCTCCCAGTATAGGATTCGGTCTGGCCCCAATGGGTTTTCCACTCAACCGATCGCCTATTTTAGGCCAGAATTTCACAGTTGCTTATAGCAATGAAAATGTATCTACTGCAAAGATCTGATAATAATTGAAGAGGATTAGGGCTACATTAATTATTTTTTTATTCTGAGTTTAAAATTCGGAATTCTAAGAATAAAGTCTCAATTCTGAGAATAAAGTCAGAAGTTCCCAACAGGCTATCTGTAAGGAACCAAGTTCAGTCACATGTCACATTGTGACATACTGGACGGGAACCACACACTGATTGAAGAAGTGAGAAGGAAGTTTTTGCTTCTCACAGGGGACCCTGTAGACAGAAGAGGATGTGGCCCTTATCCTTTTCCGTAGGTAATAGATACATAATCCTACATAATCAGATAGTAGATGTCCTGTTTAGGATACAACATGAGTGTTTGGGGGGGCGGAAGGTGATTTAACCTGTGGAACATTGACCTGAAATAGGCATTTCAGCCATATAATCTGAGAGTGGGTAAAACCCATTGGGGCTGGACTGAATCCTATTGGTGGACGCTACGTGAGGGGGTCAATATGTGTGAACATTAACATGGCCCCAAAGTCAATACAGGCTCTAAACCAGCCTTCCTTTTTCTAAGTGTTTAAATGCGAATAAGGTCACTCATGACTAGAGGAGAATAGGGAGCTGTGAATCGGGAGAGCTTCAGCTTCGCTGGCTGTAGCTCTTGTGCAATCAATGCAGAGACTTGTTGGATCACAGCCAAATAATCAGCCCTGCAGTGTTCCTGTAGAGCCTTGTTGAAGGCCACCTCGCCGTTCAGTTGAAGGTGCTCTGCCTATAACACAGTGATGATTCTACTGTTACCTGTTGAACCTCCCTGAAGGAGGGAAGTCGAAGAGCAGCACCTGGCGGTTCAGCAGAGGCTGAGACATCGACAACACAACAAGACTGCATGTTCGGTGACAATGTACCTGGGTTTCCTGCCTAGGATCAATGTGTGTGTGTGTGTGTGTGTGTGTGTGTGTGTGTGTGTGTGTGTGTGTGTGTGTGTGTGTGTGTGTGTGTGTGTGTGTGTGTGTGTGTGTGTGTGTGTGTGTGTGTGTGTGTGTGTGTGTGTGTGTGTGTGCAGGGGTGGACTGGGACAAAAATTCAGCCCTGGCATTTTCTGTCCAGACCAGTCCACTACATTATCAGCACTAGGGGTGGGACGAGACGAACGGGAAGAACCCTGTATGTACTTTATTAAAACAATTTAATCAAGTACATACATCCTGCTATTTGCACTGCAAATAGCAGTGCAAAATGCTATTTGTGTCTCTTGTGCTGTTGACAAGGAAGGTGAGAAACCTGAACAGGAAGTTAACGGACATCCTGTGGTCGCTGCATCTCCATCCCCCATATCTACATAGCTACAAAACGCTTGTTAAATATCACACTTGATCCAACGCTAATTTCTCTCTTGCAGTTTTTAGTCTGTGAATGGGAAAATGTTTTTGTGTAAGCCCAGCATTAGTTAAAACCAGACTCGGACAATAATAACAAAATATCCTGACAAATAATCTAAATAGAAACATATTACAGACAGTAGCAGAATTAGAGCTGAAACGCATTTGTTTCAACTGTGACTCAGTCATTGTGAAACCATAAATAGAGAATTATTTTTTTTTATCTGTAGCTGCGAGAAAAAGGCTAAGACATGAATTACTTACTCGTGGGAGTCGCGGACTCCCACGATTCCGGCCCATGCATGAGGTCCCGCCCACCCTGGTTTGTGTTGTGATTGACAGCACTGTCAGGGCTCTCTGAGCCTGTCAGCCCATGATTGATTGACAATGACAAACATAGACCAATAATATGTGTCGATGCTGGCAACACACTGCTAGCCCTCTGTAGCCAATTGGCCGGCCTAATTGGAGGGAATTTAGAGAGAGAGAAAAAAACGAAACATAGCGGACCGGACCGGCCCACATTGGGTCAACGGCCCACCGGGACGATGCCCGGTGTGCCAGATGGCCAGTCCACCCCTGTGTGTGTGTGTGTGTGTGTGTGTGTGTGTGTGTGTGTGTGTGTGTGTGTGTGTGTGTGTGTGTGTGTGTGTGTGTGTGTGTGTGTGTGTGTGTGTGTGTGTGTGTGTGTGTGCGTGTGTGTGTGCGTGTGCCTGTGTGTGTGTGTGGTTCAAGGTATATTTGACTATTCCTCGTATTGTACGTTTTAATAAGTCCATTTTACATTGTTTTTACTATATTCAGATGACACTAAACCGTTATTTGTAGCCTCTGACCAATGTGTTTAAGGGCAATACAAAATGTAAGGCCTTGATATGAGCCAGTAACTTAACCTCAGAGAAACTAACAACACCCACACCTACATCACAAGAATGTCATCAAGCAGTTAATCTAAATGGTAATGAACCTAATCACCTTTTGTACCAATATCCTAGATCCCCAACCTGAAAGACACTCATGATTAACTATTCTAAATGTTGATCATAAAATCGAATCACTCTTTTAATCAATCTGAAATCGTTTGGTCATAACTGAGTACAACAGAGTTTTGGGGAACTCCCGTCGGATCCAATCAGAAAGGTGTGATATCCTCTGCGGCCAGACACAATGCAGAGGAGGCCCAAGAGTATCCAAGGCCTATTAAGTGATCAAAACAATGTTTGATCGTTTTAATGTTGGAAGAAGAAAGTAACACTGATACAGCAAAATGACATGAGAAACATCAGGATCTGTAGTCTGAATCAAATCCTCCAAGCAAATCCTCCAAGCAAACATCTCGATAAATTACCCATATAGTGTATTGCATAGGCAACTTTATGTGTAGCACTTTTCATACAAGAGGAAGACTCAAAGTGCTTCACATAAAAAACTTGTCATACAATAAAATGAAATAATAAATCTAAATAGAGAAATAAAATAAAATTAAGGCAAAGTTTTAAAAAAAAAACATTGTAGAAAAAGTACAAAAGTCAAAAGTGTGATGTATTTAAGAAGCTAAGGCAAGCTAGAGTAAACATAAAAGTCCTCAGTCTTATACAATAATGTAAGCCATCTCCTGGGGCTCAAGGGTCCGAGGAAACTCCGATCAGCCTTCCTCGGGAGTCTCACTCCACGCGCGTGTCTTGCTATGCCTCGCATGGACCCAGAGGTCTGCTCTGATTGGTTGGTTTTCTCTCCCCATATGCCGTCGCTGTCCAACCATTGGCCCGCCTCTGGTTTCCCGGCGCATGGTCCCTCTCTGCTGAAGGCTGATTGGCTGAGAGATGACACGGGTTGTCAGAGCTATTATGTCTCCGCCCGACCTCTTGATTCTGATTGGATGAAAAGTCGGCTTTTGTGAAATGGGCGTTATTCACCGTTAGCCTCCCACTACGCCCTGTCTTCCGCCCTCACATATATAAACAATACGTTTGCGGTGTGAAGGGATACCATCGGAGACATATATTTTGAAGCACTTCATACAGGTGGGTAAGGGTTTTAATGCTCTGTGACTGTAATGTTAGTGTGTTTATGTAGGACGTTGTTACACCTGTTATGTGTTGGCGATAGAAACCCCTCTTCTGGTGCCTGGATGCCCTTAAATGAGACACCTATGACGTACAGCACCCCGGTCTAACTTGTCGTACTTGCATACATTAGAGTGGTTACTGTAATTACACTTAACTCTAAATATATTCAGTCCAAACACTACAATTTGGCTGGTTTTCTTCTTCATTAAGTATGACATGTTGCAACAGGAAGGGAAGGGGGGCCGGTCCGTTCGGGGTTCGGTCCGTGTAGAAACAACCTACTACTGTCGGATTAGTGACTATTGGATTACCGATGTGGAGCTTGTACCTGAGCTAAACCGGTGATCTGTAGGAAGATCCAGCTGAGGAACATAACAGACAGCGATTAAACCACCAGGCAGGTTGTAATGGATTATTAAGTGAGGGTTAGAAACCCACCTTTAGGTCTGAGGCTGTCTAACATGTGAGGAGGTCTGGGCTCTGACGGGGTCTGAATTTGACATTGACATTTGTGGTTTAATGACAGCCAAGTCTGTTAAACGGTCTAAGTATAATCCAGAAATCTGCCTATTATGAACTTTAACTTTGTTCACAGTCCTGTGTTTTTAGATGTATAGTTAAAGGTGACAGTGTTTTTAATGTCATGCGTTTTAGATATGTGTCTGGCTGTTAACAAACTAATCATGCGTGCACAATGTCGTTGCCTAATCATATATTATCGATCTAGACCATATTATTAGTTAATACTGTGGTTTCGTTGCATCTTTATTCCATACAACCATCTTCCACGAAGCTAGGTGAAAGGTCACACTGATATCTGCGCCTGTATGCATTAATCTAAAGGCATGACTATTGAGGTCATACTGAATTAACATTTTTATGTTTTTACATTTCTCATCTCTACTCTAGCTGAAGCACAATGCCTGGATCAACCCCATCTAGCTGCCTGCCACAATGGCCAAACGATGTAGGAATTATTGCCTTGGAGGTGTACTTTCCCTCCCAGTTTGTTGACCAGACTGAGTTGGAGGAGTTTGATGGAGTTTCCGCTGGCAAGTACACTATCGGCTTGGGCCAGGCGCGGATGGGCTTCTGCTCAGACAGAGAGGACATCAACTCCTTGTGCCTGACTGTGGTTCAGCGCTTGATGGAGAAGAATGGCTTGGGGTTTGATAGTATAGGTCGTCTGGAAGTCGGCACCGAGACCATTATTGACAAGTCGAAGTCCGTCAAGACTGTCCTTATGCAGCTGTTTGAGGCCTCTGGCAACACAGACGTTGAAGGCATTGACACGACCAACGCCTGCTATGGAGGTACAGCAGCACTGTTCAACGCTGTTAATTGGGTGGAGTCCAGTTCCTGGGATGGTGAGGCCTTGTCATACTATATTTAGAGTTCCTTAAATATGTGTATGCTCATTGACATTATACAGTTTGTTGTTGTTGTAGCAGCAGTGAAGTATTATTTGAAAGAAATTAATATTAGAAATTGTGAAACTTTTTATTGGTTAATAAAATAGTCGATAGTCGAGTTAGCCAATGTGAACACGTATTGGTTTAACATTTCTGTATTGAACACATTGTTTACTTACATTAATCTTTTCTTTATTTTCTTATTTTCTCCCCTCTAAGGTCGGTATGCTTTGGTGGTAGCAGGAGATATTGCCGTCTACGCGTCTGGCAGTGCCCGACCTACAGGGGGCGCTGGAGCTGTGGCCATGCTGGTGGGTCCTGACGCACCGTTGGCGCTGGATCGAGGTCAGTCAATACAAACTCTTGTGTTGATGGATGTTCACAGCTAGATGCGCAGAACATTTTAATTTATCATAATTTGAATAATAAACTTGAATGTATATGAGATGAAGTCAAATAAACTAAATATATTTACTAACCATTTATTCAAATCCTGGGGATATGGGATTTCTATAAATGGTTTAAATAATTTCTTCGAAATGCAAAGATTAGGTGAACCGAATACTAAAGTCAGCCAGTGCAGGTTTAGTGTATATTTAATGTGCATGTGTTGAATATTTAAAATGTGGGCGGAGCTCTAAAGGCAGGCTGCAGTGCCCATGAATGGGACTCCTGTGGTCCACTATGCAGCTTTGGAAGCTGATATGTCATGGTTGTACTTGAGCATGCAAGTCCGCTGTAGCAAGGTCTTTGTTTCACTAAGCTATTGTTTATCAAAACATCCTGACTGTGGATAGTTTCTGTGGCTGTATGTGTACACAGATTGTAAAGATACACTCAAAGTACAACATTTTTGTGCTTTATCATAACCGCAGTGCATCCTTGTCTTGCACAGGCCTACGAGGAACTCACATGACGCACGCCTATGACTTCTACAAACCAGACATGGTCTCAGAGTACCCGGTGGTCGATGGAAAGCAGTCCATTGAATGCTACCTGAGTGCCTTGGACCGCTGTTACTCTGTATACCGCAGCAAGATCCATGCACAGTGGCAAAGAGGTATAGAGGAGGTTTTGATCGTTGTTCCTATGTTTTTTTCACAATACTTGTTGTGGGATACATGGTGTTAGAACTACCCCAAAATAGCAGGTACCGTATGTTTTGTCTCCTCGGTTTGTGTGTGACATCTCGATTTTCTTGACAGCTGGGGTGGAGAAAAGTTTCAGCCTGGAAGACTTTAGCTTCCTGGCATTCCACTCGCCTTACTGCAAGTTGGTGCAGAAGTCGCTAGCACGGTTAATGCTCAACGACTTCCTTGTGTCCAGCCCCAGCTCACAGACGGGACCCTTCGCCGACCTAGAGGCCTTCAGGTATTGTGGTGGACATTGTTCATTACTCAAGGATCGGTTTTAGAATGGTTGGGAACCCTTTTTTGTGCATGTTTGGTCCTCTTTTACGGTCTCAAAGAAAATCTGAATCAGTGCAAAGTTAATTGGCTACTATGTTGAAAAAATCCTATTCACCTGTTCATATTTCATGTTTTGAATTGTATTTGTATTGATCTCAAGGGATATTAAACTGGCGGACACCTACTTCGACCGGGACGTGGAGAAGGCTTTCATGAAGGCCAGTGCAGAACTTTTTGAGAAGAAGACAAAGTCCTCTTTGCTAATCTCAAACCAGAATGGCAACATGTACACCCCATCCGTCTACGGCTGCCTGGCCTCGCTTATTGCAACGTACGTTTGAACTTGTTTTCGGACACTCACACTACTTAACTTTATGAGAGTACCTAGTCACAGTACAAGAATCTGTGCTTCTGTGAACCATTCGTTGTGATATCTGTGTTTTTCTATGGTAGATACTACCTCTAGATGACCGGTCTGTGATTGACTAAAATGGTTTACTTTGCTTTTCTACAGACATTCTCCTCAACAACTGGCAGGTCAGAGGGTAGGACTCTTCTCCTACGGCTCGGGTTTGGCTGCAACTCTCTACTCCATCAGCGTTACACAGGACCATACACCTGGTGAGTTTACACACAACCCTTTCTAAGTACAAAATAAAAGCCTTAGAGTGCAACTCTACTGACATGCAGGTACCCAAACTAAATAATGACATTGATGCAGCTCACATTTTGTCCGGAATGGTTTAATTTCTAGAATTGAAATGCTCCTAATTTCATTAGTAATGGATGAAATTTCTAATTGACTGTTTTTGGGTTGCTCTCAGGGTCCCCACTGGACAAACTAGTGAGCAGCCTTTGTGACCTGAAGGCCAGACTAGACTCCAGGAGGAAAGTGTCTCCGAACGTCTTTAGTGAAAACATGAAGCTGAGGGAGGAGACCCACCACCTCGGTACGGACCTCCTAGCAACACCGTTAGAAAGGCTTCTGTTGGACTTTCATTCATTAGTTGTTCTGGTTTTCAAAGATACAAAACATGCACATTAACTCCAGGACAATTTTTGTGTGAATTTCTCTGCATTGATGTGTCCCCTTATGACACTGATTTGGAGCCGGGTGATAGCTGGTCAAATGTGTTTTTAGAATTCCGACTTTTGCTTTCTGAACCAAATGTCTGACTTAAGAACCAGAAGTTAAAAAAAAAAAAAAATCCCCTCCTAATCAGATTGGATCCACAAACGTGGATGTTAGCCCTTTTGAAAAAAACACGACAGATTCAAATCCTCCAAGGAACCCTGAAGTGATTGTGAAGTGTCTGTTATCTGCTGGTGGTCCCGCAGCGAGCTACACGCCCCATGGCTCTGTGGAGGAGCTGTTCCCAGGAACATGGTACCTGACCAGGGTAGACGACAAGCACCGCAGGGAGTACGCCCGCTGTGCCAACATCGACGACTTGCCAGAGGCCCGACAGACGATGTCCAACACATCAACAGAGGTATTTCACACACTCAATACATTCACGTATAAATGTGATGATGAACCCCAGGGTGCAGTTTCCGAGAAAGCATTTGTGGTCACAGGCTGATTGACGAATCTGAAACATGTAGCATGTTAAATAAAATGACTGTTAGTTCTGCACTACAACATGTGTTATCAGTCTAATTAAGCATGTTGAATGAGCTGAGCAATTGTTTTTTGAATTAGATTCATATGGAAGTAGAGAAGCTATTTTATTGGTGAATGTGCCAAGGCCCTAGGAGCTACAAGTTGCTTCTACTGCTTACAATTCCGCTATGAAGTTAGCAGTTGTGCTTAGAGGAAGAAGAGTATGTGACTACCCAGATCCATTCTGTTGATACATGGAAAGTGTCATTAATTCCGAGGGGCTAGTTTTGCCTTAAGTCATTGTCAAGTGCATGTGATGAACACATTTAGAAGGAGATGTGGGCAATATGCCTAACTTTGAATGAGTCAAAAGTCCGGGCTTAATTTAGCAGTGCCCAAATGCACTGTATGTCCCTGTAACCCAGTCGTAATGTGTACATTAAGAAACCTTTTGGTACTGTAATGTCTGATTCCTGAGCACTAAGCTGTGTGGCCCACAGCCCTTCTGAATCCAGTGGACTGCTTTCCCCCCCTGCAGCACATCGTCGGCCACGCTACGAAGCTGCCCTGTGTCCGGGCCTCCGCGGTCAGCCCCGGGGAGGTGGTCAGCAACGGGTCCCACTAGCCTACCTCTGTGAGGTATCCACCAACGGTCCACCTCGATAGATGCTAGGATTAACATTTTACATTTTAATTGTTGAAATTGATTGTTTTCTAATAACATAGAAAGTTTGTACAAAGTAATTAGGGGAGCTTTAAGTTGCCGGAACTGCCAATATTCCAAGAAATACCAATAAAAAATGCTGTTCTTGGGAAACTGAAAGGCAATACTAAAAAGAAGAGTAGAGAAGATTCTACATTTTACTCGACCGTTTCCAGATGTTAGATATTTACGTTCAAGGGAGGGAATATGACAGCGATGTGATGCTATTGTGTTCCAGTAGTTTATAATGAACTCACTGGATATCAAGAAGAGAATTACCGCAGATGAAAAAGCAAATTATAGGAATATATTTTGGAACTGTTAATTTATACATACATGCTGCTATGTGTCACCATGATGTCATGTCTCTTCTAGCTGTACAAAGGAGCGAGTGACTCAAACTTATTTCATTTTATGTTGCGATACCTTTATCTGGTGTCTGGGAAACATCATCATGAATATCCTTTTTGTATGACCTGTGTGAATCAGT
Source organism: Gadus morhua (assembly GCF_902167405.1). Taxonomy (NCBI): domain Eukaryota; kingdom Metazoa; phylum Chordata; class Actinopteri; order Gadiformes; family Gadidae; genus Gadus; species Gadus morhua. The sequence continues at coordinate 20,583,661 of NC_044051.1, read as the reverse complement.
AATGGTGACATTATGATCAGCTTAATTTGCTGCCACATCACCAGTCAGTTTTTTTTTATATATCAAGTATGTTTGCATACATGTTTTGAAATGGTTTGAAAGTGTTTGTGATGCTGGTCAATGAAATACAGTCCATGTTATGCAATGTGTGAAACGTGAAAAAATCAAGTCAATGTAAACTTAATCCTGCAATCCATTACATTACACAGAGCAGGTTATAACAATACTTAATGGCTCTTCTGAGCTCGATCTCAGTAAGGACTCTTCTGTCTCCAATGCAGACCCAACTTAGGCAGTTTTCCATCTTATATTATAATATTTTGCTTACTGCACCGTCCTGCAAATTTAGATAAAGATCACAGTTATTCTGCAGCATGACAAGCTTATGATAATCATAACCATGATACTCTCAGTACAAGTGGTATTGGGTAATGGAATGACTGGAGATCTCCATACATTGCTCACTACTCTGTATAGCTTAGACGTGTCAATGAATGTTTGTTTTGGTTATTTTTTCTTCACTTTGAGTGGACTCGGGCTGTTTTTATGATGTTGTGTCCTAACTGAGATTATTTATATTTTATAGACCAGGAGATAAATGGATATGGGTGTCTAATCAGAGAACTTTATAGATCAGTCTGAAGTTTATTTAGCAATAAAGATAACCAAAAATAAACGTGTGATTCAAGCTGTTTATTTTGATGCCATATTAGACAAAGTCATACATATTTTATCCATTATTTCCAAAATAAGCATTATTCACTACAGATCTGACATCTCTGTCATTCTTTCCAAACAAAGAAGTACAGAACATAGAAGGATTAAATCAATGTGTTTTATTATTTAAGGAAATTGACAAACCATTACTTTCAGTACACTCCCAAGAACACACACGCACACTCACACATACACGAGTCACAATACAAGTGCAGTGGACTGGACTTCCTCAGCATTGTATGCCGGACGTGTTGGTGGTTCTGCAGTGCAGACAACCACCTGTTCAGACCGGTCTGTTGCCATGTCCACCGCTGTCCTCTTAATTTTTCTTCTATGCAGAGGTGCCCAAATTTGAGCTATCATTTTACATTAACGTATCACGATAATAATGCCGGATAATGGTTACAGATTACCAATAACTGACGTAACACGTTTACGTATATGGTTGACGGTACAGAATCCCATTGGGTTACGTTAAGCTGCTCGCTGGCTCTACCCAGTGGCGAACAAGAAACATACTCCGCACAACCTCCACACCAGCAACTGGTTTAGATGTGAGGCTAAGTCGATGGTTAATACCAGTGTTCAGGATCATCTGATTTTATAGAAGCCTACTCAAAAGGGTATGCATGAAGATTCCTGCAGACACACGAAAACCTACGAATGGTTCGCGCCAAAACAGAGGCCAGAAAAATCCCTGTAATAATTCTTTAATAGGTCCATGGTAATAACATGGTACTATTTTACAGTACTTACTATCTTGAATCCACTCAAAATAAGGGTATCTCTAACAAAACATCCCATGATGCATTTTGATGTAATAGAATGTACATCAGAGCGATGTACATTCTGATGTTGTAAGGCAGACTAATATGCAATCAGATTTGCGGGTAAGGCTTTTTCTGGGAAGATGTTTCAGTTTTACTTCCAACCCGATTGACCCAGAGCAGAGAGGACAGGATCCTCTCTGTTTGGCTTAGGTAAGGACTTGCCCATATGTTGACATTTGTTGCCCCGCCAATGTCCAAACTGTTATTCAACTTGAGTCTGGATGATCTCACCGGTGTAAAACCTGTAAACTTGTCTGAAACAATGCAGTGACTCAATATCTGGTTGAACAATACTAGTCTAGTCTGCTCAAATTTCATAAATATTTATTACATATCAAGGGACAGAAGTAACTACTTTCACAGCAGTGGTCTACAGCACTTAAAATAAATGCCCAAATTATAATAATCATAATAATAATAATATAGTTTAGTTTTATTTGAGGCCACATTTGATACACAAACATTTACAAGTAGTACTTGGCATTAAAAACAATGGCAATACAATATTTTAAGACACTTGGTGTTTTGTTTAGTTTTTAGATTTTTTTTTTACTCATTTTGATATCACAGAAAAGTTCAGCAACAGTCTAAACAGTAAATATTAATTCGGATACAAAAGAAAACACTGCAAAACGACAGGGGAGGTAGAAAAAAGGAGTCCCAAATAAACCGAGAATGAAACGACTGTAGGGACTGATGGGTATTATAATACGATAATCATAATAATCATAATAAGAACAATAACAAGAGAAGCGGTGGTACAAACTGCCGCCAACAAACACTCCCAAATCACACTTAATAGGAACAATAAATAGCTAACAGGTTGTTTTAATTTTAAAAAATACACCTACCAGATCTTTATCCCTTTATTCATATATATATATATATATATATATATATATATATATATATATATATATATATATATATGTATAATGTATTTAGTGCTAGGGGTGAAGTGGGACGAGAGTCCAAAGGAAGAAGCTGTAGGCTAGCACTGTGGGACAGAGGAGGCACAGAGACAAGCAGGGCAGGATGATCTAGATCCACAGAGAGGGCCCCAAAGCACTGCTCTTCTGTGCGCTCCAACACCTCGACCGTGTGTGTGTACCATGACCTACCGGTCCTACCGCTCAGTGTTGGTTAACACCTTGAGCCTAAATAATACTTGTTTCCCGTGCTGTGAGGACTCTGTGTTTGTGTGTGTTTGTCTCTGTGTGTGTGTGTTTCGTGTGGATTCAAGAGCTTATGGGGCCGGTTCGATTTTTCCAGATGATGTTGTAGCCCATTTCACTCAATGGTCACCAAGGAATTGTTTCAAAGCAACCAAAAGTGTGAAAAAACCTTTGTGATGGATTATCACTATAAAAACCACTTCAACACAATTCCTCGAAGAACTTGAATAAGTTCAATTTTTTCTTAAACGTTTTATTCGGTTTGAATTTCATATTTTCTTCTCATCATACCTTTTCCTACCTTCTGTAAGAATTGGTGTATTAGGAACTTTGTTAAAAAAAGGTGCTGAATAAAGTTTTTGATATTATTGATATATTTTATATTCTTTCTATCTGTCTTTTGTTCAAATCTCTGACATAATGACATAGCTAACTGACCTCTGCAGTTTCATGCTCTTTCAAAGCATTGTGAAGTATTTGTTTAAGCATTAATTGTATTTATTGTTATTATGGTATCGTTAATGACCACATCACAATGCGCCTCCTGAGCTGTAGAGATCCACATACCTTACACAACCTAACACACACACGCGCACACACTAACACACACACACACACACGCACACACACACACACACACACACACACACACACACACACACACACACACACACACACACACACACACACACACACACACACACACACACACACACGTTTGTTTAGTCTTACATTGGTAGTCATATGCATTGCAAACTGTATGTGAAAAGTGTAAAGGTAGAAAATACACAATACGTCTAGCAAAGGCAAGTCATGCATTTTTTTTTAAGGTATTCTCATTGTTTTCATGAGAAGGTTGTCTCAATGCATGTGGCTTTAAGGGAGTGCCTCCAAATCGATGCCAAGAGAATGTAGTTCTGGGTCTTTATACCTAATATTTAGTGTTTACTACAATCATGGCTGCTACTGTTAGGCCCCGGCGTATGGTGGTTGTTCAGAGGTGTCTTCAGTGTAGGATGCTGGGAAATGGCACTTGTGGGACGCGCGGCTCCAGCCCTATCGACCTACCTTCCTACCTACCTATACTGTGGGGAACGCAAACAACAGGGACGTGTGTGTGAGAAGAGTGTAAAACATCATACCTTCACTAAACATGGTAATAAAATGTATATATATTTTTGTAATATATTGATATATGCATCACAGGCATGACAGCCATACCGTCCATGTATATGCATCTTAATGTATAAACAGATGTACACATACATGTTCATATATCATAAAACATCTGAAACCGGATCAGGGGAGGGGGATGGGTCAATCACTTCATACACTACACAGGAGAAGCCAGAGCTACCTCCGCAGCGCACTGTGAACACAGGAGGGGCGAAGTCGTGCCTTGTTGCGTACATTTACATTCAGGTTTTTTTGGTTGTCACCATAAATAGTATCTCTATAGGGTGGTCGAGGGGGTCGAAGGTCAAAACTCTTGATTAGTAAACATCGCGCTGTCGCCGCCTCGCTCTCACCTTGGGGAGGGTGGGGGGTTCACAAGACAATAACTGGTCCCCAGTACACCTGATGAAAAGGAGGGGGGGGGGGGGGGGGGGGGGGGGGAGACCCGTAGACACCATACACAACTAAACAAATGTAACAATGCAAACGTAAAATGTAAAAAATCAAAATGAAAGAACACACAACTTGGAAAACAAAAAAAAAGAAAGAAAAGGAAAACACGACCGCGGTACAATGCACAGTGTCAGGGGCGGGGGAGCGTAACGATGACTGGGCCCGGGCGGGAGATTGTCTTCATTTGAGGTCCAGGACGTCTCCGAAGGAGGTGGACAGGGTGAAGGCGGCGGCCAGCAGGGGGCACTCCTCTGGCAGCACGGCCCGCTCGGCCTCCGGCTCGGGGCTGGGGATGCAGTGCTGCTGCTGGCCGTCGGGGTCCGCGTCGTCTGGGGACTCTGGGGCCATGCTGGGGGGGACACACACACCATACACATGTTACCTTAATGAACATCAACCACACATCATACGCATGTTAGACCTTAATGAACATCAACCACACATCATACGCATGTTAGACCTTAATGAACATCAACCACACATCATACGCATGTTAGACCTTAATGAACATCAACCACACATCATACACATGTTAGACCTTAATGAACATCAACCACACTTCATACACATGTTAGACCTTAATGAACATCAACCACACATCATACACATGTTAGACCTTAATGAACATCAACCACACATCAGACACATGTTAGACCTTAATGAACATCAACCACACACCATACACATGTTAGACCTTAATGAACATCAACCACACACCATACACATGTTAGACCTTAATGAACATCAACCACACATCATACACATGTTAGACCTTAATGAACATCAACCACACATCATACACATGTTAGACCTTAATGAAAATCAACCACCTCATCTGTTGTTGTGGCATTTAAAGGGATGGTATCATGCCTCCAAGTGTGAGTGTGATTAGCCGTTGTATGCTGTTTAAAAATCTGGGCAGATTTTCAAAAGGCTTGTAGTGGCTAATCACACTCACACTGGTGGCATAATAGCACCCCTTTAACAATATGGAATACAACAGACAGAAGCTGAACAGACAGTGCTGGTGTTTGGAAAAGAACGATCGTTCAGTGTCTAAATAATTAGACTATGTATCTGTAGAGTAAAATACATACTATGTAGCTTGGGTTAAGATAAAATGTGGTCATCCCATTCTGTCTGTCCTTGTTCATTGAGTTGCTAAACAAAAACCATGTCCCCATTTTGTCTTTGTTGTGGAAACACCAACGGTGTCACAAAACAAGTGTTGAAGCTCACAGCCCCTCACCTGTCGCTGTTGACTGAGGTCAGCGCGTGGGGCTTGGGCTCCTCCTCCTGGATGTTCTTCCGGCTCATCCTCCTCTGTTTCACCGCTCCGCTGTCTGGCTTCCCGCTGGGCTCCTCGGTCAAACCTTAACGGTGAATACACCCCATTATACACCTGCTGCAGCACAGCCTTCAAGCCCTCATTCTCCCAAGCCCTCAAGCCCCCAAGCCCTCAAGCCCGCAACACGCGTCACACACATTTTATTGGCGTAAAGAAGAGTATTGACAGTGTTAACCTGGCCCTGATCTCTGATCTGATGATCCTTTCTCTGTCTGCAAACAAGACTGTGATGACAAACGGAAGTGAGGGAGCCAGACCGGTAAAAACTGTGCATCGGGTCGGACTAGTGTTACATATTATTATTAATAATATTATATATACATGCATAGTGTTAACCTTTCAGAGTAAATCTGTGGTGCAGAGGTGCAGATTGGTTTGGCACTGTTTATTAATATATTCATAGTCCATCCATGCCAGACATTTATTGTGGATATGTAATGCATTTTTCTGAATAAATGTCCCACTTTTTGTGCCCTATGGAAGAAGTAAAGAATGTTTGAATAAAAATGACAATGGAGCCTTTTCTCATCGACAAACACAGATGTGTTAGTAAGTTGTCGTGTTGGTTTTACCGAGTAGTTCCTTCCGTGTGCGACTGGCGATCTCCTTGATCTCCATGCGGGACAGAGACAGCGAGTGGGAGGCGGAGATCAGGGTGGGCGAGGGGCCCAGGATGGCCGCCGTGGGCGCGGTCAGCACCTTGTTGACCAGCGGGGACTTCAGCGGTCTCTCGATGCTGCGGCCCACCAGGTTGCTGAGCGGGATCTTGAAGATGTGCTTGCACGCCAACTCACCTGGGGAGCGAGGGAGCGAGAGAGCAAGGGAGCAAGGACAGAGGAGGAGTTTGGGGGGAGGAAGAGCTTATTATTTATGGAAAAAGAAAGAGTGGAAGAATTTATAAAGCAGAATCCGACAAAGGGAAACAGAGTGGGAGGGAGGGCACAGAGAGAGATTACTGATGTATGATACATGTAGCGCTCACTGTGTATAATGTTTACATCATGCTGTGTTTAATAATGCATGGCGCATCACATGGCCAGGCAGTTTCATAAAACACAACCTTCTGAAGCAGTCACGCTGTGGGAATGAAAACATGCGCTACACCTGTACTGACAAATGTATAGTAATGCATTAAAATAAAACTACTATACGTACACATGTTTCAATAGCGTCTCATAAAGACACAACATTATCAACCTATATACCAGTATCTAATATGAGTTTAACATTAAGACTGTTCCGATATAGCTGGGAATGAGTCACAGACCATTATTGAACACATTATAAATGCTCCTAGCTCTGTTGCGCAGGAATAAATAGAATGCGTAGGCCCATTGTAATAGGTAAAAGCGCAGCGGGTGCTGTAACTTCTCCACCAGAGGGTGCTGTTGCAATTCTGGACAACATGATCCTTGTCCAAATTGTACAAACAAAGTCTGAACCCGGTGGAGGGGTGGAGGTAGTCGAATCAGGGAGCGAAATGTCAGTGTATCAGAGGTGAACAGAAAAACACTCAGGAAGAGGAGGGACAAAGGCAAGTTGTTTGACAACCACCGATATGTTTCAGCCGCTCGTCATCTTGTTGCTCTTAGTTTCTGGAGCTATTGCAACCAGAAAAAATACATGATAGAGTACAGAGCTGAGATAGAGAGAGAGAGAGAGAGAGAGAGAGAGAGAGAGAGAGAGAGAGAGAGAGAGAGAGAGAGAGAGAGAGAGAGAGAGAGAGAGAGAGACAGACAGACAGACAGACAGACAGACAGAGGGGGAGAGAGGGAGAGAGAGAGAGAGAGAGAGAGAGAGAGAGAGAGAGAGAGAGAGAGAGAGAGAGAGAGAGAGAGAGAGAGAGAGAGAGAGAGAGAGAGAGAGAGGGGGAGAGGGGGAGAGAGGGAGAGAGAGAGAGAGAGAGAGAGAGACCTAAAGAGACAGAAAGAGAGGGAGAGAGAGAGAGAGAGAGAGAGAGAGAAGCATGCATACAATTGATGGATATATCGAGAGATGTATTCCATTTATTGCTGAAACAAAACAACAATATATTCCACGTGAGGTTTGTAGAGCGGGGGGGGGGGGGGGGGGGGGGGTGGGGGGGTGGATGGGGGGGAGTGTCTCCCCGCGGCGCTGAGGACTGGACGGTGAATACATTGGCTGAATCACAGCGAGGCGCGAGCTCGTGTTTTCTGGAGCGCTAATTGATATTTGGTGCGTCGGAGACACTGGCAGCACAGGTGTCTGTTTCACCGTGTTTGTCATTGTATCTCTGAAGGGTGCAGCGAGGAGACAGCCAATGAACGCAGCCACATCGGTAACGGCCTTATTCAGCGGGGAATGGCCGATGTGGTTACGTATTGGACACACAACAAACAAAAACAGGACAACAAATCTCTCCCAGATAAAACCGATCGAAAGCAGGCATGTTACAGGCAAACGTTAAACAGCAAGATTTTTGTCAGCGTCCCTTCTACCCCCCCCCCTCTCTCGTCCCTCTTTGAGCGTTCCCTCTCGCTCCCCAACCCCCACCAATCAAGCCCCCTCACTTTGGACGAGCGCTCTGGATTGAGGGGAGGGCTGACAAAAGTCTCCATGGCGACAGTGCAATCTGTAAATCATGCTGCGGCAGACCAGACTCTTCCATCCTCCTGTTCCCCCTTCCCCCCCTTTCCCTTTCTCCCTCTATTCCTCTGCCTCTCTCTCTCCCTTCCTCTCTATCCCTCCCTCTCTCTCCATCTATTCCTCTGCCTCTCTCTCTCCCTCCCTCTCTCTATCTATTCCTCTGCCTCTCTCTCTCCCTCCCTCTCTCCATCTATTCCTCTGCCTCTCTCTCTCCCTCCCTCTCTCCCCCTCTATTCCTCTAGCTCTCTCTTCTGTATCCCTTCTTCTCACACACACACACACACACACACACACACACACACACACACACACACACACACACACACACACACACACACACACACACACACACACACACACACACACACACACACATACATAATGGCACACAAATGCACACACTCCCTCCTCTGTGTTGTTTCCTCGTCTGTGTTTGTAATATCCGTTCTCCCTCCGTCACATCTCCCTTCCATGCCCCTTCCCTCTCTCCCTTCCTGGGGTTTCTCCCCCCCCCCCCCCCCCCCTTCCCCAACCCATCCTCTTTCAGTGGGAAGGACATAAGGGTGGGGCTGGGTGGGGGTGAGGTAGTGGCGACTTAACATTCAGGCAGCGTGCCGACGGGAGCCACCTTGGTATAGGAGAGGGGGGGGGCGGGGCGTGTTGGCTCGGGGTGCACGTGCATTTTAGTGGGTGGGCGTGTGGGTGGGGTGTGGGTGCCGGGGCAGCACAGCAGCATGCGAAGTACCTTCCGCATCCTTAGACATGTACAGGGAAAGCTTGGTACCATAGGGGATCCGTATAGAATCTGAGCCAGGGAGAAGAGGATAACACAGGAAGTAAATACAGAAACACCCCCACACTGGTGTTTTCATTGGCACGAAACGCAAACAATCACACACACACGCACCCATTCATGAAACGATACACACGCTTAGACTCAGCCCACACACACACACACACACACACACACACACACACACACACACACACACACACAAAACATTCTTACCCTCCTGCGTGTGCACTCCTACTCTCTTATACGCACACACACTCACACACACGCACGCACGCCGGACGCACGCATAAACACAAATACACACACCCATTCATGAAAAGATAGACACGATTAGACTCAGACCACACACACTGACACACACATGATTCCACTTTTTGAATTCACTGTGAATCATGTGTCCACTCCTACTCTCTTATACGCACACACACACACACACACGTACATACGCAGACACATACACACACACGCACACACAGACACACACACACACACACACACTTTTCATGTGCAAACAAACACTTGCCCTCATTCTCTCTAACACACACATACACGCACGCACGCACGCACGCACGCACGCGCACGCACACACACACACACACACACACACACACACACACACACACACACACACACACACACACACACACACACACACACACATGACCACCAGTGATACAGATACATGGACAGATCAGGAGAATCAAACCCTCCCAAAGCAATTACTAGCCAGCCCGGCCCCATGGCCCCTCTCGCTCATTACTGCAGCAGAAGACAACTTTAACCCTGTTAGCTTTAATGGGACTTGTAAATATCATGTACCCTTGGGGGGGGGGACAAGACAAGACACCCGCCCACTAACACTGAGCGGACCGTTTTATCACCAGTCGAGACGTGAGTGAATGGAGGGGTTTTCGTCTTAATACTGAACGTGTGCGGTCTGCAGACGGCCTGGCCGGTGTGCGGTTGTCTGGGTCATGGTGTTGTGCGTTATTGCCTTCATCATTATCTCTATCAGAAGAAGCCTCACTTAGAGCCCTAGGGTGTATTATAGAATAATTTTAAACTGAAAATGTGTGAATGTGTTTTTATTTTTCGGTATTTGTGTGTGTGTGTGTCTGACTGTTTCCCATTTCTATTCCCATTTGAATGTCTATGTGTTTGTCTATGTATATGAGTGTGTGTTTGTGTCTTTGTCCATCAACATATAGATGTCTGTGTGTGTATGCATTGGTCTGTATGTTTGCAAGTGAGTATGTTTCTACATGCATATGTATATGTGTGTGTGTTTCTCTATGTTTGTGATAAAACAAAATAATATAAAACCAAAAATAATGCTTGGTGGTGCAAAAATGGCGATGGTGGGCTTAGCCGGGGAGGGGAGGGGGGGGGGGCTTACCATCACTGAGGGGTGAGGGAAACACGGGCATCTCGTATCCAGTGGGAGTCTGAGGGGAACTCTGGGAGCTTGTGTCTCTGGAGCTGCAGGTGGAGGCCGAGTTGACCGGCGCGGACGAGACGAAGTAGATGTCCGACTACAGGGTGATGGTAGAGAGAGAGAGAGAGAGAGAGAGAGAGAGAGAGAGAGAGAGAGAGAGAGAGAGAGAGAGAGAGAGAGAGAGAGAGAGAGAGAGAGAGAGAGAGAGAGAGAGAGAGACACATAGAGAGAATGAACACAGAGAGATAGAGAGAATAAACACAGAGAAACAGAGAAGAGAGAGAGAGAGAGAGAGCGACAGAGAGATAGTGAGAGGGAAAGAGACAGAGAGAGAGATAAACAGACAGTGAGAGACACAGATGACGGTGAGATATAAATCTGTTCGTTGCCGGATAATAACAATTTTTTATGTCCTCTCATAACATTAAAAGAGTAAAAGTGGCGTGTGAATCATGTGCGTATTATTGCTAATAGCCGACTGCCAGATATGTCTCTCACTGGGAAGATAAAAATTGATTTGAAATGAGATATCAGAGAGAGAGAGAGATCCTTACAGATAATGTAACATACTGGCGAATTAAGGAATAGTTCTCTCTGTTATGTGTCTATCCATCACGGCCGTTAAACAGATATAGAACGAGGGCAGTAGCACTGTGCTCTGGTGTGAGTATGGTCCAGTGGGTTGAGGCCTCTCAGTCATCTGTCACTCCTCTCACCCTAGACGCCGTCAGCGTCAGCTCTGGGACCACTGCCGTGTACACCAGGTTGCCGTTGACAACCAGCCGGATTTCGATGGAGTCCGTCGTGAACGCCAGGATGTATGGGAACGCACACACTGCACGCAGAAGAAACACACGCCATGGAGCATGGAGGAGGATGAGCACTGGCCCCTAGGGGGGCCCTAGGGGCCACACTCTGAACTACAGCCACATGCTGATAACCACTAAACACACACACCTGCAGACGCATGTGCACATACACACACACACACCTCCACACGCATGTGCCCATGCACACAAACATGCACACACCTTCACGTACACACAAACACACACAGAACAAGCCGCCACCCCGGGCCGGCTTGTGTCCCGTCGACATGGCCTGGCGCGGCGTTACCATGGTTACACCACGCTCAGGGCCGGGGCCTCGACCGCCGGGGTAGGGGTGCGGGAGGCGGCCGTTGCCGTGGTTACCTACCGATAGCATGAGGCATCTGGTTCCAGCTGAAGTGGAAGTCGGAGGTGTTGGACTGGATCATGGGGGTGGAGCCGTTGAACGGACACACCTTCTTGTAGTAGCAGCTATCTGTCGGGGCGGAGAGGACCTCTTAGGTTATCATTGTTATTTTACACATGCATTACTGTCCATGGAAAGAGGAGGAAAGGAAGTCTCCTCCTTTCTGTAGCTTGTGCAGACGGGGAGGCCACACCTCTCTGCCTGGAGCGGTCAGGGTGTGGCGTCTCGCTCAGGGTCACCTCGGTCCAGGAGGAGCCGGGGATTGAACCAGCAACCTTTCGGTTACCAGCCAACCCACTCTACAGCCTGATCTACTGCAGCCCTGATTTTGCGTGGATTATTCAGGGCTTGTGTCCTACCAATTGTGTCTACCTCATATTAAATATGATATACTTTATCTTTTATTTATCCAGTGGCATGGTCTTACTTTGGACCATTTGAGGCCTCTATCTCCATGTTGTCCATATGATGTTTGATATTTAATATACATGGATGTCCATTCTTTATCTTTATAGCTGCAACCTCACCCTCTAGGGACACAAATAAAGCAACTTAACCTATCATTAAAAACAACTACTCTTCCTTGATTTGAGAAATGTTTTGTCACAGAACCAATATTCGGTTCTGTGTACGGTCTGAGGCCAGGGGGATCAATCCTCAGTCTGTGTGTAATGAAGCGTCCCAGTGGGAGAACAGGTGGACGTACAGTTGAAGCACAGCAGCAGGCCGGCCTCGCCGTCCTCGTAGACGTCGATGGCGCCGACAAAGTTGACCTGTGAGCAGAGAGCAGCAGGGGCCCGTGATGGAGCCGTTACGCAGCATGCATTACTCACCCACACTCCCGGCACCCATGACTTATTTAGCAGGTTGTTTCATCCAGAGTTGCTTAAAGCGAATTATGACACGAGTCATTAATCAGCCCGGCGTCTACAGGTAGGGTTCCATCACCCCGGGGCTCAAACACACAACGTTTGGGCTGGGAGTCGGACCACGAAACTTCACTACCCTCCCCTTCCCCACGCTAACACAATGTCTGATTCATTAGTGCACACTTCCTCTCTTCTTCACAGACATATACGTATATATCAGTTGAGCAACACAATTTCACAGTGGAAATTCTCAAACAAGTAATGGTGATTCTGTGAAGAGCACAGCTGCTGTGGCTCCAGCTGGTCTACTCCCAGGGCGGCCCTCCTCCGCCGGGAGCTGCAAACATGATGGCGGCTCCTGTCTCGGTAACCAAGAGGCAAATGGACCGGGCAACAGGCGGGCCCCTCAGATCCCTGAGGAGCCCCCGCAGAGACCACTTTGACAGAATCTTTGGCTGAATGGGTGTGTGAGTGTGTCTGTGTGTGATTGTGGTTGGGTTTGTTTGTATTTGTGTGTGTGTCTGTTTCCCATTCCTACTACCATTTGCGTGTGTATATGTTTGTTTTTATGGATATATGTGTGTGTGTGTTTGTGTTTTTGTCCATCTACGTTTTTGTCTGTCAACATATAAGTGTGTGTATGTGTGTGTATGTATTGGTCTGTGTGTTCTTCAGTGAGTATGTTTCTACAGGAAAATGCGCTCGCATATGTGTATTTCTCCATGTTTGTGTGCATGTGTGTGTGTTTCTCTGCGTGTGTGTGTGTTTCTCTATGTGCGCGCGTGTGTTTCTGTGTGTTTCTGTGTGTTTATGTGTGTGTTTGTGTGTGTGTGTGTGTTGCGCTACATATATGTATTTTTGTATGTGTAGCTCTATACAGTATATATATGTGGCAGTGTGTGTGTGCATGTTGCTCCATATATATGTGTGTGTTTGTGTATGTGTGTGTATGTTGCTGTATACTGTATATATGTGTGTGTGTGTGCTGCTCTATACTGTATATATGTGTGTGTTTGCGTTGCTTTATACTGTATATATGTATGTGTGTGTTTCCCTCTCTGTGAGTGTTTGTATGTGTGTGTGTGTGTGTGTGTGTGTGTGTGTGTCTCACCCTGCTGGCGTCCACGTGGTGCAGGCGGTAGGCGTCTCCGGTGCTCTCGTTGATCAGGTCAAACTGGTGTTTGTACGCCACGCAGATCATGTTGTCGTTCTCCCCTGTGGGCCCGTCCACCAGGGCCATCACCACGGGGGGGTCGCACAGGCAGATCTCCTGCGGACAGGACAGGGCCACGTTGGGAGTTACATTGATATGCTAGGGTTATTCCCACATTCCCACACCGACGGCGGAGTCAGCCACGCAGGGCGACAGCCAGCTCGTCAGGAGCTCGTCAGGGTGAGGCTTCTTGCTCAGCGTCACCTCGGCCCTCAGCTAGGAGGAGCCGGGGATGGTTCGATAGCAACCCTCCGGTTACCAGTCAACCCGATCGACCTCATGAGCTACTGCTGCCCGCGGGATCCACGCAGACCGTCTTTCCATCTATTGATTTGCATCCTTCGATTTACTGACTGAACTTTTATTTACAGAAGGCATTAAGAGCAACGCATTTAAATAATTATAAAAGTATGAGTAATAAGCTCCTCCTAGCGTCGAGGTGTCCCTGAGCAAGACCCCTAACCCTGACTGCTCCTGATGAGCGGTCTGTCGCCCTGCGTGGCTGACTCAGCCGACGGTGTGTGAATGAATGGATGAATGGGTGAAAGTTAGGCAATATTGTAAAGGGCTTTGAGTGGCCACTAGCTAGAAAAAGCGCTGTATAAATGCAGTCCATTTACCATTTACCAAGTTGGGATCCACTTTGACCTCAGGCCGCCACAACAACCTATTGATTAGCCTATCTCGATTTTCTGACAGAACTTTTTTCACAGAAGTAATTGAGAGCAACACATTAAAGTAATAATAAAAGTATGACTCATAATTGGGACTGGGAAATTATTATCATGATTTAGTTGGTCGGCAAACAGCCGAAAAAACGAGCTCATCTAACTCTGCATTCAGCCAACTTTAATAAAACAAGGTGCAGAAAGGGAAAGTAATAATGATGGAACATACAAGGACATAAGTTAGGGTGCTAGGAGCCTGCAGACACCTCGGGCGGGGCTCCTTAGTTTAAATGTCAGGCGGGGACGATTCGATTGGTCCAACTGTCTGCTTGAAAGAGCAATAAGATGTCGGGGCTAACACGCACACACACACACACACACACACACACACACACACACACACACACACACACACACACACACACACACACAGACACACTCACGCAGACACACAAGCACAAGCACGGAAATACACACCGGCATGCTGACGCACACACACATACACATGCACACACACACACACACACACACACACACACACACAAACAGATACAAGTACAAACACACACACACATGCACACACACACGCAGTCCCGTACCCGTATGTACTGAAACTCCTCGACTGGCGAGTCTGCAGCCGATGCCATGGCGCTGAAGCCCTCTGGGCGGGGCTGTTTCCTGGTGATGAGGAGGAGCTTGTTCCTGATGGCCGCCACTATCCTCAGCTCTGAGCCGTGGTGTGTGTTGATGGAGTACAGGTGGCAGCCTGGAGCGCATAGACACACACAGAAGACATAGGTCAAGGACCGCATAGACACACACACACACACACACATACACAAGCACACACACACACACACACACACACACACACACACACACACACACACACACACACACACACACACACACACACACACACACACACACAAACACACACACACACACAGAAAGGTCAGACAGACAGATAGATAGATAGAAAGAAAGAGTGACAGACAGATAGATAGAGACAAACAGACAGACAAACAGAAAGATAGAGAGAAACAGATAGACAGACAGAACGATATAGACAAACAGACAGACATACACACAGAAAGATAGATATAGACAAACAGACAGACAGACAGACAGACAGATATAAATAGACAAACAGACAGACGGAAAGATAGAGAGACAAACAGACCGACAGACAGACCGACAGACCGACAGACAGACAGACAGACAGACAGACAGACGGACAGACAGACAGACAGAAAGATATAGACAAACAGACAGACGGACAGCCTTCCTTTAGTTTTCAGACTGATAGATGCATGCATAGATTGACAGACAGACAGACAGCCTACCTTTAGTTTTCTCCAGTTTGTTCTCCCTGCTGTCACACTTGCTTCGTACGGCCTGCTTCTCCTCCAGTCCTCTCTTCAGTGAGCTGAGTCTGAACACGTACAGGCGAGCGTCTTTACCTGCATCCACAGAATCAACTCAATGAATAAAACCTGCTAAACTGTCCTTTTAGGCACACAAGGCTGATTGCCAGCTTGTCCAAATGTGGAGTGGGCTTTGAACACTGTATGACAGTTGCTAGAAAAGTGTCTGTGCTCGTGGAAACATGAATTAGCGACCAGCATTTCCACACACAAACAAAAAATAATTACTGTGGAGTTTGTGTTTGTTTTGGTGCTGAGAAGACTTCAGGCAACGGTTTGAAACGCATCCAATTAAAGGATTTCATTTTTAAAATTAAATGGGACTATTCTATTTCTGCTATAATCTTTTTTTGTATGATCATATTTTGGTGTCTGTTTGTCGAATGACTGCCCAGACTTCCTGGTCAGCCGGAGGGTAGCCAGCCAGGAAATCGTTACACTGTTCAATTGAATTATCAGTCGGCTGTTTGTTTAATAGGTCAACGAGGTCCTGTAGCACAAATAGAACGCACACGCATACACACTCACATGCACGCGCAACCAAACACACAGGCATGCATGCGCACACACACACACAC